>NC_000083.6:28818475-29130142 GCF_000001635.26 Mus musculus
GAGATCAATGCCCTTCGGCAAAAGCTAGCACAGCCACCGCCACCACAGCTCCTGTCACTGAACAAGACTGTGCCCAACGGGGAGCTGCCAGCAGGATCTCGGGGGGATACAGCTGTCCTGGAGCAGGCTCAGCAGGAGGAGCCAGAAGAGGAAGGGGACAGAGGTGAGAGAGTCTCAGGCAGGCAGGTGCGGGGTGGTAGGGAGTCAGGAGGAGGAAGAGGCTGAAATCTCTTTAGAGTATCCTCCCTGAGGGTAGGCAAAGCCCTCGGAAGTGGTGGTGGTAGGGGTGTCCCTGTGTTCCCAGGGCTGTGGAGAGGTTCAGAGAGGTTAGGGTGCCCAGCAGCTCCCCAGTACACAGTTACACCTGAAGCATCTTTGCCGCTGATGCATTGCGTCTTCCAGCTAAGCCAGCCTGCTTTCTATCACGTGTGCAGTGCTCTGAGAACAGGCTACCCTTGGCTGTGGGAGGATGAGCAGAGAAGTGAGCACCTTGCTTGTAGCCTTGAATCCCAGCAGAGGAGTCAGATTACCAAAGACCGCATTGAGAAGCAGGTGGCTTTCTCAAGTGGAAGTTGTGGCAGCCAACAGCCAAGCTCTTTCCCACTGGTGCCTGCCCTTGCATCAGCCCCAGGTTTGGGGAGACCTGTCACTCACAGAGCCTAAACATGGGTTTTGGTAGGGCTCAAATTGGAGAAATTGGCCCATTTTATTGTAGGTCCAAGACATGGTAGAGAAGCCACATGACATCAGAAGGCTATGTGGCCATTAACTTTCACGTGGCAGTCAGCATGTCATTTGAATTCCACTGCCTGACCATGGCTAAGCAGGGTCATAATACAGTGGGCCAGTTGCCCTCACATGACCCAGACGGTTTCCTGGTCAAGTCTCAGAGGTTCTTATAGGGATGTCTGGGCTGTGGCTTGTAAAATTTCAAATGGAGCAGACTTGTTTGAGAGCTGCTGAGTTCCTTATGTCTGCAAACACTCTTTCTGCCCGCTGGGTGTTCACAAACCAGAACTGAGGACAGGTGTGAAAACCCCAAAGTCTGTGAGAATTTAATCCTCTAGTCTGACGAGCTGAAGACTCGCCTTATTGGCTACACCAGTGGCTTTCTCAAGCATGAGTGACATTTGAAATACAAACCACCAGGCTCACTTTGTAAGCCCTCTTCCCTTTGTGATTCCCTTTCATTTGGTCTGGTTATAACTTAGGCTTAGAATTCTTACAAAACTTCTAGTTCAGTGCCTAGTTCAGTGTGTCTCAACCTGTGGGTCTCTACCCCGTTAGCAAATCTCTATCTACAAAGATATTTACATTATGATTCAAAACAGCAGCAAAGAGCCAGGCATGGTGGCGCATGTCTTTAATCCCAGCACTTGGGAGGCAGAGGCAGGCAGATTTCTGAGTTTGAGGCCAGCCTGGTCTACAGAGTGAGTTCCAGGACATATACAGAGAGACCCTGTCTTTTTTTTTTTTTTTTTAGTTTTTCGAGACAGGGTTTCTCTGTGTATCCCTGACTGTCCTGGAACTCACTCTGTAGACCAGGCTGGCCTCGAAGACCCTGTCTTGAAAAACAAAAACAAAAAAACAAAAAAACAAAAAAACAAAAAAACCCAGCAGCAAAATTAGAGTTATGAAGTCACAACTTTGTGATTGGGGGCCGCCACAAGAACTGTATTAAAGGGTCGCTGACCAAGCCAGCTCAGTCAGTCAGCAGGGCCTCGGGGAAGGGAGCAAGGATTTAAGAGATAATTAGACAACATTATGGTATGACCTCTGCAAGTGCTGAGGCTGGTTTATTTTTCTCAGTCTGCTTTGATACCATTCTAGTAACATGCAAAGAATAGGGGCAGTCCTAGGCCAAAGACAAAGTAGTCAAAGAACAAAGGAGGCATAAACAAAGATCCCCTGATTACTGTATTCAGGGACTTAATAAGACCATCAGGATCCAAAGAAATCATTCCTCAGCTGTACTCATCCTGAGCCTTGCCCAGTGTCACATTCCTACCTGAGCCTGCTTCCTTGTCCTAGCCTAGTGTCCTCATTATTTATTATTTCACTTTTTATTATTTATTATTTATTCCTTTTTTACTTCCTAAATAAGACGGCATCTGTCTGAGGCTCTTCTGACAAGAATGCCTTCCTTAACATCATTGAAAATGCATTATCCAAAGCAGTGCGCTCCTGTCTTAGTTGGCAAGGCTCTGTGCAGACTCTTAACCATCATTGTCTGCCAGCCCGCCAGCTAGTGGCACTGTCTAGGGATCCATTTATAGTTTCAAGCCATGTATTTTGTCTGCCAACATGTTGATGTTGTTAAAGGCATGTTGTAAATATTCTTGCCAATATCTTAAGTGGCACCAAGGGCTCTCCATAGGTCTCAGCATTGCGCAGGCTGAGAACCACTGTCCTCGTTGATTCAAACGCGCAGCAGGGATTAAGAGCTCTTGGGTCTGAACAGAGCTCACGCCTCGCCTCCTTTTATCTTTGCTTAGATCTGAGGCCTAAGAGGAGTCAAAGCTGTGGTCCTTGCTTATCAGAGATGGTATCTGACTGGTAGGAGCAGACTGTTTCTAGAATGTTCAAGCAGGTTCTCTTTTTCTCTAACAGATGATTCAAAATTGCCTGCCCCACCAACCCTGGAGCCTACCGGGCCTGCGCCTTCCTTGTCAGAACAGGAATCCCCTCCAGATCCCCCAACCCTGAAACCCATCAGCGACAGCAAACCTTCAAGCCGGTTCCTAAAGTCCCGGAAGGTGGAAGATGAGGAGCTCTTAGAAAAATCAGCCCTGCAACTGGGGAGCGAGCCCTTGCAATGCTTGCTTAGTGACAATGGCATTGACAGACTGTCCCTCACAAACCCCGACAGCCATCCTGACACCCCTCTCGGCACCGTGGGCCGCCGAACCTCCGTCCTCTTCAAGAAGGCCAAGAATGGAGTTAAGCTACAGAGGGGTCCCGATGGGACCCTTGAGAATGGCGAGGACCATGGCCCAGAGGACGATCCTGCTTCTCCAGCCAGCACAGAGGATGAACACTATTCCCGGAAGCGGCCAAGGAGCCGGAGCTGTAGTGACAGTGAAGGGGAGAGGTCCCCTCAGCAGGAGGAAGAGACAGGTGACTCTTCCTGCGACTTCTTTTCTTATTTCCCATCTGCTTTGCTGCTTTGCCTTGACAGGGAGCACTCTCCCCTGCCAGCAATCAGGGAGCACTCTCCCCTGCCAGCCATCAGGGAGCACTCTCCCCTGCCAGCCATCAGGGAGCACTCTCCCCTGCCAGCCATCAGGGAGCACTCTCCCCTGCCAGCCATCTCTAGGGTCCTCTGTGAGGATA
Source organism: Mus musculus (assembly GCF_000001635.26). Classification (NCBI taxonomy): domain Eukaryota; kingdom Metazoa; phylum Chordata; class Mammalia; order Rodentia; family Muridae; genus Mus; species Mus musculus. Next base: position 28,821,809 of record NC_000083.6, read on the forward strand.
CAAGCTGAGAGCAGTTGTCTTTAGATTGTGTCTTAGGCTGTCCCTGGCCTTAAGGGGAATGCAAGACTTTATGATGTCAAATGGTCTCTAGCTTTCCTTCCGTTCACTCTTGAGATATTTTAGATACTTTCTTTCAGACACTGTCTTAGGCACTGGAGGAAAATTAGTGAACAAACCATGGAACTCTCTTCCAGGGGAAATAGAGACTGCGGGCAAGTGAGGCCTCTCATATTTGAAGCTCGGTGACATCAAAATAAAAACACTGGTCATACCATCAGAGAAGAGGGCAGAGAGTGCTGGGTGGTATGAGACAGAGCGGCCAGGGAAGGGGACATTTGGGTAAAGATCTGAAGAAACCGAAGGACGAGCTGCTTGTGTATCTTGGGGAAGAATATTCTAAAAAGGACAGATGAACAAATACCTTGGAGGTGGGCACACACAAGCCTGTCCCATAGCAGAAAGGAGCCAGCCGCAGCAATGTTGCCGGCGGAAGGGCAGGAGAGGAGGTCACAGAGTAGATCACAGGGCTAGGTCACTGGAGTCCTCACTGCAGGGTCTGGTCTCTGATGGGAGAGGGTAGTCAGACCCAGTGCCGGCTCCACGAGGGTCCCAATGCAGTAGAACACAGAGCATAGGGTGCTCAGAGTGTGGGCTCAGGGAGCTTGACCTGTGCTTGGGAGGGCTTCTCTTGAAGGTGGCTCCTGAAGCTGGGGGCAGCTGGGAAAGGGTAGCTGGTGTGAGGGGCCCCGAGGCACATGGGGGGTTACCTGCCAGGCAGGCCTGTTTGGTTGTGGCAAGGTAGGAAGGCTGCTCTTGACTGTTGTTCTGTCACATGCCCTGTCTGTGGTAGCTGCCATTGTGTGGCCACTGCTTGCTCTCTCCTCTCTTTCTCCCCAGCACAGCCTTGCCTTCCCCTCAGCCATGCTTCTCTGTGTTAGGCCAGCCATTCAGGATGGTAAAGCTGAGTTCTCACCCTGACTTCCTATCGCCTGTCCTGGAGGGATGTACCCTTTCTGAGCTTCTTTCCTTCTTACAGAGGTGGAGCTCGTTACACTTAGGTTGAAGGGCTAAGGTTAGAATCGATTATAGGGAACGCTGCCAACGGTAGCAGCTACTGTCATCTTTTCAGTTGTGTGTGTCTTTTCAGACAGCTGAAGATGATTGTAGCAAAAAATGAAGGAAGCCCACCGACCTGGGGCCTGGCACTCGGAATACAGCTTAGTTGTATACAGCCTGAGCTGCAGCTCAGGAGGCAGGCCTTGATCCTTCACAGGCACGGCACAGTTGTGTCCATGACTCCCACTGAGGTCCTTATGTTAGAGGAAGCATCAGGCCAGGACTGAGGCATCCTGCTCAGGCATCTGCTGTCACAAGCATGGCAGGCCTTGCTGCTTTCTAGCCAATGTGTCTGACAGTTCTTAAATCGGCGGTCTGGTCCTCTGTCAGCCTTGGTTCAGCGATCAGAGCTGTGGGACTCAACAGATGGAGCAGAGGAAGCCTCCCTGGCATGGTGCTCCTGGGACAGTGACACGGCTCACCCCACGTGAGGCTCCTTGCAAAGGGATTCCTACGGAACAGCCTCTCTACTTCACAAAAAGGGGCCAGGATTTGAGAGGCTACCTAGCCTGGAGCCAGGGCTCTGGTGCCCGTGCTACTCTGCTCTGGGCTGCTGTAGTCCTAAGAGTCTGCGCTCTTCAACGCACTGGCTCTGTGAGGTAGCTCTGGGTGTGGCTGACCCTAGGCCCTTATCCTGTCTTAGCTTCTGCTGCCATTGCCAGCTGGGTTGGAGAGGGCTTGAGAGTGGTTATCAGAAGAGGTAAGACTGTGTGTGGCTCTTCAAGAGGCAGAGGACCTCCCTGATAATTGAGGTTTGAAATTAGAGCTGATCCAGGTACTCGTGAGCCTGACCTGGGGGGAGAAGCCATAGTTTCCCTCCGTGGTCAGGCATGTGCTGACTTCATCTTCTTTGTGGGGAGAGTGAGGAGGTACAGTCTGCTCACTAGCTAACCTTGTCTCTGTGAGAGTCCTTCTGCCACCTGTGATACACTCCTTACAGGGACAGCCACCTACCCACTTTGGTCCTCCAAGGCGGCTTCCCACGGGGAGGCATGTGTCAGGGAAGGGAGGTTCTGCACTCAGGGCTCACTGTGTGTGTCCTTGGCAGGCGTGACTAACGGCTTTGGAAAACACACGGAAAGCGGGTCTGACTCGGAATGTAGTTTGGGTCTCAGTGGAGGACTGGCGTTTGAAGCTGGCAGGTAAGGATGCTTATCCCCCAAGCTCGGGCAGCCTTAAGACTTCTTTTCCTTCGTTCTCCATTCAGTGACAGGTCGGGCTTCCTTCTCAGTTCTCCCTACTGTCCCTGTCTCTGGGAGCCCCGAGGGAAAGGGATTGGCCCTTGATTTCTCAGATCTGTCTAGCAGAAGAGCGGTGTTGATGAGTTTGTGTAGCTCAATCTCTTGCCGCCCATTGAAGTTGCCATTTGAGAGGCATGCTCCGGGACGTGCGCATGCACATAACCCAGCTTGTTGCAGATGTGGTGTCATAGGATTGGTCTCTTCAGTTTGTTTTGGCTTCTGTTCAGTGAGGGTTGAACCCTGGGCCACACACCTGCTAGGCAAGTGCTCTACCAGTAAGTTTCAACCAAAGCTTTTTTTATAGGATCTTGTTGTGTAGACGTGGATGGACTGGAATCCAAAGCATCTCTACTGCCTTGGTCTCCCAGGTGCTGAGACTAATGGGCGTATACCAGTATGCCTGGATTTAGCCCTTGGTTTTTGAAACCAAGATGTAGAACTGAATGGCTCAAGGTAGCCTCCAGCTTAACCCTTGTCCCCTTGCGTCCCAGGTGCTGGGCTTACAGGCATGTGTCGGCTACACCCAGTGCCCACAACTGTGGCCTCTGTGGAGGTATTACGTAGGGGCGAGGGAAGACCAAGTACGAGCTTTTAAAGGTCCCCTGGTTTTTAGAGGCCCAAGGTAGCCTGCCATTTCTGAGAAGGGATGGGCTTCTGTTCTCTAGCTGAAGGGAGGATTTCTCCCAAGTTTACTGAGCTTACTGCCCTGCATTTTCTGTTCTCCCAGACTCTGGGTGGAGGGGGTTGCTTGCGTGAAAGGGCCTCGGTGCCACTGCAGAAGGTGACTGCTGAGAGGGTCCCTGTTTAGTAGTACAGAAAAGGCTGGCCTGTGTCTGAAGGCTTCTGCAGCAGGTCTCACTGGTGTGTGTGCTTTGAAATTTCCTGCTGAGCTTCCAGGTGGGCGTGTAGGCCTTCAGTTACACGCTGGCCTGTGCTGGCTTCCCACATCAGTCCCTCCCCCACGAACCTCAAAACTGCTTGGCTCTCTCCCTGTCTATCAAAGCCTCCAGAGACACAAAGCAAGCAGATGCGGGGAGAGAGTTTACTAGGGCTAGGAAATACAGATTTCAAAATATTAGAAAATGCTTCTTGCTTGCTCTCAGGTTGGAGTTCCTGGCTTCCTTCACAGACAGTGGCCCATGTCTGTAACCTCAACACTTAGGTGACTGAGATAGGAGATTCGTGAGGTGGAGACCAGCTTGGGCTTTGTAGTAAAGCCTGTTCAATACAAAACAAAACTCCAATAAAGCTACACAAATATGTAAGTGCCTGGAAGGTCAGTTTACTGGAGCTGGGGTAAGATTGAGGTCAGCCATCTGTCACCTTCCAGCCCTTGCTGAGGTGGAAGGGTACCGTCTGCCCTTACTGAAGGGCAGGCTCCCATCTGAGTCATGGAAACAAGCCAAGCAGCCTGCTGGCTCAGGTGATGCTTGACTTTGTGAAGAACTCCAGACAGCTGCTACTTCTTGCTTTCCCCAGGACTTCTGCCTGGTAGAGGAGCCATGCCCTTGAAAGATATTTCCTCTGTGGTCTGGTGTTCAGAGTTTAAGTGTGAGCGACTAGGACCCAGCAGGCTCAGTCCCCAGAACCACACGGTGAAAGTAGAAAGCCCACTGCACAAGCGGCCTCTCACATCCACACACACAGGTGTGTGCCAGCGTTCCACACCCACACACACGTGATAGTAAACCATAAAAAGTGAGTAAGATGGGAGGCCCAAGTTCTGACTGCAGTGTTCTCCCTCCCTCCTGGAGCCTCTCTCCTCTCCATTCTCCAGCAAGAACAGGAGGGAAGCTCTTATCTGTTAGACTGAAGCCATATTGTCTCTTGTTGTTCTGGGTTGTTGTTGTTGTTGTTTTGAGGCAGGGTCTCTTCATAGCCCTGACTTCCTGGAACTCACTGGATAGACCAGGCTGGCTGGCCTTGAACTCACAGAGATCCGCCTGTCTCCTTGCACTGATCACTCACCTCTTGCCCATTTGCTCCATGGTTGGTCTTTCCAAATAGCTTTTCTGAGCACCTTTCCAATCATTGTGCTCCACAACTGTCTCTTATACGCCAGGTTGTGAACTCATGTGACTGAGGCTTGGCCCCCTTGACCTCTTGATTCTTGATACTCTGGCTCCTCCTTCTGAGTTCTAGGATGGCATTTGTGCCCCACCACACCCAGCTTCGAGTTGTGGTGTGAGTCACTGTTGTTAAATACCTGCAGTTTCCGTAGCTTGTCTTGTAGAGGAGATAGATGGACATTATTGTCTGAAGTGTAGACTGGGCTGGCCTGGGTCTTTGGGGAAGTCTGCAAAGCAAACCCCAGTGGCATCCATCCGCCTCATCAGAACCACACAGAGCTTGTTCTGCTGCTGCAACCTAGTCTGTGATACCTTAAATCTGAAAACACGAAACCATCCATCCACACAGAGTGCGTGGTTGTGTGATCGTGGACTTTTCGAAGCACCATGGGTGGGCCACTGCTCAGGGACACAGAAGGTCACAAGTGGAGGCAGGCTACCTGGCTTGTCTTTCAGCTGCCTCTCCCTGCTCTTCTCTGCCATGTACATGGAGAGGGACTTAGGGGAACCACTAGCATCTTCTGTCTACACAGCCAGGCTCCGAGCTGCATGGGCAGGTGTCATAGGCTCTGCTGGTGTTGCTTGCCAAATAGGTACCGACTGCTTTCCTGAGTGAATGCGAGTTGTGGTTTTGGTTAAGCCAAGTTTTTGCATAAATTGAACCTCAGTTCCACACTCTAGCTATTCCCAGCCCTTGCTGCATCTTGGATTTTCTGTAAAAATTTGACTCATCTTTTAACCACTTCTTCTAGTTGAGAAATTACAGATCAGTGATATTATTTATTTTTGAGACCATCTTACTTTGTAGCTCAGCCACTGCTCTAGCCTCAAGAATCAGAGATCCCTCTGCCTCTGCCTTCCTGCTACTGCTATTAAAAAGTGTGTGCCCATGCCCAGCAGCAGTAGTCAGCAATCGTAGTTCTTAAAGTTTGATGAGTATGGGCGTTCCTAGCCACATCATTTGTTGCCCAGAAACCCGCAGCTCTGAATGTGTGTTAAAACTGCATGAGGAACTATTTTAATGCTAGCGTTCCTGCGGTCTCAGTCCAGCTCTTCCTGCCTTTGTATAATATTCCCTTCCCTCTCTCCCTCTTTCCCTTCCTCTCTCTTTCTTTCTTTCTTCCTTTCTTTATTTCTTTTTCTTTTTTTCGAGGCAGGGTTTCTCTGTGTATCCCTGGCTGTCCTGGAACTTGCTCTGTAGACCAGGCTGGCCTCGAACTCAGAGATCTGACTACTTCTGCTTCTCAAATGCTGGGATTACAGGCATATGCCACCATGCCCAGCACTTCCCCTTTGCATTTGCATGTGTGTTCACCTGTGTCACCATGCTTGTGGAGGTCAGAGGACAACCTGTAGGAGTTAGTCCCCTCCTACCATGTGTGTCTAAGGATCAGACTCACTGCTGATATCAGGTGCCGTTATCCACTGACCCACCTCATCCTCTGGACTTTACCTCTTTGCAGTAGGTTTGTTTACAGAAAGAAGCTCGTTTCCTTTTTAGTTGGGGGGAAACTCTATGCCTACCCAAGAAAACCTTCACTCACAAACCATTGGGAAGTGAGAAGTAGATCTATTTTTCAATTTAGAAATGTCTTTGCTAATTCTGGAAAGATGTGCCTGTTATAGAACATTTGGAAAAGAGGCAGATTTTCAGATCTCAAAAATAAATTGGCTCCTCAAGAAATGTGAAGCACAGAGTGCAGATTCCTGCAGAGGTGAGAGGGCCTCCTGGTGGCAGCCTGTCCTGAGAGGCTGAGGGGACTGGGTGACTGACCCTCCCCGTGTTGCTGTTGTTCTTGCTGGGCTCATGGTGTAGATCTGTGATTAGAGGGTATGCGACACCACGCCCGGCCCCATGGCCTTCTCTCTGGATGAAACCATCCTCTGCGGCCTGGCAGCAATCCCTCCACAAGGATGGACTGGTTTCTGGTAGGAACTCGCAGGTCACATGCGCCATGGGTTAATATCATGTAGGCCTGCAAAGGAAATGGAGATGCCTTTGTCTCTGCCTTTGTGCTTTCGTAGCTCCGTGTCTGTTAGACATGGAAAAGCAAGAGTGGGTTGGTTCCAACTAAAAACTGCTCACTTCACCCTCTACTCTGTGTGCAGTGGCCTGACGCCTCCCAAACGCAGCCGTGGGAAGCCAGCCCTGTCTCGTGTGCCCTTCCTGGAAGGTGTGAATGGAGACTCTGACCACAGTGGCTCAGGTGAGACTATCGAGGCAGAGCTGGGGAAGACATGTTCCAAGGAGCAAGCCGTCCAAGCTGCTCGCATCTTTAGCTTGTGTTGTATTTTGAGTTTATGTTGCTGTGATCGTGATCATGGTAAAAGCAAACCTGAGGGGAAGGGGTTCTCTTCACTTAGAGCCTGCAGTCCATCCACTGTGAAGCAGAGCCGTGGAGGAACGCTGCTTACTGGCTTGCTCCCCGTGGCTTGCTCGGGTTCTTTCTTATATGGTCCTGGACCACCAGCCCGGGGATCTCATCAGCCACAATGGGCTGCGTCCTGCCCTCCCTTATCAGTCTTCTGTTAAAAAGATGCCCACTGACTTGCCATAGGCCAGTGATGGAAGCATTTACTCAATCAATAGTCCCAGAGGACCCGTGTCTAGGTTGATAAAAACTAAATCAAAGCAAAAACACTAGCCAGCACAGTTTGAATAGTTAACATGTGCCCATGGAGGCCGAAAATCCAGAAGCTCTAATGGAAGCCAGCATTCCCCACTGGAACATTGGCTGCTAACTGTGTGGTTGTTTTTTCAGAATTACTTAATGGATATTCAACCTGAAACCTGTGTGTGTGTTTGAGAGAAGTATAGAGGGCCCCCATTCCTTTCTTCTAGGTCATGGTAGACCCTGGAAATCCTTTGCTTTCACCAGCCTGCCCAGCGGCCCTCTGTGTGGGAGGACTTTTCATTGGTTTCACTGAAGCCCTCCACAGGAGAGATTTCAAGTGTCTTCCTTGGTGCTGTGATGAGTATCTGCTTGCACAGGTCGTCCCACCCATGCAGTGTTAGGTTGCAGGAAGCGTGTGTTTGTAGCTCTAGCTGTTGTTGCTTCGCTTTGCTCTCTAGCGTCTCAGTGGTAATGTGTCACTGATAACCTGGCTCTGTCGAGAATGTCTGTTTCGCCTGATAGAAAAGCAGGCAAGGCAGGGCCGCAGGAGGCCTGGGGTGGCTCCCGGATGGAACAGGTCTAGAGCAGCTGCTTCTTACCTCACGGTTGTCTGTCACATCACTCGGGACGGCCCGTCTCTGCCGGTCTCTCTAACACAGGGTTCCTTCCCTGGTCCAGCTGTTTGCTTCCTTCTGCCTTTCTCATGTCTGTTGACAGATGCATGCCTTTGAGTTCTCTTTCTTGTGAGTGTCTGCACACAGACGACAGGTCTCACGTCTAGACTCTGTGCGTCTGAGCGTGAAGTCAGGAAGTGGATCTGACACACTTTGTACTTCTGGTGGTGACATTTTTTTCCCTTTTTAAATCCACATACTAAAAATGATGCCAAACAATATTAAAAAAGACTTGCACTCCCGAAGCCCACCATGGGAACACAGCTGCCCGTTCCTGGGTTGCTTCCGATTCTTTTAGTCACATTTTGACAAGTGCAGATGATACACACACTCTTTTTTTGTTGTTGTTGTTGTTTTCCAAACAGGGTTTCTCTGTATAGCCCTGGCTGTCCTGGAACTCACTTTGTAGACCAGGCTGGCCTCGAACTCAGAAATCGGCCTACCTCTGCTTCCTGAGTGCTGGGATTAAAGGTGTGCGCCACCACGCCCAACTTGATGCACACACTCTTGTGCTCACAGTTTTTGCTTGTATATTTCCTCCTTTTTGGCTCACAGTTTTTCTGTGCACTGTATTACTGGAACCTTCTATCTGACAAGCAGTGCTTTGTGGCTGACGTGACTGGACAATGGGTGACCTCCAGCCTTTAACACAAACAATATGCACACTTTTGCCTGAACTCCTATAGTAAATTTCTTATAATAAATGTCCTAAGCAGTTTACTGGAGCAGATGATGCAGACACGTATTTTAATGTTCCTGGGACATTGGATAGAATCACATTCCAAGAGAACCGGACCAGTCTGTAGTTTCTCCTCTGTGTGGCTCACGGGTTCCTGCTCAGCTGGTCTCGGTGCTGGCTTGTACTGGTTCACTGTCAGCTCACTGGCTCGAAATGGCACCTTTCCTTTTCATCCTAGTTAAGAACTATACATCTCTGCTCTCAGATTTGAGCCCTTTTCCTTAGCTGGGTGAATGGTCACTTCCTGGTCACAGTTTCAGGTGTCCGGGAAAGAATGTGGTTTTCGTGGTGCTCAGAGCATGAGTGAGGCCAAGGAGGTGCAGCCTGTCCGTCCCAGGCCGGATGGATACCCAGGGTCAGGAAATACCTGCCCGGCTGCATGGCACTGCTGGTTTGTGGTGCAGCCAGGTGCTTGGATGGCCCCTCGTGGCCTGGTCAGAGCAGTGTTCAGGTTCTATTGAGATGGCCTTCTCCGAATTTTCCCTCAAAGCTTCCATGAGAGGGACTCCCAACCTGGGGTGCAGACAGTGCTGTCTCTTCTTAAGCTGGGGCATGTCCCCTTCTCCTTAAGAGGCCCTGGAGGTGAAGCCATTATTTTTCCCCCAGGGAAGCTGTCCCAGAATCCAGAGTCAGAGGTTGGTAAACTATAGCCTGCTGTCTGTTTTTATGTGGCTCACAAACTAAAAATGGGCCTACATCTCAAATTACAAAAAAGATGGTCTTTTATAATGTGAAAGTTGTATGAAATTCAAATTTCAGTGTCAGAAACATGAGTTACTGCTGAGGAGACATGCTCATCTGCTTAGACTCTGGTTATACCCATGCTGCAGCCGCAGAGACTGTGCGGCTCCTGAAAGGGTGAAATATGTGCTATTCGGCCATTTACTTTGCTGACCCCTGACCTGGTCTTAGAGTCCCTGAGGAAAGGGTGGAGGGAGTTGTTGCCTCAATCCTGGGCTGCCCCAGTCAGATGGAAGCTGCAGGCAAGGGCTTTGGGGCACCATGCCAAGTCCCCTTTGGGCGCTGTCTCCTCCCCTCCCCCACCCCCCAGGCAGAAGCCTCCTGATGCCCTTTGAAGACCACGGAGACCTGGAGCCCCTGGAGCTGGTGTGGGCCAAGTGCCGAGGCTACCCCTCCTACCCTGCCTTGGTGAGTCTGCCCCAGACGACACCCTCCTGTTCCCTCTCCCCCTGGCGGCTCTGGCCCCTGCCTTGCCTTGGGGGAGTATCTGATTGGATGAATGTGGTGGGAGTCAGCTGCAGAGGGAGGGCCATCTTTACCCTAGCTTTTCTGGGGCACCAGCAACCCACCCCTCTCCACACACAAAAGGCTCTAGTTGTTCAGAGACACCCAGTGCTTAGGGCTTCTGTAGCATTGCTCACTTGCTTCTGAGTAGGAGGAACACTGTTAGTGAGGTTAGCACGCTGATAATGCTTAGTGGCACTATTAAACATCTGCCCTACTAAGTCCTTGAAATGCCAGCGATAGAATTGTTGATCTTGTTTTGTCGGGACGAGGCAGGGTCTGTTAGCTACTGCCAGTAAGCACTGGGGTTGGAATTTGATTTCAGGGCTCATAATATGATGGAAAGAAAGCCTTTGTTTTGAGCCACTGCATTAGGAGTCTTCCCCAGTCCTGGCCTCTCAGGACTGCAGTCGGCCCCTTTCCCCATGCATATGCCTGCGCGTACGAGGCAGAACGCCTTTAGCCTTTTCCCTACCCAGCATTCCATGAACATGCCCATCTTACATGATGAAAACCTGTCATCACGTCCTTGTTACTGATGACATCATCATGTCCTTGTTACTGATGACATCATCTGGCCCTTGTTAATGATGGCATCGTCTTTCAGTTGCTCTCATGTACCACGCTTTGACCATTTCCCAGCTCCCCGGGTAGCTTTCCTCTTTCTCTGAGGTCAGCAGCTGTGAGCGAACATCTTAGCTTTACCTTGGTGCACGATCGTGATTATTTCTCAGGCACGCCCACTAGGGGCAACATCTGTGCAGGATTCTGGCACAAGTTGCCAAGTTGCCTGGAAGTTAGTTCTGGTTTACACTCCCACTGGTAGTGGCTAATAATTCTATCTACCTCCTCGGCTTCTGTCTTTGTCTTAGTCAGGGTTTCATTGCTGTGAAGAGACACCATGACCACGGCAGCTCTTATAAAGTCAAACATTTAATTGGGCCTGGCACACAGTTTTAGAGGTTTAGTCCGTTATCATCATGGCAGGAAGCATGGCAGCATCCAGGCAGACCTGGTGCTAGAGCAGCCAAGAATCCTACATCTTGATCTGAAGGCAGCGGAAGAAGCCTGTGATTCCACACTGGGCAAAGCTTGAGCATAAGAGACCTCAAAGTCCCCTTTCATAGTGACATACTTCCTCCAAGGCCACCTACTCCAATAACACCATACCCTCTAATAGTGCCACTCCCTGTGGCCAAGCATTGAAATACACGACTCCCCAGGGGCTTTTCCTATTCAAACCACCACTGCCTGCTAAAGCTTTCCCGGGTGGGGAGGAACTGACCACAGGCTCTGCAAGATAATACCACCAACTGGAAACCTTTGGATCTTGTGAGACTCATCTGGGGAGATTTTAAAAGATGTGTAAAGTCAGCTCCACCCTGGAACACCAAAGAAGCCTTCTAGAGGCTGAGTCCAGGCATCAGGGTTTTCTCTGGTTATTTCTCAGGGTCTGTAGCACTAGGGGAGGCTATTTAAGACCTCTCCTGCACAGCTCTGGGCTTTTCCCAGCCCTGCCTCTCTGTGACTCTTGAACCTGACAGCAGCCTTCAAAGATAAGGAAGACAGGCTCCTGTTTGTGATGACGAGGAAGCCCTGTTGCAGTGAGATTGTACCACTTCTTGGAGCCACATTGGTTCCTATAGCTTACTTTGTCCCCTCCTGGGCTATGGCAGGTGTGGAAAAGGCACACTTACCTGGAAGCTGGAGACACTGAACTGGGAGCTCTGTACAGATGAGACCACGGGCCAGGTGTGGTGGCGCATGCCTTTAATCCCAGCAGCACTCGGGAGGCAGAGGCAGGCGGATTTCTGAGTTTGAGGCCAGCCTGGTCTACAAAGTGATTTCCAGGACAGCCAGGGCTACACAGAGAAACCCTTTCTCGAAAAACTGAAAAAAAAAAAGAAAAAAATGAGACCACAGACCCAGTTTATTCATTAAGGAAGTGATGGTGCTGGCTGGTTTGGAGCATTGCATTTGGGGTTGGGGGTTTTGTGTTTTAATTGTTTTCAAAACTACAATGAAAGAGAGACAGTCCAAAACTAACCTTTAAAATACAAACATACAAAACACTGAGACCTGGTGGTATACACCATTTATCTCAGCATAGGCAGGTGGATCTCACTGAGTTCGAGGCCAATGAGGTCTATATAGTTCCAGGACAGCTAGGGCTACATAGTGAGACCCTGTCTCAGACCAAACAGGACAAAAGACTGCAGAGAAGAAATTCAGTCACCACTTGAACACAACTTGTGCGTTTCTTCTGCTGCATGGCCTGCATCCCTGTTCCCATGCATGTCCACTGTGCATGTTGTACCGGGAGGTGGTGCGAGTTTTATTTTGCTTCTGCAAAAGTAATGTGCACATTACAGGAGATTTGGAAAAACAGAAAGGGGGGCGGAGCAGAATGCCCACGCCTTTGAAGCACATGGAGTAGTATTCGTACTGTTCCCTTTCGTGTTCACTGTTGCAGTCATGGTGTCTGTGTGCACGTTTGCTGCATGTTGTGTTGGGCCTTACCACGAGCTTCATATCCATGCTCTGTAAACCGGCATCATGCTCATTGGGTGGACGGGCCATGTCCTCAGGGCCCTCATCCTCCAGGTCTTCCCAGTCTCTTCCTGATAGCCGGCAAGTGCTGGTGGAGGCAGCAGAGCAGTGCCACCACCCTCCCACCCCCCACCCCCACCTTCGGGAGCTGGGGAGACTTAGGGCTATTGTATCTTCAGCTTTAGCCCCAGGAAGAGTGGCAGGCAGCTTGGGAGACAGTTTCAACTACTACATAGCTCATGGGTGGGCCGGAAGTCGTCTTTCTTAGCACCTTTTAAGAAATTTGTTTAAGCCGGGTGTGGTGGCGCACGCCTTTAATCCCAGCACTGGGGAGGCAGAGGCAGGCGAATTTCTGAGTTCGAGGCCAGCCTGGTCTACAAAGTGAGTTCCAGGACAGCAGGGATATACAGAGAAACCCTGTCTCGAAAAACCAAAAAGAAAAAAAAGAAATTTGCTTAGATTTATTTATTTAATATGTATGTATATGCGTATTTTGCTTATATATACGTTTGTTTGTGTACCACACGCATGTCTGGGGCCAGGGTGGGGGTGTCAGAAAGTGTCTGTCACTTTGAAATCGAGTTGCAGAAGGATGTGAGCCACCCTGTGGGTACTAGGAGCTGAACTTGGGTTCTTTGCTGAGCCTCCTCTCAGTACCTTAGAGTAGCCGCTCAGCACAGCAACTCTCAGTGGCTTACTTTGGAAGGACATGGGGTGCTGCCAGGGAAATGGGCAGTTTCTCATGAGCAGAGAGCTCTGGGGTGGGACGGACGTGGAGGTTAGATTGCTCTGTCTCTAGAGAAGGCTCTTCCTCAGTCACTTTCCAAGACTCTCTGGCCTTTGTACACAGAGGTCGTTGAGCCAGCTGGGCTGGGTCGGAGGCTGCATGCAACTCAGGCGTAAAGCCAGAGGCTCCAGAGCAGCTGGTCTCCGTCCTCTGCCGCAGTTTCCCTGTCTGCTAACACCTGTCAGGTGCTGCCGGCCTCAGCAGGAGATTGAAGCGAGATGGTGTGTAGATAGTCAAGGACATTGGGAACAGAAAGTGCTGCACAGACCTGGAGAGCTACTGGGCTGTTGATGACAAGCCTGCTCAGAATGAGATGGGGCCTGGCCTTCTGGAGATTAGTTCCTCTGGTGGCTTTGGTTTTTCCCCTCAAACTCCAATCCTTTCAGCTGTCTTTCTGCCTCCTCTCCAATTTTACCAGAGGTATCTGGCCCCACTCGCCTTGGGAAGGTGGCAGGTAGCCAAAGCCTGTTGCACAGAAGTAAAGGTGTTGCCTCTGCTGCCTGGCTGAGCTTTCTCTGTGGTCCAGCCTAGGTGCCCAGTTGAGCAAGGCCCTGAGTCCTGTAGTGGATTACAGAGGTGGTGAAAGCATGCCCAGGGAAGCAGCCCTAGTCCTTTCTAGCAGACATTGTAAGAGAGCTGGCTTCTCTGGCTTCCACGTCCGGACCGCCTGCTCAGCCTGACCACCAGGTCCTTCCGTCTGAAGGATTGATTGCACAAGGCTGGGAGGGGTAGCACAGTGGAGTGGGGGAACAAAGTTAAGATTTCAATTTTAGGGTGGGTGCTGGTGATTGATCCATGCCAGCCTCTCCACCACTGATCATGTGGAGAACGGAACCCTTGTGTGCTGAGGCCAATGTCTTGGTGGTGGGCTCTCCCACCTTCCCCTGCTTAGGGCATGTCTCCTCTTCTGCCTCCAGATCATCGATCCCAAGATGCCCCGGGAGGGCCTCCTGCACAACGGTGTCCCCATCCCTGTCCCTCCACTGGACGTGCTGAAGCTGGGCGAGCAGAAGCAGGCAGAGGCTGGAGAGAGGCTCTTTCTTGTCCTCTTCTTTGACAACAAGAGGACCTGGTGAGTGACAGCTGCTGTAGGAGCCTGGCCAAGGTGCAGGGTCAGCCCACGGGAGGTGGGAGGGCTTCTGCTTGTGGCTGCCCCTAAAGACACTAGAGGAAGGTGGAGTGGGCCTCCTTAGGGGGCTTTTCAGGAGACTTTGCTCAGAAAGCTACAGGATGAGGGCTACAGCCTGGGCCCAGGGAGAAGTCAAGCACAGCACACTTTGAGTGTGGGCCTCAGTGTTCCTCTGTAGAGCTCAGGAGGCCTTAGGAATTGTGGATCTCTGTACCCTTAAGCCGTCAGTCACTAAATGTCACCTGATCCTGGGGATGGACATGACCTTGGGTGGGCAGCTCCGTAGCTAGTTACTGGAGGGAGATCCAGAGGCAGAGGGGAGTCTGGACAGTGTGGTGTCCTTTATGAAGGCTTGGAGGCCTGTGCCTAGTAAAGTGTTGTCCCGAATCTCTGTAGAAAGGAGGTAGAGTGGCTGGTAATGGAGCTGTCCGACTTTGCACTCCTCTACTCCCCTTGAGCTTGCCTGACCTGGAGCTGGGTCCAGAGGCCCCCGTAGGGCCTTCTGCAGCTGCACCTCAGCTCTGCTTGCATTCTAGGCAGTGGCTTCCAAGGGACAAAGTCCTGCCCCTGGGTGTGGAGGACACTGTGGACAAGCTCAAGATGCTAGAAGGCCGCAAGACCAGCATCCGGAAGTCAGTACAAGTGGCCTATGACCGCGCCATGATCCACCTGAGCCGAGTGCGTGGCTCCCATGCCTTTGTCACTTCCAGCTACCTGTGAGAGCCGAGCTGGGCCTGTGTCTGCCTTCTTTGCCTCTCCTCTGTCCCTGAGGCATGAGAACCTCTGCTGCCCCTGCCACGTGTATGGCCGGCAGCTTCTTTCTAATGGCAGGCCCTGACTGGACTGGGTCTCCGAGGGCAAGACCCAATATTGACCAATCATGTGGTTCCCCTGGAGGGCTGCTGTGTGCCAAAAAACTCCCACCCGAGGTCCCTGGGGATATTCCACTGAAGAACCACTTAGAAGTAGAAACAGCTGAGAGTCTTAGCCAGCCAGGGAGATAGACCTGGCCCACAAGGCAAGAGGGCCTAGGCTGCTTTTCTGGGGCCAGCCGGCTCTCTCCATGTCTCTCCCACCTAACCATACCTCAGGGCAGGCAAGGTTCTGACATTGATCCCAGAGATGTGCCAGGGTCCCTCGGGAACCCTCAGAGCTTCCCTTCCCCCACACCGCCCGTGCTTGCACCCCCCTGTCTCATCTCCCACACCCAACCCAGGTTCTCCCTTCCCTCATTGCTCTCTGCTCTCCCTTGTGCCAAACTGACAGCAACATCACCAAATTGATCTTTTTCTTTGATGTCCCATTTCCTTCCTGGCCAGCTGCTACATTAGATGGATGTCTGCCAGGCGCTTGAGTCCCAGGTAGAAGCTACCCCACCTGTAAGGACCCTCCCCCACTCACAGCCCTCCAGCAGGCATGCTGCTGCCCTCCCCTCCTGCAGCAGCCATAAGCCTCACTGCATCAGCATGATCACCGCGGCACGGGCGGCGGGTGGCGGGTGGCGGGTGGCGGGTGGCGTGCGGCATGGCACTGCCCTCCAGCACCCGCCCTCTGGGATTGCTGCCCCTGCCTCCCAGAACAGGGCTCTTTTCTTTCATCTCCTGCCTTCAACCTCTTCTCCACCATCACCTCCTCAATCCCTACCCTCAAAAAGGAAGGAAAACCAAACTGTGAATGAGGAAAGCTGACTGACAAGCCAACGCAGCTCTCAGAGGCTTCTGCTCTTGACATTTCTTTTCACTTCTTTAAGCACCAAAGCCGCAGGCGGGTTTGCAGACCGCCAATTGCCATGTTGACTTCTACCTTGATGTTATTTTTAATTGTTTTCAATTTTTTCATAGGGGAGTTTTGGGCAAAAAACGAAGTCCCTGGGGAGATCACTGCCATTTTTACATACTCAAACTTTTTAAAGAAATACAACCAACCAACCACCAACTTCTTACACTTTTGGGACTCGAGCCAGAGTTTAAAAGGGAACCAACAAAACTCACCAAGAGGGCCAGGTTCTGTCCAGCAAACAGCACAGCCACGCGGGACAGGGCGTGGTGTACATAACTGTAAGATAGCAGGCACACACTCTCCATTACCGGAACCCTCCCTTGTGCATCCATGCTGCACAGCCTAATCAAGGAGCCGACACGTCCCCCTATCCCCAGGTAGCTGGTCAGCTGTGGACTCTGTGACCCTTGTCTAAACCTGTGTCAAGATCTTGGGGCTTCTCCCTTTCTGTCTCCTTCCCCCAACACTATCTCCTCTGTCTCTATTTTTCAGTCTCGGAATCCTTCCCTCTCTCCGAGTCCCACTTTAAAAACTGCTCTTTTAGGACAGGATGCGGCTCGGATCTGCTGTGGCACAGGGCCTCTTCTCTGTCTGGTCTGCTGTGAAGCACATGATGCTCTATTTATTGTAGAAAGTGACTTTATTTGCCTTCTAGAATTGTTTATAACAGATGGTTATAAGAGAGGTAATAAACAGAAAAACCTATGCCTGTAAAGAATACAAGAGTTAATTTTACCTACCATAATATGATGTCTTATTTTCTCTCCGAGAAATAAATGTTCTATGGGCTGTGGTGTGCGGTGCTGTTTGCTGTCCGTGACGGGGCCTCCTGTCCTAACACCACCCGCTTCTCTGAAGGCAGAACCATTAAGAACGGACCTGTCTGTCCTTTAGATCTCATGGATGGCCTGAGGAGGGTCCTGCCAGGTTGCCGCAGGTTGCAGAGAAGTCATTGTTCAAGTCACTGTGTGCTGTATGAGGCCGCTAGAGGCTGATGGTGGGTGCTCTCCTTACAGAAGCAGAGCTCACTGATGGAGCTCCTGTCTGGCCAGCCAGCCATCTTCTCTTCCCGTGCTGAGGTTACAGCTGCCTGTCACCAGGCAGGTTTATTTTTTGTTGTTTTGTTTTTAGACCATCCCTTTAGAAGATCTGAACTCAACTCTTGTCATGTTTACATGACAAGTATTTTGCCAGCTGAACCCAGAAAGGGGTACCTTATTTGTTCATTCATTCATTCATTCATTTTAATTTATTTTACATTTCAAATCCCAGTCACCCCCTCCCGGAAACCCCCATTCCATCCTCCCTCCCCCTGCTTCTATGAGGGTGTTCCTCCACCCACCCACCCACTCCCACCTTCCCACCCTTGATTCCCCTACACTGGAGCATCTGTCCAGCCTTCATTGGATCAAAGACCTCTTCTCCCAATGATGCCTGACAAGGCCATCCTCTGCTATATATGCACCTGGAGCCATGTGTACTCAGTTGGTGGCTTAGTCCCTGGGAGCTCTGGGGGGTCTGGTTGGTTGATACTGTTGTTCTTCCTGTGGTGTTACAAACCCTTTCAGAAAGGGGCATCTTGAAGCATAGACTCAAGAGGCATTCTCAGGAATAGCATGTCTGTGCAAAGAGCCTGTGGGAGTTTGCTACTGTCCTCCCTACTCAGGCCCTCTGATATGGTAGAAGGCACAGCTCTTGGTTACCTTCACAGGGCCTAATTCATATAACATAATAAAGTGCGTCCAGCATGCAGACAACCCTTGTGCTGCATAAACAGTGCAGACACCTTGGCATGTAAGACATTGCTGACGCCTGAGGCCATTGTGAGGGGCCTGGCCTGGAGAAAGGTTTGGAAAGAAGATATGTTTGGCCGGGCAACAGCTAAAGGTTTCAAAAGAAGGAAGCAGTTAATTTAAGCCTTGAAAACAGGTTTAGAAATCCATAATTATGAGCTGGGCAGTTCTTGCGCACGCTCGACTGGCCAGGAAGAACGACGCTGCAACAGGATCCTTCTGCACATGTTTATTGGGAGAGCTTGATTGTAGAGGCGGAAAAACCTGGAGCCCAGAACTGGTGCTGCTTTTATAGGCCTAGGAGGGGCGTGTCTCACACTCGGATTGGTTATGCACTAAGCCTCATTTGCATGTTCCTCATCTGATTGGCTACTCTCAGTACCTTACAGAACCTCATTATCATACCTCATTTGCATGTCTCACATCTGATTGGTTATACTCTCAGTACCTTACAGAACCTCATTATCATGCCTGGGCCAGGCAGTGTCTTTGCAAAAAACTTTACTGCACATGTACACATTGGTTGTTTGTCCAATCTTATGCGTGGTGGCCAGCAGTAGTCAGTGCCACTCAGCAACGGCACATGTGGCTTCCCACAGGCAGTGGTGGTGCACACCTTTAATCCCAGCAGAAGCAGGTAGATTGCAGATTTCAAGACCAGCCTGGTCTACAGAGTGAGTTCCAGGACAGGGAGGGCTACACAGTGAAACCCTGTCTTGAAAAAAAACCAAAAACACAAGCAGTCTTTATTTATGGGTTGTATTTTGAGGTACAGAGGTGACTGTAAAATGCGGAAGGCATGTTCATTACTTCGTCTCCTCCCCCTGGCTGACCTCAAATTCACCACACAGACCAGGCTGGCTTTGAACTCAGGGACTGTTGTGTCTTTGTCTCCTGAGTGCTGAGATTAAAGGTGTGTGCCATCCCATCCAGATTTTTTTTTTCCCTTACACTAGTGAATCCAGTTTGTGTTGGCCACCTCCCCCTGGGCATGGGGCCCGCCCTGGAGTGGGGTCATACAGGATATGCCACTCCACTGAGGAAAACTGACATCCCCTCCCCCAGTGGCAACAAATGCCAGTAGACCCTCAGCTAGGCTGGGACTTCACACTCTCTTCCCCTCCTTCATGCTGAGATTTTTGCCTGGCTGGAGTTTGTGTGGGTCTTGTGCATGCTTCCACGGTCCCTGAGCTCACGTGTGTACCCCCTTTACTGCACAAGTCTGAAAAATGGTGCTTCTTTGAAGTTATCTACCGCCTCTGCTTTTCCCACTCCCTCTTCTGCGTAGATCCTGAGCCCCAAGGAGGATGCTGATATCCACATCCCATCCAAAGCTACCATTCTAATGTCCTGAGTTCTCTGAATATTAGCCAGCGCGTGTCTACATGTTAATAGCCTTCAACTGCAAAAAGAAGGTTCTGTGGCGAGAGTCAAGCAACAGTGCCCCACCCCCCACCCCCGGCCCACAATCTATCTCTCCATGGCTTCCTGGACTCACTGAACTATTAGTAATTAAGTCCCAGGAATGGATTCCCTCTTGTGGAGCCAGTTTCAACCCAATTTTTAAATGCAATTGGTTCCTCTCCTAACAACCATCCTGGTCATTCTTGTCCCAGTGGGCATATCTTGCCAGCAGGTTGTTGTCGCTCACAGGGTTGTCAGCAGGGTGACATTGGTGACCACTTTCTTCTGGGGGTATGCACAGCACCTTACTGCTGGCCTGTGGGTCAAGTACTAGAGGGTAACGGAGAGCACTGGCAATACCCTTTAATGTTTTTGTTTTTGTGTTTTTTTTTTCTGGGGAGGGTATATGGGGCACCACTGGCTAACAATCTACAAAGAGGTAACCCATTTCTGGTTTGGGGTTTCATTTGGTAGCACAGGGCAACATAGTATTCTCTTTTCCCTTCCTTGAAAGATGGCATCCTTCCTCATGACCACCACCTTGCTACCTCACTTCTGTGGATATTTATTCTTTCCTTTTTAAGTTTTTCATGACATGGTGTATGTGTGTGTGTGTGTGTGTGTGTGTGTGTGTGTGTCTAGTCCTGGCTGTCATGGAACTTTCTCCATAGACCAGGCTGACTTCAAACTCAGAGATCCACCTGCCTCTGCCCCCTGAGTATGGGAGTGCACCACACGCACCTTCCATGGACTTTCTGAATGAAGCACACCAATTTTAAATTTTTAAATTCAATTAAAAGCAATTAAAAGAATCTAAAAGCAATGTCCAGGGCCTGGAGCAATGAATGGTCCAGGGGGTTAAGAGCACTTGAAACTCTTGGGTTCAGTTCCCAGCACCCACAGAGCAGCTCATTGTCATAACCGCTAATTCTGTTCCAGGGGATCTGAGTACACACACAGATTAATCCAGCCCAAAGATTTATTTATTATTATATGTACATATACTGTAGCTGTCTTTAGACACACCAGAAGATCTCATTACAGATGGTTGTGAGCCACCATGTGGTTGCTGGGGTTTGAACTCAGGACCTTTGGAAGAACAGTCAGTGCTCTTAACTGCTGAGCCATCTCTCCAGCCCCTAAAACAACTTTCATATATGAGAGAAAATGTGCATTGTGGATCTAGTTTGCCCTCTTCTGGCCTCCAAGGGCACTACACTCACATGCATATACCCACCTTCATATACATAATCACACATAATAAACATATCTTTTTAAAATGCATGTAGGAGCCGGGCAGTGGTCTACACTCTGTAGACCAGGCTGGCCTCAAACTCAGAAATCCACCTGCCTCTGCCTCCCGAGTGCTGGGATTAAAGGCATGCGCCACCACGCCCGGCACATGATCACTACTTTAGAAAATGCCCCACAGCTGGATCTCATGGAGGCACTTCCCCAACTGAAGCTCCTTTCTCTGTGATAACTCCAGCCTGGGTCAAGTTGACACACAAAACCAGGCAGTACAAATGACTTCCCTTCTAGCCTACTGCCCACCAGAGGTAGTGGGAAAAAAAGGCTATGAGGATACAGGGGAAGTGGACCTGTTTAGAAATGGTTCCTTGGAGCAAATCCAGTGTGCATTGTCAGGATATCAGCAGTTCAGCTCACACGAATCAGCAATGGCAGCTCGATTCTGAAGAAGCCATGGGGGTCAGCTGTTTGCTGTTTAGAAGTAGTTCCTTGGAGCGATTTCAATCTCCAGTTGTCAGGATATCAGCAGTCCAGTTCAGTAGTGTCAGGATAGCAAACAGGAATCAGCAGTGGTAGTACTACCCAGCAGAAACAACCAGGCCCAGCCGGGCATGGTGGTGCACGCCTTTAATCCCAGCACTCGGGAGGCAGAGGCAGGTGGATTTCTGAGATGGAGGCCAGCCTGGTCTACAAAGTGAGTTCCAGGACAGCCAAGGATACACAGAGAAACCCTGTCTCGAAAGACAAAAAAAAAAAAAAAAAGAAAGAAACAACCAGGCCTCCACCACCGGCATAAGTCAGCAGGAGCAACAGAACCAGTAGGGACACCAGGAGAAGTTCTCTGCAGTGCATCTCAACAAAGTGAATGAAGATCAGCGAAGACAAGACACACGAGATCAAAGCTAGCTATGAAAGCCCCGCCGTCACTGCTCATCTGGCCCCTATTATACTCCTCTTCCCACAGGTCTTGACTCAGACGTGAGTCTGTATCAGCTGACATATCCAGAAACTTCCACTTTGCTTGGCCAATTGGCTGAGTGGCAGAACACCATCAGAAGTTTTTGTTGTTTCTTTCTGTGAATTCATGACAAATGACGACCAGTAAGAAATGGCCAGGTACCAATACCATCCAGCATTTTCTATCATCTGTTGGGTTATATTTATATTCCTTCTTAACATCACGCATCCTTTCACGTGTTTGCTTTAACAAAATATCTTTTCCTCTGTGTCTGCTTCAGGAAAACATTCTTTCACGTGTCTCCTTTAGCAAGACATCCTTTCACCTGTGTGCCTCAGCAAAACATTTGACATCACTGACTTTCCAAAGAAACCAGAACTTTCTACTTCACCTCAGCCTCCTGGCTCTTCCTGGCTTGTATTGGTAGATGGTACTAAGCCAGACTGCCTATTGCTATTGTGTTAAAATATTAGTAGTCTCTACAGTACTAATATATCCACCTCCAGCAACTAGGCTGTGGGGTACCTTTTTCACGGACACCGGCTGTATTCTTTACTTTCCTGTTGCTGTGAGAAAATGCTCTGACAGAAGTAACTTGAAGGAGAAATGTTTTATTTTGTCTCACAGTCCTGGAGGGACAAAGTCCATCCTGATAAGAGGGCATGGCAGCAGGAACAGGAAGCTGAACTTACCATATCCACAGTCAGGAGGCCGAGAGCAGAGACCAGGAAACAATGCTGGTCTATAAAGCTTTCCTCCAGCGAGACTCCACCTCCTAAAGATCCTGTTGCATCAACTGACTATATGACCACTCTATGGTACAATTATTGGGAAGGTTTTATTGTAAATACAAGAGAATGGCCAGAGGCGCCTGGAAGGGTCTATTGCAGA
This sequence comes from Mus musculus, assembly GCF_000001635.26. Classification (NCBI taxonomy): domain Eukaryota; kingdom Metazoa; phylum Chordata; class Mammalia; order Rodentia; family Muridae; genus Mus; species Mus musculus. The sequence goes on from NC_000083.6 coordinate 28,844,050, forward strand.
GACAGCAGTAGGCTGAGCATGGCAAGTGTACTGGACCTGGCCATGAGAAACAGCAGCAAAGCAGAGAGAGGAACAGAGAGAGAGTGCACAGCGGGCAGGGAGTATAATTGAGTAGGGTAATAAAGAGAACTGGCAGCTGTAGGGAGGGAAGCCAGTGAGCTGGAGGATAGGAGGGGCCAGGACTCCGGAAAGTGTAGCAGGTCCTTGTAATGCCGAGGGAGTATGGAGGTCAGTGTGTGCTTTGGGATGCTAACAGACACCACAGATAGCCTTTGTCCCTTCTGCCTTTTAGAATTTGAGGACCAAAGGTTTCCTAGCATGTCTCATGAGTCAGTGGGGGACAATTCACCTTCTGACTAAAACATGGGCCATAGACCAGATTCTTTTCCATGTGCAAATATCTAGAAATGAGTAGTCAACAAATGGCCATATAACTCTTTTGCTAGTTTGGAAAGTTCCTGTCTCTGCTTTGGGGCAGAACTGCCAGCATCAGAGAGAGAGGTCACCCCTAGGTAGACACATCACCTCTGAGGATAAGTTTGGAAGGAAGGTGGTTAGAGAAGCGAACTTATCGCTAAGCTTTGAATAGGATTTTTTTTTTTAGATTTATTTACTTTATATGTAAGTGTACTGGCTAATTTTGTGTCAACTTGACACCGCTGGAGTTATCACAGAGAAAGGAACATCAGTTGAGGAAATGCCTCCATGAGATCCAACTGTAAGGCATGTTCTCAATTAGTGATCAAGGGGGAAAGGCCCCTTGTGGGTGGGACCATCTCTGGGCTGGTAGTCTTGGTTCTATAAGAGAGCAGGCTGAGCAAGCCAGAGGAAGCAAGCCAGTAAAGAACATCCCTCCATGGCCTCTGCATCAGCTCCTGCTTCCTGACCTGCTTGAGTTCCTGTCCTGACTTCCTTGGTGATAAACAGCAATGTGGAAGTGTAAGCCAACCCTTTCCTCCCCATCTTGCTTCTTGGCCATGATGTTTGTGTAGGAATAGAAACCCTGACTAAGACAGTAAGATCTTACTATGGATGGTTGTGATTTGAACTCAGGACCTTTGGAAGAGCAGTCGGGGCTTTTAACCACTGAGCAATCTCTCCAGCCCCCTCCAGGATTGTTTTAGACACAGCTTTACAAACAGTAGCTCAGATATAGCTGCACCTAGTCTCCATGAATTTTATTAGTGGCTCCAGCCACGAACACCCCACCCAGGCCACTCTGTGGCCTTCCCTTCCTGTCCCTCTCTGCTTCACAGGGAGTGCACTTTGGTGAACTTCTCCTGCAAGGAATCATGTGCCATGCGCTCTTCCATGTCTAGCTTCTCTTTCAGCTGTTTTTGATTCTGTCCTGTGGCTCATATAGCCCTTTGCTTTGTCAGGGCTGAATGGAGTTTCATTATATAAACACTGTACGTTTGTCCATTCTGCCGAGGGTGTGTGTGTGTGAGTGTGCGTGAGCATGGATGTGTGAGTGTGTGTGAGTGTGTGAGCATGTGTGTGTATGTGTGTGAGCATGTGTGAGTGTGTGTGAGTGAGAGTGCGTGTGTGAGCATGTGTGTGAGCATGTGTGAGTGTGTGTGTGTGTGTGTGTGTTGCACTTAGAGTTTGGGCATTGGAAATAGCTACTAGGAATGCTTTTGCTTTTATATCTCTCTCTCTTATATGTTTATTTTTATTTTTATTTCTAAGCATAGTCTCATTGTACGGCCAGTGGCTGCCTGAGATCTGCTGTCTCTGCCTCAGAGTCACGGTCTGACAGTCATAGACTAGAGTGTGTACTGCCACAGCTGTCATTACACATGTCATTTGCCTGCCACTAATACCTATTTCCCTTTGGTGTGGTTACAGGAGTGACCTGCTCCATCATGGGGCAGATGCAGTTTAGTAGATTCTGCCATCGCTGATGTGTGTGTATGTGTTTTTGTGAAAGAGAGTGTGTATGGTGTATGTGTGTGAGTGGTGTGTAGTGTGTGTGTATGTGTGTGAGAGCGTGCATGTGTGGTGTCTGGGTATGTGTGGTGTGTGTATGTGAGAGAGTGTGCCTGTATGGTATGTGTATGTGTGTGAGTGAGAGAGTGTGTGTATGTAAGAAAGTGTGTCTATGTGGAATATGTGTGTGTATGGTATATGAGATTGTGTGCAGGGTGTGTGTGTATGTGTGTGAGAGTGCATGTGTGGTGTGTGAGAGAGTGTGTGTGTGTGGGATGGTATATAAGAGTGTATTGTGTGGGGTGTGTGTATGTATATGGGTATATGTGTATGTATGCGAGAGGGTATGTGTGTGGTGTGATGTGTGTGAAAGAGAGTGCATGTGTGGTATCAGTGTGTGAGGTGTGTGCGCATGTGTGGTATGTGTGGTATGTGTATGTGTGTGTGTTTGGTGTGTGTATGTGTGAGAGACAGTGTATGTGGTATGGGTGTGGGTTCATGTGTGGTGTGTGCAAATGTGTGTGTGTATATATGTGTGTGAGAGAGTGTAAGGTGTGTGAGTGAGTGCGTGGGGGTGTTTTTGCAGGCATGTGAGTGCACTACAGGATTGAGGAGGTCAGAGGCCTTGTGAAGTCAGTTCATTCCTTCTACCCTTCCCTGGGTTCCAGGGACGCTTCCATAGCAAGTACTTTTACCCACAGAATCATCACCAGACCACACTTTATGCTTTTACGTCCCAAGGCCAGTAACTCTGGTCAGAGCAGGTCTCTTTTGCTGTCTGTCTGTCTGTCTGTCTGTCTGTCAATCGCAGTGCTGGGGTCAAACCTAGGAACTTGCAGAAGCCAGGCAAGTGCCCTGCCCTAATGCCCCTTTCAGTTGAACAGAGCAGATTCTCATGAGGCAACGGCGCAAGGTTTCTTCCAACCACCCCCCCCACCCCCACCCCACCCCCGCTCCTCCGCCATCCGAGATTAAAAATGGACAAGAGCCCACTAGGCGTTGGCCGACCTTGGTCCGTGTACACACATCTCAGGCAACACGGAGTGGAAGGTGCAGAAGACTCTGAAGTGACTTCAAAGGAACCACTCAGCTCTGGGGCGGGCTGGGGGGTGAGGGTGGGGGTGCTATCAGAGATAAGGGTCAGGGAGGCAGACTCTGACTGGGAGCTTGGTGTGGAAGCCAAGCTCTGGAAACAAGATTACACACCCCTGCTGGGACTGAGGCAGAGGTGTGGTCCAAGGAGTGGGGAGCACGGGGCTGTCCTGGGATGGCCACACTTGGGACCCTGCCTGTGCTCCTTGTTCGAAGGGCACAGTAAAGAAACCACCTGAATGGCCACTCCCTGATTAAGGAGTTTCTGTTGGAGATAAGAGAATTGTTCGAAGCATCTGGGGGAGTCTGTCATAGCTTCCTCTCAGGGGACAGAGAGAGGAGCAGAGTGAACAGGTGGAGAGAGGAGGAGACTGGCAATTGCTCAGCTGTGGGAGCAAAGACAGCAAAAATGGTGGGAGAGTCCTGCCAGTTGTAAGGCGTTACCAGTGGCGGGCGGAGAGCTGGTTAGCTGGAACATTGGAAGGCTCAGAGCTGTTGCAGGCCTGTGAAGAGAGAGCTAGGTGCCCTCTCTGGAGACTGGGGGTGTGGTAGGAGTGGATAAAGTCATGGCCTTTCCTTATAAACAGAACCCCACTTTACAAGGGCTTTACAAGACTGTGTGTGTGTGTGTGTGTGTGTGTGTCTCTATGTGTTGTAAGATTTGTGGTAGCTCAAAATGACCACGGTTGTATAAAGTTAAATAAATGTGTTCTTTTCCCAGAATTTGCCTCACTGCAAGGTGTGCCAAGTCTTCCGATTGTATAGAAAAGCCCACACAATGTCTCCGGTCCTTAAGTCTGCCCCCTTAATGCAGTTAAAGGTTAACCAGTGATAAACTGCCAGCCCTAAACTGTGACTGAGAACTGCTCTAAAAAATGTATAAAAGGTGTGTGCTTTAGCTACTCGGGGTCGCTTCCATCCTGCTTTCAGGACAACCTCAGCATGCTGGATAAATAAACCTCTTGCTTTTTGCATCGATCTCCGTCTCTGTGTCTCTGTGAGCGGGACACCTGGATGTAAGGCTTTTCTGGTCTTACATTTGGTGCATTGGCCGGGAAGGTCCTTCGAGCAGGACCAGTGGCTGGAGACCGGAAGACTGCTCGAGCAGGTACCGAGGCTGTGTTTTCTGTGTTTGTCTTGTCTGTGCCTCTCTACTTTCTCTGACTCTAATCAGCCGCTGCTCAGCTTGGTTTTGGTGAAGGAGTTGTCTGTCAGGAGTTGCCAGAAGCAGCTGGTAGACGTGCCACAAAGCCGCGGCAACCAGAGTCCTGGAGGACGCTCCAGACTCTCAGTGGGAAATCAGATCCAAGAAGGTTCGACTTCACCTGGGGTTAGTGGCAAAGAGACCACTACCAAGTTATTCAGTGTATCTTCTCTGGCGCTCGTGGCAGGAGCATGTTGGTATTTTATTTCCTGTTTCTCTTTTTGTATGTGGACTAGGACTGACATTATTTTTGGACAGAATTGGACATGGACCTTCCACCCCTCTGAGCTTTACTCTAGAACACTGGAGGGAGGTTAAGACTGGAGCTCACAATCTTTCAGTAGATGTGAAGAAAAATAAGTGGATTACTTTTTGCCCCTCAGAGTAGCCTGGCCAGGGGCTGGAGAGATGGTTCAGTGGTTAAGAACATTGACTGCACGCCTTTAATCCCAGCACTTGGGAGGCAGAGGCAGGCAGATATCTGAGTTCGAGGCCAGCCTGGTCTACAGAGTGAGTTCCAGGACAGCCAGGGCTATACAGAGAAACCCTATCTTGAAAAATCAAAACCAAACAACCAACCAAAAACAAACAGAGTGGCCTGGCCCACCTTCCAGATTGGATGGCCTCCTGAGGGTTCGTTCTCACTGCCTCTTATATTGGCCGTCAAGAGGTGCATTCTTGGTGCTGGCTTGAAGAGCCACACTGACCAGGTCCCATATATCATCGTGTGATATATCACCTCCCACATCCTGAGATTGCAGGCACACATCACCAGGTCCAGCTACAGCTTGCTTCTATTGCACCTACAGTAATGGACTTTGGTTAGTGTAGTGGGTGTCTGGCTGTGGTATACGACGTTCATTCCTACGGCCCAGTCTATGGAGACATGATTGCTTCCTTACTGTAGATTGAGGGCATCTAGTGTGTTCAATGATTTGTTTCTAGGAATGCTACTATGAAGATTGGTAATTGTTTCCCTAGGGTATCTGTGCAGTCTGGGTAAGGATTTCCCAGGGTGCAGGCAGAGGCCTGGGGAATGCATTGTTTGCTCAAAGTGCTTGTAACCATTCCCCTACCTGCCAGGAGGTTCCCTTGGGTCTATGTTTGTGTTTTCCGGACTCATCCAGATATGATGTTGACTTGGCCAGGTACTTCCTCCCCACCCTGGCTAGAGAAGGATCTGCCCCAAGGTGGTTTGCACTCACCAGTTGTTCAGTGATGGGTGCCATGTTGGCACCAGTATAATGTCAGCTCTGCCGCAAGCAGCCATGGGGGCAATCAGCAAACACCACTGCTGTTCAAAGGGGTGCACAGGTACCTCTGAGATGTTAAAATAGAGACAGAAGCTGGTGTGTCTCCTCTCTAGCCCCGTGCTGCCTCTTCCCTCTGGCGTCCTGAGGCATGGTTCCTTCCTTCTTGAAACCTATACCCCGATGCTTATTCTTCTAAGGTTTTGGCATGGACCAGATCAATTTTTTTTTCTCTCCGTTTGTTTTTCTGAGACTGGTTCTCGCTGCCTGGAAGGTTCCCTCGTCCACGCCCCTTTTGTACTTGGATTGAGCCTCAGAGAGGGTAAGCACCTTGTCTGAGTCACATAGCCAGGGAATGGCGTGGCAGAGCTGGGGTCTTTAAGTCTGATTCCAGAGCCCTGCACAATGCTGCACCCCCCACCCCTACCCCTGCCCCCACCCCCAGTTTTTATTGTGTGTCTCTTTTTTTCCCCCACCTTAATACATTTTCTATGACATCTGAAAAAGGGGGCCACAAACACTCCAGCCAGCATCCTGACTCCTCTATCAGGTTCCTCCCAGATCACTTCCTCCTCCACCCTTCGGCCATCCATCCAGGTCCAGTCTCGGAATGCTTCTTTTGAGGGAGGGCATGTGTCAGTGCTCAGCACACAGTAGGGCAGCATGAAGCCGGGGTGAGCCCTTTCCTATAACTTCATCTCCCGCAGGAGGCCCAGGATCTGGCTTGGTTGGCCGTGTGAGGGTAACATGCCCATGAGCCCGCTCTCCCTCCTCAGCACCCCAGAAAACTCAGCACAGTGAGTGACGCAGGCCCCCAATCCCAGCCAGGAGGTGGAGGCCGGAGGATCAAAGTCTGAGGCTAGCCTGGTACAGATGAAAAACAAAACCGAGCAAAGCACTTCAGTGTGGTGCCTTAAAAACCTTGCCCAGGGAAGAGGAGCGCTCACTCTTACTGCCAAGGTGAGCAGCAGAGGACTTGAGGTGCCCTGGTCCTCCCAGTGGCAGTCTGAAGGCAGCTAGGCAAGGGAGCGTAATTCCACATATTAGGGGTGGAAGATGAGAACCCGGAGCCTGGTGTTGGGGTATCTGAGCTCATGCTTCTCAGAAGCAGAGCAGGCAGGTGCTGTCCCTGTCCCTGATCTGTGTGGGGCTGGAAAGCAGCAAGGCAGAGCCACCACCTCCTGTGACTCCTACGGCCTTCAGTGACTCATCGACTGGCTTGGGCCCTACTGGCAAGACACTTCTAGCTGACAGCAGAAGGCCCTAATTCTTTTTTGTTTGTTTGTTTGTTTGTTTGTTTTCCAGATAGGGTTTCTCTGTGTAGCCCTGGCTGTCCTGGAACTCACTTTGTGGACCAGGCTGGCCTCGAACTCAGAAATCTGCCTGCCTCTGCCTCCCGAGTGCTGGGATTAAAGGTGAGTGCCACCACCGCCCGGCTCCTAATTCTTTTTTTTTTTTTTTAAAGATTTATTTATTTATTTATTTATTTATTTATTTATTATAGGTAAGTACAACACCGCCCGGCTCCTAATTCTTTTTTTTTTTAAGATTTATTTATTTATTTATTTATTTATTTATTATAGGTAAGTACACTCTAGCTGTCTTCAGACACCCCAGAAGAGGGCATCAGATATCACTATGGATGGTTGTGAGCCACCATGTGGTTGCTGGGATTTGAACTCAGGACCTTTGGAAGAGCAGTCAGTGCTCTTATACGCTGAGCCGTCTCTCCAGCCCCCGGCTCCTAATTCTTAAAAAGCCAGCCGTCCTCTGCCAGCTGACTGCCCTGTGTGCAGCTTTGAGACCCATGGAAAAAGAAAGTTTGTCCCCGGACATTTAAGCCTTGTAACTCTCAAGCCTACTGCCCATGACAATGGCTCCACTCTCCCCCCTTCCGGTCTTATATTTTTATTTTTTTGTTTTGCATGTGTGCACCTGGTGCTCAGGGAAGCCAGAAGAGGGCATCAGACCCCTTGGATCTGGAGTGACAGATGGTTGTGGGCCACCATGTGGGTGCTAGGAACCAAACCCAAATTCTCTGCAAGAGCTTTTAAATCCCACACCATCTCTCCAGTGCCCAGACCCCCATGTACTCTGCTTATAATATCAGACTCCTCCCAGATGTAAACTTGAACTGTGTAGTATTGAAGATGTCTTCATCTGAGCCATCTTAGAGGGATGGGGGTTTTGCCTGACAATCATGGCATAAAGTAGAAAAAGAAAAGAAAAAAACCTGTTCCACACGTGTGGTGTTGCGTACTGAACCTAGGACCCTGCATCCAAGAGGCAGGTGCATTTGTTTTAAGACCAAAAATCGGGGGGCCGGAGAGATGGCTCAGTGGTTAAGAGCATAGACTATTCTTTCAGAGGACCTGGGCTCGGTTCCCAGCATTTGTGTGGTGGCTCACAGCCACCTGTAACTCCAGTCCCAAAGCCTTCCTCCCATTCCCGCAGCCAGCACATTTGTGTACACTCAGGTGAGATACCCATACTCATGAAACAAAAATTTAAAAACCTACAATCAAATTAGTTTTAAATTTTTAAAAACACTTTTCTTTTAAAGACAGAGTTTCATTATATAGCCGCGATTGGCCTGGAACTTGATCATATTCAAACTGGCTCCAAACTCACAGAGAGCTTGTTGCCTCTGTCTCCCGAGTGCTGGATTAAAGCTGGACTCCAGGACACCCAGCTTCCAACTGTTTGCTTTTTGAAAGCCATGGAGATGGTCCAGCAGGTAAACGTGATTGCTGTGAAGTCCGGGTTCATGAGTTCAATCCCTGGAGTCCACATGGTGGAAGAATCAGACCAACCAGCTCCTTCAAGTTGCTCTCTGACCTTTGCATGCAAACTAGCATGTGTAGCCTTGTCCTACACTGAATGAATGAATGAATGAATGAATGAATGAATGAATAAAGATAAAATGTAACACATTTAAGAAATTATTTCATTTCTGAAGCCGGGCGTGGTGGCGCACGCCTTTAATCCCAGCACTGGGGAGGCAGAGGCAGGCGGATTTCTGAGTTTGAGGCCAGCCTGGTCTACAGAGTGAGTTCCAGGACAGTCAGGGCTACACAGAGAAACCCTGTCTCGAAAAACCAAAAAAAAAAAAAAAAAAGAAAGAAAGAAATTATTTCATTTCTGATCAGAAACCTATTCAATTGGTTGGGTATTGAGGGACTCAGTCCCCTTCCCTGGAAGCTGCCCAAGTCTGTGTGCTATTCAGAGGCTTCCTCTTCTATGACTACATGCTTTGCCCTCCTCCTAACCCAGACAGCAGCATATATCACACACACACACACACACACACACACACACACACACACGCACCTCCTATAGTTTGCTTTTTCTCTTAAAATATAGTAAAGCTAGATTCAGGTCCCATCCCCACCATGCTGATGGCTTTTGTTCTGTATACCCTTGCGTGCGCCTCAGTTTCCCTGTAGACTCCCTTCCATCCACCTACTCAGTGTTTCAGTTTTGTGGGGCGGGCGAGTATAACACAGTCTGAGGACAGGTCGGGTCCTGAGCTGTCAGGTCAGCTGTTGCCAGGGTTTCACCGCTTCACAGAACACCACTGTGAGCCTCTACTCACGGAGCAAATATTTGTGAGTTGGGATCTGCGGTGCCCAGGTACCTTCCCTGAGGGGCTTAGAGACAAGCAGGGGAAGCCAGCGCCATCCCAGGGGCCCCTGAGTGCAATATGTGCCAGGTGCAGAGTGAAAGAGAAGAGGGTTAGGAATTTGTTTGTGGATTGTTTGTTTGTTTGTTTGTTTTGCTTTTGTCTCTAAGACAAAGTATGTAGGCAACCCAGGCTGGTCATCTGGGACTCAGTCTCCCTGGTGCTCAGATCACGAGCATTTACCACCACACCCTGTCTAATTCACTTTTTCACAAGTCGACTCCATATTCCAGTACCAAGCACAATAAATTAAGAATAGCTCTCCACCCTGTAAGCCCTGTGCTGTCCACCTTCTAGGTGGGCCTGAGTGCATCTGGAATTACCTGGGAGTCGTACCTCTGGACCTGTCTGCCTGTGAGGGTGTTAGCTGGGAAGGTCCAGCTGGATTGTGGGTGGCACAACCCCATGGCCTGGGGTCCCCAACTGAGTGGAAAGGAGCTGATTGACAGCATTTATCTTCCTGCCTCCTGACTGCGGTGTGACCAGCCATCCCCAGTCCTGCCCATTGCCTTTTCCACTGTAATGGGCCGTACCCTCAAAACACCTCCCTAAGTCATTTTTCTCATGTTGTTGAGAGGCCTCCATCTTAGAAGAAAAATAGCCTGAGATCTTGACCTGCAGTTGAACGCCAGCTGCACCCAAGTACCAGGAAGGACCCCCAGGCTTGTCCTTGGCCCATACCCCAGAGTAACTCCCTAGCTACTTCCTATCAACAGTCAATCAAAGATTAGTCCGATTGTTTCAGGTGTACTTTCAGACTGTCTGTGACTGTATATGGTCTTGCTTCAGAGCCCCCACCTGTCGGCTTACAACATTCAATTAGATGCTTGTCTGGACAGACACTCCCTCATCTGCCTCCATTTCCTATAAAACCGTGTCCCATTGAGAGTTCAGGGCTACCTCACCAAACTGCTTGTAAGAAAGAGACCCTAATGTGATTTCATCAGAAACGGCTCCTTGGTAGTTTTTCGGGGTTCATGAACACTTCCTGGCACAACATTGTCAAAGCAGCCGGGGAAGTCTCAGAAACTCACACTTCCCGTGGACCATGACAATGTTCTATGAGGTGTTACTTTTTTCTCCTTTGTAGCAATTAAATTATTCTAAAACTTGTGAGTTTGGGTCAGTGAGATGGCTTTGTGGGTAAAGGCACTTGTTGCCAAACCCAAGGTCCCGAGTTCAAATGCTAGGTCCCACGTGGTGGAAAGAGACCTTTTCTAGTTTGCATTTCTGTTGGTCTGATAACACCATGACCAAAAGCTGCTCCGGGAGGAAAGAGTTAATCTGGCTGCTGTTACAATGTATCACAGAAGCAGCCTTGGCAGGAACTGGGAGGCAGGATTTGGGGGCTCTACCCCCCTCCCCTCAGCTTCCTTTCTTACACAACCCAGCCCCACCTTCCTCAGGACCACATGGTACAGTGGGTTGGGCCTTCCTACATCAATTAACAATCAAGAAGATGTGGTGGCGCACGCCTTTAATCCCAGCACTCGGGAGGCAGAGGCAGGCGGATTTCTGAATTCAAGGCCAGCCTGGTCTACAAAGTGAGTTCCAGGACAGCCAGGGCTACACAGAGAAACCCTGTCTCGAGAAAGAAGATGTCCACAGACATGCCCACAGGCCAGTATAAGGGAGGCAATTCAGTTTTTGTTTTTTGTTTTAGGAGACAGGGCTATGTAGCCCTGGCTGTCCTGGAACTTGCTCTGTAGACCTCAAGCTACCAGAGATCCACCTGCCTCTGCCTCTCAGGGGCTGGGATTAAAGGCGTGCGCCAGATGGGGGCAGTTCTTAACTGAGGTTTTCACTTACCACAGAAGTCAAGGTGACAGCTGAAAACTGTAGCAAGAGTCCACTTCAGAAAGTTATCCCTTGATCTCCACATGGGCACCCAGCTTGAACACAAACACAGACACTATTTATTATTTGTTTGTTTCTTATTTATTTTGAGACAAGACCAGGTTATATAGCATTGCCTGGCCTCAAACTCCTAGAGATCGTCCTGTTTCTGCCTCCCAAGTGCTGATATTAAAGGCATTACACACCATGCCAAGCTTTAAAAAAGTACAAATATAGTATTTTCACTTCATTCTTATTTTATGAGCATGGCTGTTGTGCCTGCGTGTGTACCATATGTATGTAGTGCCCCTAGTGGCCAGAAGAGGGCACCAGATCCTCTAAAACTAGAGTTCTGAATGGTTTTAAGTACCCTCACTGGTGCTGGAATTTGAACCTAGGTCCTTTGCAATAGAAGCAACTGCTGAGCTGTCTTTCTACCTCCTAAATCTTAAGATGGACGGATGGACAAACAGACAGATAGATAAAATCTTCATCCAGTTTCCTCACCAGTGTCCCAGTTTCTGGGTCTGCCACAGGCACCCTGTCTCTCCCTAGCCACAGGCAGAAAACCAGGCATTATCCGTGAATCACCTTGCTCACCCAGCCAGTCCCACATCCAAGGCTCTGTGGCAATAGCTTTGCTGACTCACCCTCCAGCCATTCATCTTCCTGGATCACCGACCCTAATCTGTCCTCCCTTCCACGACTCTCCAGCTGGAGTGTCCTCCAAAGGTCCCCCGCCCCGCGCAGTGGAGGTCACATGTGTCCCTTCTGACCTACTTACTCTTCTCTTCCACAGACTCTAGGATCCATCTTTTACAGAAACCTTGGCCTCTATTGCCTTCTGATAGTGACAGGCCTGTCACCTGCCAGGCATAGCCTTTATCTGTCACCTCTGTAACTCCTGTCAAGCTTGAGAACTACTGCTGCCTGTTTTGCAAATGAGGAAAATCCAGGTGTACTGTGCGGGTCCCACTGCGTGTAAACAGCAGTACAGAGCCAGGGAGTCAACCTGTCTGTCTGACCCCAAGAGCCCCTCCCATGCCCCTGAGTTCATCATGCCTCCCTCCAAAGGAAGCCCAGAGCTGTCCCCTGCCCTGCACACTGCTCCCCCATCTCTAGTCTCCAGTCCCCAGCTTCTGATGTCATAGCTCAACCTGCCCTCTCTCCCTCCCTCTTTGTTCCTCCTGAGGCAATCTAGCCTTGCACAATGTAGCAGTTAATTACAGGGCGCCTTGGCTGCATCTCTGGTTACTTCACAGTTGCTTGTCAGAGTCCCAGGAAACCTGTCAGTATCTGGTCTGTGGTCTGGGGGAGTTGAGGCGGCATTTCTCCTTGTTCTCATTGCCAAAAGCCATTGGCTTCTTCCTGTTACATGTCCCCGACACACACACACACACACACACACACACACACACACACACACACACACACACAACCTGCCTTCCAAATCTGACAATTACATGTCTGAAGCTCTGTGTAAGATGGAACCCTGGAAGGCTCCCTCCTTAGTGGGTGCTGGACTCTGTATTGCCAGTTTGGATCAATGAAATCATCAGTTGACAGGAACTCCAGGAAAGACATCATTGTCCCCACCTATAGAGTGGCTGGGGCCAACTGGGACTAGGAGAGAGACAACTTGTCTCAGTTCTAATTCTGGTCCTGCTACCATGGGGTGATGGTGACAGTGACAGTGATGGCTGTGAGGGTGGAGGAGGAAAGAGAGGAGGGAAGAGAAAAAGGAGGAGGGAGAATATGGAAGAGGAGGGAGAGGACAGGGAGAGACGGAGGATAAAGGAAAGGTGGAGTGGGGAGAAGGCAGGGGAGGAGGGGGAGGGGAACGAGGAGGAGAAGGAGGAGGAGAAGGAGGAGGGAGAAAAGTCAGAGGAAGAGTGGGAGGAGGGAGAGGAGGGGAAAGAGGAGGAGTGGGAAGAGGGGAGGATGCAGAGGAGGAGGAGGGAGAGCAGAGAAGAGGAAGAAGTAGGGGAGAGGGAGGAGGACGGGAAGGAGGGGACTAGGAAAGCTTTTTGCTGCCTTAGTGATCCGCAGTGACCTTTTTGGGTGAGAAAATCCCTCCTCTCAGAAATCATGCTGAGTAGCCCTAGAGCTAACCCTGGTCCCCAAGCCCCTGTCCCTTACCAAAACATCTCTCTGCCCTGACCCTGATGAGGAGACCCAGACACCCCACATGAGACCTCATGACCCCCGACCCCTGACCCCCATCCACAAGCTATCTATTCATGTGGCCATCTTGGAATGACCAAGCTCGCTGTCCTCTTCCCTCCTGCACACCCAAGAGACAGCACTCCAGCTGAAGACATGATGCTCTCTCCCTGAGGACCGGTGTTCAGTTCCCAGCACCTATATCAGGCAGCTCACAACTGCCTGTGATTCCGGCTGCAGGGCATCGGATACCCTCTTCAGGCCTCTGGAGCTGGCACAGGACTGAGAGGCAAGAGAGAAGACCTGCACGGACCAGGCCAGGGACAGGGAGATGACAGAATAAGAAGAGGTAGGAAGGAGGCTGGCGACTTCTGGCTGGTTACTGATGGACGCTGCGAAGAGGGACTCTCATTGGAGGAGTTGCCGCCATCAGATCGGCCGCCATCAGATCGGCAAGTCTATAGGGTATTTTCTTGATTAATGATTGATGGAAGAAGGCTCAGCCCACTGTGGGCGGTGCCATTCCTAGGCAGGTGGTCTGAGTCTGTGTAAGAAAGCAGGTTGGGGGCTGGAGAGAAGGCTCAGCGGTTAAGAGTAGTGACTGCTCTTCCAAAGGTCCTGAGTTCAAATCCCAGCAACCGCATGGTGGCTCACAACCATCCTCGTAACAAATCTGACGCCCTCTTCTGGAGTGTCTGAAGATGCAGTGTACTAAATAAATCTTTACAAGAAAGAAAGAAAGAAAGAAAGGAAGGAAGGAAGGAAGGAAGGAAGGAAGGAGACAGCGTGTAGCGATGGGGGAGCAAACCTGCATTGGTTCCTCTCGCCCTGCCTTGACTTTCATGATGAACCTTAAACTGTGAGCTGAAATAACCCTTTTCTCCCCAAGTTGCTTTTGGTCACGGTGTTTTATCACAGCAATGGAAAGCAAACCAGGGCAAACACCCAGAGCCATACTTCTCTGTTACAGTTTTTGCCCAGAGCCAATCCTAAGGTAAGAATAAATAGAGAGGTGTTTTGTGTAAGAACTTTCCAGAGTCTGAATGGGGTGGGGGAGGGGCATGGGGTGGTATGAGTTGCTCCTCCCCATTGAAAGCCAAAGCCATCCTGCAGCCCACAATGGAAGTGAGGGGAACACAGGCTGGGGAGGGGGCGTGGCGGATAGGGGGCGTGGCGTGTAACTCTGCGTCCTGTCAGTGAAGAGCAGCCTGTCAGTGAGGGAGGCACAGGGCGAGGCAGAGATTTTGCAACTGGATGCTGAGAGGCACCGCCTCTGTGGACACCGTCCAGAGCAGGGTGCAGGGAATGCCCCGCTCCTAGGTGCGCTCCGGATGGGTGGAGAGCGCTGAAGAGCCTGTACCTGACAGAAGTCTAGCAAGGGCATGAAGTGAGCAAGGGGTCTGCAGGACCACGCCCCTGCCCATGACTCTAAGGACTGTCTACATTTCATCCAGTACCTGGGGATCCCTATCAGCCCTTCCGGGGTACCTCTCAGCAGAGCTAAACAGGCCCAGGCAGTGGCTGGATGAACCACCCGTGGATGCCTGACTGGGCTGGTAGAGTTGCCACATTCCCTGCTCTTGGCTGGGGGAGAAGGAGATACTGAGCCAAGGCAGACAGGTGTGGGTTCTTCCTCCGCTGGGAGGCCATAGACCCCGAACATGGACGAACAGGTGTTCAAAGGAGACCCAGATACCCCTCATTCCATCTCCTTCTCCGGGAGCGGGTTCCTTTCCTACTACCAGGCTGGGGCCGTGGATGCTCTGCGAGATCTGGCCCCGAGGATGCTGGACACAGCCCATCGCTTTGCAGGGACGTCAGCGGGAGCGGTGATTGCGGCCTTGGTCGTCTGCGGGATTGAGATGGGTAAGACTTTTATTCTGGTGTCTTTGAAGGGGGCTGCTGGAGGGGGCTTCTCAGAACAGACCCTGGACAAGCTTGGAAGTGCACGGGGAGAGAGGCGGGAAAGCCTGGCAGCCAGGGTAGTCCCCCTTCACACACACACACACACACACACACACACACACACACACACACACGTCCTCCGTCCTCCTCCTCCTCCATGGGCGAGGCTTCTTTTAAATTGTAAACACTGCCTCAACTTCCCAGTGAGGAGGAGGGGTTCCCAACATGCAAACCCTGAGTTGAGGAGAAGCTGGTGACAGATGTGGGACACAGTGTGGGAGCTTCAGCTGTGCCCCGGTGGGCCAGAGGCCACAGTGCTGACCCAGGGCTATGAGCAACAGCCTTCTTGGCCCGGCCAACCCCCACCTGCTCGATGCCAGGCTGTAATGTAGAGCCCCTGTGAAGTTCTAGAATGTTCTAGAGAGAAAAGACAGCAAAATTCCGAATGGAGACGTCTCTCGTGTCATGATGGAAGGGATGGGGGTGGGGGGTGTCTGTGAACAAATTGCACCCGGCTGGGGCTAAAGGGGGAAAGGGGACCGTGTTCCAAAGATGTTTGGGGGGGTGGGCCATGTTGAGGAGGAGGCATCTAGGTGGAGACTGCACAAAGTAAGACATTTAGAGAAAGGACATTTCTGGGCCCCGGGGGACAGACCTGGGGGAGGAGGACTGGGGCTGAGGTTGGAGGAAGCAACGGAGGGATCAGGGATCTGGTGACTTGAGACTGTATCAGCCAGCTCCAACCCAGTGCTGATGCACCTGTGGGGTGCCAAGTCTGCCCCCAAACTGAGTCCTAGCCCTGGTATTCAATTCTGTGCACACAAAAGCCAGTTGCTGAGCTCCCTGTCTTCCGGTTTCTGCCCCGTGGTGGCCTGACCTGGGTTTGTCCAAGGAGGAACTTGATGGATAGGAGTGAACTGTTTCATGACTGGGGCACGGAGTGCTGGAAACTGTCAACTGTCTAATTTGGGGGTTTTAAGGACGCCTGACTGCTGGGTTGGAGGGGCCAGAGTAGAAACCAACTAGGGGATGAGTGAGCTCTGAGGTGTCAGTTATTGGATCTAGCCTTGAACTCTCTATGCAGTTGAGGATAACCTGATCCTCCTGCCTCCGCTCTTCCGGGCTAACCTACACTTCATGCCCATGTTTGTGGTACTGGGAATTGAACCTAAGGCTTCGCACAGGCTAGGCCAACACCCTTCCCAGTGAACCACACCCCTAGCCTTGGCCTCTGCTGCCTTATAGTAAGTTCTTAAAAATATACCGTTTCAGACTTTAATCCCAGCACTCAGGAGGCAGAGGCAGTTGCAGCTCTTGAGTTCAAAGCCAGCCTGGTCTACAGAGTGAGTTCCAGGACAGTCAAGGCTACACAGAAAAACCTTGTCTCAGAAAACAGTATCTATATTCCCAGTAAGTTTATAGCAAGACCTTTTAGGATCGATTCAGTTTGTTCAATAGGAGAAATAAGAAACCTGCTTAGCCAGCCTGAGGCCACCCTGGACTACAGGGCACGGGAGGAAGTCATGAAGAGGACTTTAGGAGGGATCAAGCCCTAGACCCAGCATGGGTCATGAGGATAGCAGTATGTAAGGAGGGGTGAGGTGTACGGACCAATCTTGTTCAGTCATTTACTGCCCCATGATTTCCTGATAACCGGAATACCCTTTGTATCACATCCTGTTTAAAGTTCTTAGTATATTAACTCATCCAGACTTTACAGCCCCATTCCGAGGGGGAAACTGTTATTATCTCCCTTTATATAAAGAAGGAAACAGAGTCACAGGACACTAATACAGCCCGAGGTGGTATAGACAGTAGGTGGGGCACTCAACCGGAACCTAGTCTGTCCAGAGTGGACGCTTGAATGACTTAAACCATATCGCTGCTTGGCAGAGTGGACTCCCGTGGGATGCTGGCTTTGTGGCTGAGGGGTTAGCATGGGGGCCGGAGTTTTTAAGACAGACCTGATACACTGAAGGATGGGCTGGAAAATATTTTGGGCTGAGGCATGGTGGGGCGGGCCTTTAATCCTGGTGCATGAGAGGCAGAGGCAGGCAGATCTCTGTGAATTTAAGGTCAACCTGGACTACAGAGTGAATTCCAGGTTAGCCAGGGCTATATAGAGAGACCTGTCTCAAAACAAAACCAAACAAAACCAAAAATAAAGAAAATTATATATATACATATATATAATACATATATATATATATATATATATATATATATATATATATATATAATTTTGGGTTTTTTTTAAAGAAAGAAAGCACTTTGGGGAGAACATAGAGGATGGATTAACTGGGCTGTTGATCTGTTATCAGCAGCTCAGTGGGGGCCTGAACTCAAGTTTCCATGTGCCACTACTATTAACCTCCTCTCAGTTCATTGCTTTGTTGATGGATACCCCAAGTCCTGTGATTGTAAACAATGTTGGAGTGAGCAAGCTGGCTGGAGTCAGGCATCCCCAGGATGCGTGTAAGCCCTTAGACTCAAGAGTAGCCTTTGGTGGGCTCTTCTATGCCATGCTGGAGAATTCTCTGAAGTGACTATACAGTTTAATGCCCAGACACACACAGGAGTGGTGATATTGTGTGTATGTGTGACGTGTGTGTGAGGTGTATGTTTGATGTGATATGAGATATGCATGTGTGTGAGTGTATGTGCGTCTGTGAGAGATGTGTGTATGTGTGTTTATGTGCATAAGATATATGTGTGTATGTGTGTGGTATGCATGTGTGTGTCTCATGTGTGTAATGTGTGTGTACATGAGATGTGTATGTGTATGAGTGTGTGAGATGTATGTATGTGTGTATGTGAGGTGTGTGTGTGTATGTGTGTATGTGTCAAACATGTGGAGGCCAGAGGAGAACCTTGGTGTTAAGCTCAGAAACATCGTACACCTCCATTGAGTTGGTCCCCGTGGCTTGAAACTCACTCACAAGGCTAGACTGACTGGCTAGGAAGCCCCAGGAGTCCTCCTACCTCTGCCTCTCCAGTGCCAGAATATCAAGCATAGGCAAGCACACCCAAGGATGTATTTATTTATTTATTTATTTATTTATTTATTTATTTGGTTTTTCGAGACAGGGTTTCTCTGTATAGCCCTGGCTGTCCTGGAACTCACTTTGTAGACCAGGCTGGCCTCAAACTCAGAAATCAGCCTGCCTCTGCCTCCCGAGTGCTGGGATTAAAGGCATGCGCCACCACGCCCGGCACATTTATTTTTTTAATGTGTATGGGAGTTTTGCTTGCATCTATGTCTGTGTGCTTCATGCTTCCCCCTCCTCCTCTTCTTCCTCCCCCTCCTCTTCCCTCTCTCTGTTCCTTCAAACCTTCCCTCTATTATTCTCCGCCTCTTTGCCCTCTCCACCATGAAAGGCTCAGTTGCAGCGATTTTATCTGGAACTAAGCCTCCCATGGTAAATATAACCCCCATGCCCTTTAATAAAGACACTGGGTGTCACTTATTATATGTTTATCAGTCTAAGGATCTTTGTTTTGTTTGTGTCTCACTCTGTAGACCAGGCTTGCCTGGAACTCACTGTGATTCTCCTGCCTCAGCCCCCGGGACTAGGTTTCTCTCTAAGGCTCTTATGGTTTTTACTGCCGGGAGAGGGCTTCCCTTTCCACGGCACTTCCTGTGGCTCAGCACTGATATAGAAGGGTCCGAGGGGTTTCTCTGCTTGTCTTATTCTCGGGGATTTGGCACGCATCCGTAGTAGCTGAGAAAGTGTGTTCATTGCCTCATACTTTATGCAGGACCACATAACTGGAGATCTGTTGCTTTTTGAAATTGTCTTTATTATACTTACTGTGTGCATACACAAGCAAGTGTCTGCGCGTGTGTGGGTGCACAAGTGCCATGCTGAACATGTGCTCAGAGGACAACTTTCAGGAGCTGCTTCTCTCTCCTGCCCCCAGGTAGGTCCTCGGCTGTGTCCTTGCATGACTTGGGCCTTCTAACCTTGACTAGGGGCGTCAGGGGATAAAGAAATGACAGATAAACAGAAAAACTAGGATGGTGTGGGCGGAGCTTCCTGATGGAGAAACTGTAGCACGTGGAAGCTCCGGTGTGTTCATCATAAACAGCAGGACACGGAGGCAGGGTAATTACATGTGGATAAACCAGGAGATACGATTTATATACAGCTGGACAAGGGGACAGGGTTATTATATGCAGATATACCAGGAGATAAGGTATATACATAGCTGGACAAGAAGGCATGGTTAGTATATGCAACCGGGTTAAGAGGTCAGGGATATTATATACTGCTGGAGGCAGGTTTCGCTAATCTTGGTAGGAGCAGTCTCTCCCTGCAGGGGAGCAACCTGCAGGCTGTAAATATCAGGGAGGTGGGCATTTTCTGCACACACTATCAACACCCACACAGAGACTAGAGGATGGCTTTGCCATTTCCACGAGGCCGAGGCATTGGGTCTTTGACATGGTGGTGCCCAGGTCAAGAGCACAGTGACTTAGTCCTTCTTTTGCTTAGGGTTTCCTCTGCACCCCACAGTCCTGGGTATCAAACTCAGCTCATCAGACTAGGCAACAAGCAACTTTACCTACCGATCCATTCCGATGGTGTCCTGCCTTCTTTTTTTCTTTAAAAATTCTTTAAGCTCAGTCACACATCTTCCCTCAAAGTTGTTTCCACTCAGGGCTTCTCTGACCAGAGACTTCTCTGTCTCTTCCTTGGGGAAACTGAGGCTGCAGAGGGCCCATCTTCTAATGGGTCTACTTCAGTCGGTACGACGACATCACAAAAGCACCTAGCACTCTGCCTGGTCCTCATCAGAGATGACACCACCATTTATATGAGGCGAGGCAGTCTCCATGACAACCAACAGGGATCCAAAGTTTCTGATGTGGCCAGAAGTGGGACACAGTCTCACAGAGCTTGATTTCCTGTATTTTGAAAATAACTGCCTTAGAGGGTATTTTAAGTTACATTCCTTTATCATGTTTATGTGTGCGGGCATGGGGGGCACGTGGCACACCTGGGGGGCGGGGCAGAGGACAGCTTTCAGGAGTCTGTTCTTTCTTTCCACCGTCCCAGGGATCAAACTCAAATCTTCAGGCTTAGCAGCAAGTGCCTTTGCACACGGAGCCATCTTGCCAGCCCCAAAAGAATTTCTGTCTCTTATCAAAGGATAAAGATTCCGGTGGTCTGGCAGCTCCACCCCCTTCTGCTGCTACTACAGCAAGACCCCCTCCCCCAAAAGACTTTATGGCAAACCTTCCCCGCCTCTGTCCATACTTTCCATTTCTGTCTGTCTCAGATAGACCAGGCTGGCCCTTCATGTAGCCAAGGCTGACCTCAAACTCATGTTCCTCCTGTTTGTGCCTCCCAAGTACAGGAAGACAGGGATGTCTCACCATGCCTGCCTCTCCATAGTGTCGTTCTAACATGAGAGGAAGTGTCTGCTGGGTTCTAGAAAGGCACAGAGTGAGGCCACTGCCTGAGGGAGCCAGCAGTAGGAGTGGGAGTTAGGAAGGGAGAGACAGGCTGGGCAGGACCGGAGGCCTCCAGCAAGATTGTGGGAGGACATGGTGACAGAGTGGAGAAACCAGTGTGTCCAGAAGATGGACGGCACAGGTCACCTGATGTCACGGTTTCAGAGAAGGGAATTTCAGTTCACAAGGGCTTCTCAAGTGGGAAGGCTGAAGAAAGGAAGCAATGGGTCCTGCGGAAAAGCCCAGGCAGAATCACCGACCATCCAGCAAGTGGCCATGCTGGCATCCCCTGCATTACCGAGGTGCACTACATGGACTGAGATGACGTAAGACTGACATCATGGGCCAACACCCACAGTAAGAAAGACTTGGGCTGGAGGCATGATGACTCGGTGGGTACAGGTCGTCTCCCTCCAGGATGCTGCAGTAGGAGACACCCTTCTCCCGGGAGCTGCCTTGTGACCTCCCTCCCCTTCCCCACCTTACAATGTAGCAGAAAGACTTATTGGTGTTCTGACCCAGTTTTACCAAAGAGGAAGAACATGAAAGAAAAGCATGGCAGAGTGCAGGCTCACCTGTAACTCCGAGGTTGGAGTTGGAGGGCCCGGGAGTTCGAGGCTAGCCTTTGCTACATAGTGCATTTGAAACCAGTCTGGGCTACTGGAGACTGTCTCAAACCCCAAAAAAATCGTTTTACGGTGGCAGTGTAGGCCGTATTCACCCCCACACTTCTGTTGCAGTAAATAATATTTGGGGGTTTCTACCCTCCCTTGATCATATAATTCCCAAATAAAAGACAGAGAATCTTTATATAAAGCCTTAAGGCACTAGAGCAGGGTGGGTATCCACCCTCTATGCTAGTTTGTCTACTTCTCTGTCCGTAATCCCGAGATATCGCTTGCCAAGTTCTGCCTGGACTGCTCCTACTCCAGCTGGCTGGTCCTCATGGCAATGAGTTCAGGATGTACCTTCCCCATGGGGACTTCTTCCTTCCTCCTCCTCCTTTCTGCTTGGTGCTCTACCCTCAGGCCCCCAAGCCCAGCCTATCTCTCTTCTGCCCAGCTTCAGGCTGCAGGCATCTTTATTCAACCAATAGTTTTAAATTGAGGAGCAGGGCTTACCCAACAAAAGCTGGCCTAGGTGAGCATTCACTGGTCTTGAGGTAACTAATCCTTGGGATACAATGTTTAGCATTACAATACTTAGCATCAGACTAAACCTCTACACACTTCCTCTCTCTGAGCCACAGTACAGAAGGCTGCCACGGCCAGGGCGCTGGTCCTTTTAGCCCAAGCCCGGGCTCACCTCTCTCGAAAGCTGTCTGTATCTCCCAAAGCTCAGAAAAGAACAACTCATTTCTCTTCTTAAAATAACAACAAACAAACAAACAAACAAACAAACAAGGCCTTTAGCCGTATTGATACATTGTTTACCTACCATGCAGCTCACCCCACTTAAAGTTAGTTTCAACTTTATCCATGGTTTGTTCAATTGTACAATGAACGCTACAATTTCAGAACACTTTGCCCCCAAAGGAACCTACTCCTTAGTTGTCGCCTGTTCCCTAGAAGCCTCAGATCCCCATCTGCTCTCAGTCTCTCCAGATGAACACATTTTACACAATTCCTCACATTTAATAGGTAGGTGAGGCGTATACTAGTTTCCATCTGGCTTCTTTCCCTCCCTCGATGTTAATCAAGGTTCACCAGGATGTAGCATGAACCAGGTGGTGTTCCGTTCCATGGATGGACTTACAACATCTATTCATTCATTCTTTTGATGATGGACATCTGGGTTGTTTTTACTTTGGGCTATCATGAATAGTGCTTTTGTGAGCATTCCTGTCCACTTTTTAAAAAATGCTTTTTAAAACAAACAAACAAACAAACAAACAAAAAACCCAACATGGATCAGGATCACCGCTTTGGCCACGCTTGAGAACAGGAACTAAGAAATTGTGGGCAGCCCGAGTGGCTCCTTGCTTTCCTGTGGCCTTCTGTATAGGGTTTAGCAAGGAGGGGAAAGACTTCAGGTCAGGATCCATCTTCATGTCCTCTGGCCAGAGTGCTACCTTTCTGGATCAATTTACCTGCTTTAGAGTGGAAGAGACATCGGCCTCCCTGTTAGCACAGAGTCCTCTTGGAATCAGTAGTGCCCACTCTCTGGAGACTTCGGCAAACTCAGGAGACTGTTGGGAGAGTTGTATTGATTGGGGCAGCAGAAGAGGGTCCTGCCTGGTCAGCACATGTTCTAGTTGCCCCAAAGTCTTCGTGTGGATTCTCTATAGACTCCAAGCCCCAGTCCCAAGAGTCCTCAAGTGCCATCAAGGAGCACGCAGGTGTTGCCCTGGGTCATGTCCATGTCCACATTCCATGTAGTCAGAAGGGGAAGCAGACACACCCCTTCCCTCTGAGGTGGGACTTGGAGGTGACACACACTTTGTTAGCACCTCATCTATACATCAGAACTTAGTCACATTGCCTTGCCTGGGAGCAAAGGATGCTGGGAATTACAGGCTTGTTCTCACTTCCAGTGGGCCCCACATGCAGCCAAGGAATGGAGAGCCAATGGCTAAGTTAAGAGGGGATGCTGGGTAATGTAGTCTCTGACTATGACTGTTAATGGGTGGCATAAAATGACAGGGTGCTTGTCTAGAGTGCATGAGGCCCCAGGTCCAATCCCAGCACCATCAAAAAGAAAAAGAATAAGGAAACTGTTCCCTGCCTCAGACCAAGTTGAAGACTAGAGAGCCACCAGGTCACAAGGCTGTTTTGGCTGGGGAGGGACGTCTGTGATGCCCTTGGCTTGCGGAGGCCTGGGCAATGCTTGGTCTGAACCTCCTGCCTTAGGCTAACCTGCTCTGCTCCCAGTTGAGCCTTGGTCTGTTCTGTAGCGGAGGGCAGCCTCATTACTCTGGAGTGAGAGTGGCCAGGACCAAAGGAGAGGACTTGACCTCAGCGGCAGGCACCAAGGAGGAACTAGGAAGGCTACCTCTGTTCTTCCTAGTTCCTCCTTGGTGCCTGCCGCTGAGGTCAAGTCCTCACACACAGGGGTGTGGCAGGGCTCTACAGGGCTCTTCTCTCCTACCATTAGCAGAAATGACTAATTATCGTAGTTGAGAGCAAGAGTGGAGCCATGGTGGGCAGGAGGCCTGGCCTTGCTCTGCCAAGGTGTCCAGCTGGAGAGATTCATGGCTGAAGGGGTCCTGGGAGGTGACCTGCAGGTGCCCGGGCACACATACAACCCAACAACATGTGAGGGACACCCACAGCTTTACCCTAAGGCTGTGGATGGGGCCAGGGTAGAGTTCTACCTTGGAACACAATCTCCGATGACAGCAGAGAGAGAAGGGGGTGGGAGTGGGGTCGGGGGACTGATGGCCCTGAGGTATTGAAGGAGTCTCTAGAGAACTTTCTAGACATATTCATTTCTTCTGTGTTCAGCATGATCCGTAAGATCCTTCCACTCTTTCACAGATGAATGCTGGGAGTGCGTGCCTGGATTCTTGGGGAGAGGTGCACAGGGGCGGGGAGACACTCAAACTTCATGCCCAAAGCAAGCAAGGGGTCTGTGACAGATGGCTGGCAATCCAGACTAAGAGCCCATTCCCACGGCAACTGACATAAGCCTGCTGGAGTTCCATTTGGTTGTTTTGAGGACTGGATCTCACTATGTAGCCTAGGCTGGCCCAAAAATCACTAGGTAGCTCAGGCTGCTCTCTAACTCACAGCAATCTTGCTACATCCGTTTCTTGAGGGGGCGTTACAGGTTTGAACCACCATAGCATACTTCAGTATGTTTTTTTTTGTTGTTGTTGGTTTTTTTTTTTTTTTTTTTTTAATTCTAAGGCTTGCTGGGCAGTGGTGGTACACGCCTTTAATTCCAGCACTTGGGAGGCAGAGGCAGGCAGATTTCTGAGTTTGAGGCCAGCCTGGTCTACAAAGTGAGTTCCAGGACAGCCAGGGCTACACAGAGAAACCCTGTCTCGAAAAGGAAGCCAAAAAAAAAACCTAAGACTTTTAAAAAATTGTGTGTGTACATGTGTGTATGTGCACATGCACATGTGTATGTACATGTGTGTATGTGCACATGCGCATGTGTGTGTGTTGCTAATAATATATTTCTGCTAACATAGGGTATATGACTTAAAGTGTATGTCCATTCACTTATGCACCTACCCACCCACTCCACCCACCCAACCACAACTTTATCCATCCATCCACCCATCTACCCACCTACAATCTTACCCATCCATCTACCACCCCACCTATCCACCCACCCATCCATCTAATTATTCATCTACCTATTCATCCATCCATCCACTCACCCACCCACTTAACCATCCACACATCTACTCACCTTCAACTTTACCCTGGGCTGGAATTTCTATTTGCAAAAGCAGACAAACGGGGGCTGGTCTGGTATCTGTGTGTGAGGGGCTGCTGTCAGTGCGTACGTGTGCAGGCACACGTGCATTTGTGTGTACCTGGGGTCAGGAATCAATCTGAGGTGTCTTTCTTCAAGAGCCACCCACCTGTGTTGTTTGTTTCTATTGTCTCACAGGGAACTGAGGCTTTCCAGCTAGACTAGACTGGTTAGTGAGCAGCCTGGATCTAGCTGGCTAGGGTTTTGAGAGCACATCTGTACCTTCAGCTTTTGCATAGGTTCTGGGGACCAGACTCGGATCTCATGTCTTCCTGGCAAGCACTTTTATCCCTTGAGCAATCCTCCCTGTATCTAGCCTGGTATTCTTGACCTAGACTCTTAGAACTATCCATTTCCAGGAATCTTGAGGGGTTTCCTGCTTAAGGTGGGGTCAGGCAGTCTCACAGGGTTCAACACCCATCCAGCTTCAATCCTTAACGACTTTTATATAATCAATTTTCACTTTAGATTTGCCTGGCACAAAGCCTTCTCTGGCTGAAAACTGGCCATACCAGAGGGTCCCCACGGGCTTTCCATGAGCGTCGGGGGAGCTTTCAGGCAAGATGCTTTTATCAATGCCTCTGCAGTGTGTGGTACATAAGCCGGGATCCCAGCCCTTAGAGTCTGACTGTCACTGTGAAGATAAACAGACTCTAGGTGGGAAAGCCTGTTTGGGTGAACTACTTTCATTAAGAGAGTAATAACAGTTATTATTAGAATGTGGTTAGGTAGTCAGGATAGACCCACGGGAAAACACAGCTGGGATTTCAGCCTGCAATTTGTAGCCAGACAGGAGCCTAAGGCTTCCAGTTTCCTCACCCAGGGATTCTGAGCCTTGCCTGGGCTTCCCTGGGAATCTGCTCACTCCTGCCTCCCAGAAGCCACCTCAGCTCAGCTTCCCCCAGCAGTCAAGGGAGAACTGGCTGGCCAACTGTGATTGGCTAAGCTGGAGGCTGTTGCTAGGTTACCAGTCTACTGAGACTAGGTGTGTGTGTATGTGTGTGTGTGTGCACACACGCAGCCCCATCCTCCTTCCCAGATGCATTCCACACAGCAGGCCTAATTCTTGCACATCCAAGACAGGATCCAGTCATTTACAGGGTCGGCCAACCGTGCCCCTTCACCTCTGTGTGGGGGAAGGGAAGACGGGCATCTGCTTTAACTCATCTTGAATAACTATCTGTCTCCTTGGGCCTCAGTGTCCCCCTCTGATATCTGGAGCTCACTAATTTATTATTCATTATTTGTGTATGCATCCAGTTAATTAAGCATTTGCCTGGACTCTAGTTGCTATATTGAATACTAAGGATTAGTAAGACCTCTTTGCTCTTGGGAAAGGGGTAAATATTTCCAATTTAATCAAATAACACACACAGGCATCCAATTATCTCTTCCCCTTTGGTGATCGTTCTAGCCCCTGATTCTTTTCAAACCCAGTTTCTAGCTGTCTCCCATAGAAGAGGCATGTTGCCAGATTGGCCCTGTAACTCCTGAGACCGTGGGCACACCCTCTCAGCCACGTTTTTCCTATGTCCATGTATTTTGTATCTTATTTTAAGTTTATTTATTTTCAGGTGTATGGGTGCTTTGTCAGTGTGTATGTCTGTGTGCCACATGTGTGATATGCTCAAGAAGGCCAGTAGAGGGCGTCAGATTTCCCCAGAACTGGCATTGTAGATGGTTGTGAGCCACCGTGTGTGTGCCGGCTATCAAATCTGGGTCCTCTGAAAGAACAGCCAGTACTCTTAAGCACTGAGCCATCTCTCCAGCCCCCTACTTTGACACATCCTGAAGAAGATGCAGGGAAAGATACTGCCTTGTTCAGTGGATGCTTAGTTCACATGGACAGTTACAGGCGCGACCAAGATTGAGTGCATACTATATGCAGGAAGCGTTCACACTGTCTCAGAACTCAATAAGGCAGACATCCTCTTTGGGTGGTTGGTTTTTGTGAGACAGGGTTTTATGTAGGGCCTCTAACTTGCTTTGTAGCAGAGGATAGCCTTGAACTCCTGATCTTCCTGCCTCCACCTCCACAGTTCTGGGGTTGCAGATACACACCAAGTCCGGTTTATTCATTGCTGGAGGGGGACTAAGGCTTTGTGCATGCTGGGAAAGCATCTACCACCAGGACAAATCATCAGTCCCAAGGAAGATATCTTTGCCCATGTTAAAAATATGCAGCTGAGTTGGGCATGGTGGCGCACACCTTTAATCCCAGCACTTGGGAGGCAGAGGTAGGCGGATTTCTGAGTTCTAGGCCAGCCTGGTCTACAGAGTGAGTTCCAGGACAGCCAGGGCTACACAGAGAAACCCTGTCTCGTAAAAAAAACAAACAAACAACCCCCCCCAAATGTAACTGCTGGGCATGGTGGTGCTTGCCTTTAATCCCAGCACTTGAATGGCAGAAGCAGGAAGATCTCTGAGTTTGAGTCTAGCCTGGTCTATAAAGCAAGTTCCAGGATAGTCAGGGCTACACAAAGAAACCATCTCCATATGTCCATGTATGTATATGTGTGTGTATATACATATGTGTACATGTGTGGGTGTGTTTGGTCATGGGACCACGCACAACACACATGTGCTTTGTGGAGGTCAGAGAACAACTTTTGCGAATTAGCTCTCTCCACCCTGTGGTTCCCAGGGATAGGACCCAGGCTCACTGGTAAGTGCCTTTACCTGCTAAGCTACCACACTGGACTCTCTTTTCCTTTACCTTATAGATGGTGGGATTGAATGAACATATCTAAGTAGCCAGTGCTGTCCCAGACGGTTGTGTGACCCCGGGATGGGAAACAGTTCTGCTTGGCTTTGCAGTACAGATCTGTGGTTACAGACAATGAAACTCCCCGAGTACCTGAAAGTCAGTGCTGTGGCTTCATCCTGCCCTTGACAGACTCCTCATCTCTGCCCTCATTTCCTGCTGACCTTCCTTGTGCTGTGCCGGAGGCTTGTGAAGCCTGAGTTGGCCACACTGGTCAATACAATTGATTCTTGCTGGTTACAGACTTCCCGTTTGGCATTCTCATCACTGGGGAGCTACAGGGAGGAGGTTAAAGGTCATTCTTGGCAATATAGTAAGTGTGAGGCCAGCCGGGGGTGTAGGAACCCGTATGTCATAACTGGACGTGTTCCCTGTCCCCGTGTGACTTCACGGCCAGGATTTCACTGCAGAGTTGAGCAGCATCTTCGTTTTTCTCAGCGGTCACTGGGCAAGCACAAGCAGCCATCGCTGTCCTTGAGACTGGCTGGGGGTGGAGGATGTTGGCTCTGAAGGATTCCCAGTCTATCTGGAGGGTTCCTGAAGGGCCCTTGAGGATACAGCATCCTGATGGGCTACTGAGAGAGGGAAGGCTACACACACACACACACACACACACACACACACACGAACTGCCACCTGTAGTAGAAGCAGCTGGTGGGGACTGGGTTGTGACAGCTAGCCTGGAGTTTCCTGACCAGGACACATTAAGCCCAAGACACTACTTTCAACCCCCACGTTGCTGCGGTTGGTGTAGTAACCATGACCCGGCAGCCCGGAAATTGTCACTACCTGTAGTGACAAAATTACTGGACAGAAGTAACGTAGGAAGAGAGCTTTATATTGGCTCAGTTTGAGGGTGCTGTCCATTGTGACAGGGACGTCACACTGGCAGGAGCTTGAGACTCAGAGAGAGACCAAGCCTGATAGCCCAGCTCCCTTGCTCCCCCTTGGCAGTCCAGGACCCTGGCCCAGGCAAGGGTGCTGCCCACTTGAAGAGAGACTGGGTATTCTCTTCAGTAAACTCTATCTAGAATTTCCCTGACACACATGCCCCAGGTCTGCCTCCCAGGTGATTCCAGGTAGTTTCCTGTTGACGATAGTAACCACCACAGAGGTCTTTGAATGGGAGAAAGTGCTAGAAAATAACAGACATGTAAAGAAATGAAGGCTCCAAACCTCTCCCCTCCCCCTCTCCACCTCTTCCTCTCCCCTTCTCCCTCTCCCCATTTCCCTCTCCCCATTTCCCTCTCCCCCTCTCCCTCTTCCCCTCTCCCTCTCTCCCTCTCCCCCTCCCCATTTCCCCTCCCCCTCCTCCCTCCTCCCTCCCCCCTCACTTCTCTCTCTGAGACGGGGTCTTCCATGTGAGCATGGCTGGAGAACTCTCTATGTAGACCTGTAAAGTAACTTTTGCTAACCTGATGTAATTGTCTTCTTACGTCGATTTGCTAACCCAGGCCTACCTAGTCCTGGAAGCTTCTAGCCTCTGTACAAACTAATCTAGGCCTAGAATGTTTTCAGCCTCTGAGACTTGCCACTGAATAAGCTCACCATTTCTAGCTCTTTCTGAGCTCTGGCTGGCTGGTTCAACTCAGCTGTTCTTGCTCAAACTCTTCTCCAAGCTGACTGATCCAATCTGGCTTCTGACTGAATTGCTCTGCTCTGCCTCATACTAACTCTGGCAATCTCTTCTAATCTTCTGGCTCCTTCTCCTTCTCTGGCTCATCCTGTCTCCACCTGTGTCTAGCTTGTTCTCTCTCTGCAATCATCTGTGTAAAACTCTCCCGGTAAAACTGCTTCCTCTCTTTTTCTCTCTGTGTTCTCTTTCTTAAACAGACTCTCTTTCCTTCTGTTCACGTGAGAGTTAAGCATATACTATTCTGTCAAATCTTTCTCTGATTTGTCACTTTGTCTACCACTCAAATAGACATCACTTTCAAACATGGCTGCTTCCTTCTACAAACTCACTTTACCTTCATCGTTTGGGAGTAAAGGTGCGGATTAAAGCTATGTCTGTATTGCACCCAGAGGGATTAAAGGTGTGTGCTAAGGGCCTACACCACAACTAGAAGTAGGAATCTCA
Source organism: Mus musculus (assembly GCF_000001635.26). NCBI lineage: Eukaryota > Metazoa > Chordata > Mammalia > Rodentia > Muridae > Mus > Mus musculus. The sequence continues at coordinate 28,873,838 of NC_000083.6, forward strand.
GGGTTCACGGTGTGATCAAATAGCCTTCAACAGTGACCAGATTCAATTTGAACTTGAAGCAACCCTCCTGCCTCTATCTCCAGTGCTCTGGGATGACCAGCATGAGCCATCAGAACTGCTAATGGTTGACTCCACAAAAGGAAGTTTGTTAGACCTGGTTACTTATCCATTTCCCCTCCTTACTACCAAAAAAGCTGGGGGAGAGTGAGAGAGGAGGGAAAGACAGTGAGGGAGGAGGGAGAGACAGTGAGAGAGGAGGGAGAGACAGTGAGGGACCCCAAGAACAGACACACAGGGACCCACAAGGACAGACACACAGGGACCCCAGGGACAGACACACAGGGACCTCGAGGTTGGACACACACACAAACCAGGAGGGAAGCAAGAAGATGCAGAGAGACAGACGACCTTTCGGTTTGTGCCTGCTTTAAGCATCAAGGAAGAATTTTAAGCCAAACTCCCCCAGGCTGAGAGAAACCAGTTGCCTCCCTGCCTCCCTCTGGTTTTGTGTGTGTGTGTGTGTGTGTGTGTGTGTGTGTGTGTGTGTGGTACACAGCTGATTTCCAGACTGAACCATTTTCAGCTGCATGGATCCTGGAAATGTCAGGGCTATTTCCATTCTCCTCATCCCTGTCACTCCCCTCCCTGTTGACTAGGAATGAATCCTGTTCTAAAGCTGAAGTTAAAGCAGGCACTTGAAGCCTGACTCGTGCAGACCTTTGACCTCTCATGCCCACTTCACTCATGCCCACTTCTAGTGGATAGTCCGGCACAGGTAGAGAATATAGCATGGGTTGTTCTTCTTGTGTGTGTGTTTAAGTATTTATATATATATCGTTTTTTCGAGACAGGGTTTCTCTGTATAGCCCTGGCTGTCCTGGAACTCACTTTGTAGACCAGGCTGGCCTCGAACTCAGAAATCCACCTGCCTCTGCCTCCCGAGTGCTGGGATTAAAGGCATGTGCCACTACACCCGGCAACAAAGGTTTTAAAATGGTTCATCCGATGGCATACATCTGTCATCCCAGCACTAGGAAACTGGCAGAAGGGAGATTAAGAGTTCAAGGTTGTTCTTGGCTACATAGTGAGTCTGAGGTCAGCCTCCGTTACAGGAAACCAGTTCCCAGAAGCGCATACCTCCGTGGTAATCTGTCTTCTGGGTGACCTTGGTGGCCACTTGCCAGGTTGTTTTCTAACCTGCCAGCTGGTCACCTCCCTCCCTAGAGGGAAGGTGCTGAGTACACATGTCTGTACATGGCAAGGCTGACACTGCCGGGCTTGCTACTCCCAGGAAGGAGAAGGAGCAGTCCATGTTCGGAGCAAAGCCTGGGGTCCCTATCGTGTAAGGCAACTGTGATCTGGGTGTGGGTGAGGGGTGGCTTGGCATCAGAAAAAAAAACGAGACAACAGCAAACCAACATTGCCTGACTGTGTGACCTCAGGCAAGGCGCTTTTCCCTGCCTCAGTTTCTCTACCTGTCCAACGCCACTCTAGCATTAGCAGTCTCTAGGATTAGACCAGTAACGTATAATCCACGAACTATAAAATGCAATAGGAATAAGCTGTCCTTTTGTCTCTAAATTGCTGTGTGTGACTCTGGGCAAATCAGTTGCCTTCTCTGTGTGTCTGCCGCCAGGCACTAGAATGAATGCCAGACTCTCCAAGCTGGAAAGACTCCGCCCTTCCCACCCGCCCACAGAGCTGCTGGATAAGCTCTCTGACAGGGGTGCTTATGCAACCTCCGCTCTGCTGCCTCCCACAGCAGAGAGCTCATGGCTACACAAGCCCCTGGTACATATGCATGACGCTAACTTTAAACAAATTTTTCCAAATGAGATAGTTCTTTAAGGGCTGGCTGTGTAGCTCAGTGGTCAAGCATCAAACGTATGCAAATATGTGCAGAGCCCCTAGTTCAATCGCTGGCACCAAGAGAAAACAGTATTTGTGGGACTGGAGAGGTGACTTCGTCATTAAGGGCATCTGTTGCTCTTGTAGAGGGCTTAAGTTCAGCTCCCACTGGCCATGTCATATAGCTCCAGGTCCAGGGGATCCTACAACCCTGTCTAGCATCTGTGGGCACACACACACACATGTGTACGTACATACACAGGAATAAAAATAAAATGTAAAAATCAGGTTTTGAGGGCTGGTGAGATGGCTCAGTGGGTAAGAGCACCCGACTGCTCTTCCGAAGGTCTGGAGTTCAAATCCCAGCAACCACATGGTGGCTCACAACCATCCGTAACGAGATATGACGCCCTCTTCTGGAGTGTCTGAAGACAGCCACAGTGTACTTACATATAATAAATAAATAAATAGGTAAATCTTTAAAAAAAAAATCCGGTTTTGAGATCATAGTTAAGCTAAGTGGACAGAGTTCTTCCCAGCATGCATGCAGCCCTGTGCTCGCTCCTTGGCACCGCATAAACCAAGCATAGGTCATGCCTGGAACCCTGGCTCTATTGAGGAAGAGACTGTAGAATCGGAGTTCCAGGTCATCCTTGCCTACGTAGAGAGGGTGCAGTCTGCCAAGGGTATGTGGCCTCTAAGCAAGTGCCCTTGTCACTTGGTAAAAGATTTCCAACCACATCTGTGTTTGTGTAGGACCCTCATAATGACAGCTTGGTGGCAGACCTCAGGTGCAGGGACAAGAAGCTGCCAGAGCTGTTTTGCAGGAAGAAAATATCTTTCTAGTCGCTGACAATTCCTGATGGGTGGCCACGCATGGTCAAGAAGCAGGACACCTGGGTCCCATGCTGGTGCCAGTGTCTCCTAGCTGTAGGGCATCTAGGACATTCTCCTTTATGGCCTGGCTCTGTTCTGTTCCTGAGGCCCCCCCAGCTTCTGGGTCTGAGGCCTCCTCCTCGCTGTGAACGGCTGGGTGAAATGGTTGACATCACTGAGCCCCGGGGGCGCCTCCCCATGTTCCTGAGCAGTTGCTGAGGGTGCATCCGCCACTCTGCTCCCTCCACAGAGAAATACCTCAGAGTGCTGAATATGGGCCTGGCGGAGGTGAAGAAGTTCTTCCTGGGACCTCTGTCTCCGTCCTGCAAGATGGTACAGATGATGCGACAGTTTTTGTACGATGTGCTACCGGAGGACTCCTACAAGTTCGCCACCGGGAAGCTGCATGTGAGCCTCACCCGAGTCACGGACGGAGAGAACGTCGTGGTTTCCGAGTACCGATCCAAGGAAGAGCTCATCGAGGCAAGGCCCTGGTTGGAGCGCCCCCGCCTGGGAGAACAGGGGCAGCTCAGTCCAGCCCACTCCCCAGCTTCCTCCCTTCTTCCCTTTTTTGCCTGCCTGGCCCTTCCCTTCCTTCGTGCCCATGGCTCTGCCAGGAGCAGTTCTACGAGAGGAGACTAGATTAGTCTACTAGGTGGTCCGGTAGATTACTAAGGCCCCAACTAGGCATCAGGATGGGAAGTGAGTTTCAGGCTGTTTCCCACGCCAGTACCCATCCTTTAAAATTAGTGGAAAATTGGTAGGGGTCAAGGGTCATTGGCACCCACCCCAGGGCCTTAGCATCTCAGCCCCGTCTCTCCTCAGGCCCTGTATTGCAGCTGCTTTGTTCCTGTTTACTGTGGCTTCATCCCCCCAACGTATCGGGGAGAGGTGAGTGACTGGGGCACCTTAAGGTGAGGATCGTTTACTACTCAGAATTCCTAGCTTTTTCAGGGCTGCTTTCTCTAGGTGGTCCAAGACCTCTCTAGATTCACCAACCCTGTACTGAACCCAGCAAGTCAAAGTCCCAAGGTTGCCGGGTTCTCCCAGAAGTCAGCGTGCAGAATACAGACCCCAGAACACAGGGCCCTGAGAGCCTGACTGAGGAGACCCCCTGGGGGTATCTGGGTCAGTGGTCACAGGCTTTCATGTGCCCATGGGTGACTCAGAGGCATCCTAAGACAATGAGGACTCGGCTTTAACAGATCTGGACATGGGGGTGGGTGGGTATGGGGGACTTTTGGTATAGCATTGGAAATGTAAATGAGCTAAATACCTAATAAAAAAATGGAAAAAAAAAAACAGATCTGGACAGACCAAGATTCTGCATCTCGGACTGGCTTTAGGGTACCCTGTGACTGGTCTCCTGGCTGCAGTCTGAATAGTGGGGAGGTAACATTTTATGGGACTCCTGGGATAAGAGTACTGGTCATCTCTTGTTCTGTTCATAAGTAAGGAACCCAATAGAAGCCCCACCCCACCCCCAACTCCAAATGAAAGGGGTTGGAGATGGCTGTACTGTGAGGTTGTAGAAGGGACCTTGGTCTCTTGAGTCATTCAAAGGAGGGACCCCATACAGAGACCATTATCAGCAAGATTCTCTAAGGGAGAAGAGTCCAGGGCCCAGAGCATTAGACTTGGGAGTCCCCAGGCCCTTAGAGATGCAGCAAGTGGCCATGCCCACACCAACCACCATTTATCTTGGGGACCTCAGCCTCAAGGCTGGTTGCAAAAGGTGTCTCTTCCATGGCCCCAGCTCCCCTGTGTCTTCTCTGGCTGAGCGTCTCTCTTCTCTTCCCTGCAGAGATACATCGACGGTGGCTTCACAAGCATGCAGCCCTGTTCCTTCTGGACAGACTCCATCACCATCTCCACCTTCAGCAGCCAGCAGGACATCTGTCCGAGAGACTGCCCCACCATCTTCCATGACTTCCGAATGTTCAACTTCTCCTTCCAGTTCTCCCTGGAGAATATCACCCGCATGACACATGCGCTGTTTCCCCCGGACCTGGTGGTGAGAGACAGGGCCGATGGGGTGGGATCCAGAACAGATGGACCCCTCCTCTTGTGCCTCTCCCCTCAGAGGGCCCATGGTTTTGCCATGTTTAAAGGATTGCTAAAAACAATCAGGGCTAAAAATGTTGCTCAGTTGGTAGAATGCTTGCCTAGCACACATGAAGCCCTGGGTTCGATTCCCCAGCACCACACAAACTGAAGACAGTCGAGTACTGTAATCCCAGTACTGGGGAGGTAGAGGCAGGAGGTTCAGGAGTTCAAGGTCATCCTTAGCTCCACAGGGAGTTTGAGGTTAGCCTGGGCTACATGCCATCCTATGTCCAAACAAAATCACACAGCAGAATAAGTGGTCAGCAAAGACTTAAATGTTTCCAGTTTGCCCCCCCCTCAAAAAAAGCTCTGTGGACATAGCTCTCACACACCCATCCCCATGACATCTGCAAAGACACTGTCACTGTCCCCATTTGACAGATGAAGAAAGTGAGGCTGTGGGTAGTTACAGCTACACAGCCAATGAAGAGTAGTGCTGGGGTTTGAACTGAAACACCAAGCTCTGTACTTAGGACCCAGATGTGTGGTCTCTGATTCCCCAGAAACTCCCACCAACTCCCACAGTGGAGGCTGGTGATACTCTGGGAACAGGTGACTGGCACGCTGACACGCCCACCCGTACTGTGTTAGCAATTGCTTCCCAGCTCTCCTGGGCAGATTGTGGGGGATAGGAGGTATAGCCCAGGGCTTGCTGATATGGTTCTGGGAAGAGAGGATATGGGGAGTGTCTATTTATAGTGTCTATGGTGGGACGCTGGCTCTCTTGGTGGCTACAGCATCCATTTATATTCCTCTGTTACCATTTAGATTCTGCAGGAATATTACTATCGGGGATACAATGATGCTGTCTCATACCTGCGGAGACTGAGTGAGTACCTGGAGCCTAGGGGCGGGGCAAGGAGTGTGGCAGGGGTGGGTAGAGGACAGTGTCCCAAAGCTGTAGCCAAGAAAGCTGGACAGAAGGACAGAGACCTAGCAGCCCACACTGCCCAAGACCGTGAAAAAAAGTATATATAAAATATGTTTTAGTCTTTTGAGACAGGGTTTCTCTGTGTAGCCCTGGCTGTCCTAGAACTCACTTTGTAGACCAGGCTGGCCTTGAACTCAGAAATCCACCTGCCTCTGCCTCCCAAGTGCTGGGATTAAAGGCGTGTGCCACCACCTCCTGGCTTGTTTTTGTTTTTCGAGACAAGGTGAGGAACTTGAGGTTGGGAAGATGTTATAATTTGATACGTAAATTTTGGAGGCGACTCTGTTTCCCCAGACAGGCACATACACACACACCCTCTGCATCTGGGACACCGCTTAACTACACCCTCGGGTTCCTGTCTCAATGCAAAGGAAGCCCAGGTTCTTCCCGGGCTCCTTGTGATGCTCGCGTCGTCCGCCAGGTGGCGCCAGCTCGTTGGCGCCAGCTCACGTGCAGGAGTCCCTCCCTCCCGCCAGGCTTCTTGGATTTTTCTACTGGCACAGGTTCAGGAGCTACTGGTACCCAAAGCCATACTATCGGTCCCACCTGCCACTTGAAAGCAGTCAGAATGCTCTCTGCTTGGTTGAGGGGGGAGGGGAGGCACTCATCACACACAGGATGAAGCCGCCCTGGACCCCTCAATCTCATCCTCATCCCGTCTCTCCTCCCTCTCTTGCAAAAGCTCTCATACACCCAGCTACTCCTACAGCTAGGAAGCCGTTAGCCCCACCTGCCTCCCTGGCGTGGGAAAGGGGAGGCTGACCGATGCCAGTCTGCTCCCAGCTGTGCCCAGCAGGCCTCGCCCGCACTCTTTCCGACAAGGTCCTCCCATACATGCATAATCTATCATCTGGGTCTTTCTTCAGAGGCTGGGACCGGGACTCGATTAGAGTACTTACCTAGCATGCATGAAGACCTGTGTTTAATTTCCAGCACTTCATAAACCTAGCAGGGTAGTGCATGAGGTAATCCCAGCACTGGGAATGTGGGGGAGGGGTGGGATCAGGAGGAATAGAAGTTCAAGGTCATCCTTGGCTATGTAGTAAATTTAAGGCCAGGCTAGCCTGGGCTACATAAGATCTTGTCTGAAAAACAAACAAACAAACAAAAAAACGGAGCTCCTGGAGCTCCTTTATGGTCCCCCCCAACCTTCGCCAACACCCCTCACCCCTACGATCTGATCTCTGTCCTTACAATCTTCTTGCCTAGCTCCCAAGTTCTGGGGCCACGCTGTGCCCATCATGTATCATATTTATGTAGATTTTGCAGACACACCCATACTACACTATGTGCACATCAGATCTGATGCGCTGCTGTGTGTGGCTTGTTTCTCTTAGATGCAGCGTACCTTGACTCTCCCAGCAAGAGAGTGATTTTCCCGAGGGTTGAAGTATACTGCCAGATAGAGGTCGCCCTTGGCCATGAGCCCCCACCTCCGAGTCTGCAGAACCTGCCAGCCCTGAGGAGAAGCCCAGCAGACTCCTCACAAACCCATGCACAGGGGTCTCCCAAAAAGGACAGAAAGGACAGCCATTCCTCAGCCGCCCCCTCAGTGCAGACACCTGAATCTGGGTGCAAGGAGTCTGTGGAATCACCCGTGTCACTACGGGTCTCTATATCCAAGCAACCATCTGTATCGCCATTATCCCCAGCCCAGCCGGTCCCAGTAATGAGGCCCACTGGCCCCAGGGACAGTTGCCCAATAAATGTTCAAACTCCAAACCCGGAGCGAGGAGTGAAGGGTGCCCTGGACTCTGCCACAGAACGAGGAATGAAGGATGCTCTGGCCTCTGCCACTGACGAGCAGAGCACAACTACCTTGCCACCTGTGTTGCTCCCAGCTGCAGACTCACGAGGCTCAAAGACTGGATCCTCTGTGCCTATTGGGTCACCCGAGTCCCCTAGACTGCTGCTCAGATCTTCCCAGGGAGCCACAGCATCCAGGGCAACACTTGGACTTCCGCCCCTAAGTCCTTCAACACCACCTGCTGGGCCACCTGTGGAGGATCTAGGCCCAGAACGACCCACAGGTATGACCCTCCCTGCTCTGGCGGAACCGAGAAACACCAGTTCTGAGGGTGACATTAGCCATCTACCTGAGCAGCCTCCACACCTTGCACCTTGAAGCTCAGCCCCTCCCCCTGGCAGCAAAAACCACCACCAAGAGGCTGGTGAGATGGTGCAGTGGTTAAGAGCTATTGCTGTTCTCTTAGAGGACCAGAGTTCAGTTTGGTGGCCAGGACAGGACACTGGGTGGCTCAAAAGCATGTCTGTCCCCTCTTCTGGATCCCATGGGCACCTACTCTTGCACACACCTCCCATTTACACAACTAAAAAAAACCAAACAAACCCACTAAATCTTAAATAAAATAAAATAAATTTAATATTGATATTAAAGGCTTATAATAGAGCCATTTATATTTATAACTCATACAATTTATACAAAATTTTAACCAATAAAAATAAACTCATGAGAACCAGAGTTTTATCCCCAGAACCCGCATAAAAGCTTGGTACAGCGGCCCATGTCTGTAACTCTAGCGCTGAGGACAGGAAGACAGGCAGATCTCTGGAGCTTGATGACTGATGAGCCTTAAAAAAGTATTTTTAATTAAATATATAATTCCAGCCCTTGTGAGGCAGAGGCAAGCAGATCTCTTTAGAGTAAGGCCACCCTGGTCTATACAGCAAGTTACAGAACAATCGGGGTACACAGAGAAACCCTGTCTTGAAAAAAACCAAAAAACCACAAAACCAAACCCAAATCAGTTGAGGACTACACCCAGTATCCATCTTTGACTCCATTTGAACACTCACTCGAGATATACACACTGGTCCTAATAATAATCTTCATTCCAAGGTGGTGGTTTACTCCCTCGCGCTGGTGGATGTTCAGGCCCCGCCCTCTGACGTCACCACGGGGCGGGAACAGTGGCGTCTGCCCACAGCAGCTGCAGCCTTCCGTCTGCATCAGATCCACTGATGTGATAACTTGACTCTTAAATACGAGGAGAGCATTCTTTGCTGGTTTTATTGCTTCCTTGCTTGTTTGCTTATTATTTAAAAATAATCTCATTCTTTGAAATATTCGTACATGCCTACATCCAGACGTGTTTTGAATTTTGATTTGTTGGGGATTAGTGAGATTCCTCCCACAGCTCATACAATTTTTAAAAAATCACAATGGTTTAAAAAAAATTATGTTTGCTGGATGCGCTGGCCCCTGCCTTTAGTCTTAGCACTTTTGAGGCAAAAGCAAGCAGATCTCGAAGTTCATGGCCAGCCTAGTGTTCACAAACTAGATCAGGATACAGGACAGCCAGGGCTACGTAGAGAGATCCTGTCTGAAAAAAAAAAAAGTTTCTGTTTACTAAGTTCGTGTGCATATTTCTGTGCCTTGTTCACATCCATACCTGGTACCAAAGATGTCAGAAGAGGGCGCTGGATCCCCTGGAGTTACAGTTACAAGCAGCTGTAAGCTCTGGGGAGGCAGAGGCAGGTGGATCTCAGAGTTTGAGGTCAGCCTGGACTATAGAGTGCGTTCGTTCCAGGATAGCCAAAGCTACACAGAGAAACCCAGCCTCGAAGAACTGGAAAAAGAAAAAGAAACCAAATAAAATAAAATAAAATAAAATTCCTTTAACAAGAGCATCTCACTATTGGGTTCCTGGATAGTCTGCCTCTCACTATGTAAACCAGGCAAGCCTCAAACTCTGAAATCCACCTGCTTCTGTCTCCCGAGTACTGGGACTAAAGGGGTGCTGAGCCACTACAACTGGCATCCTCGCCCTTCGCTCTCAGACACACTCACCATTGTTATTTGCAAAATGACCCAGTCAGTACCCACTACCTGCTCTTTTAACTCCGGTGTTCCCTCCAGCTACAGGGTCTCCCGCCTTATCACAGCTGACAGGCTCGGCAGCACCGGGTACCGGGAAGAAAGCCCCCCACAAGCCTCTGCTGGTGTAAGTTTCTCTTTCCTCAGGACTGTTCTCTCCTTTGCTCAGGGGAGGGGCCCCAGCTAAGTGAGGTTTCTGCGCTTTCCGCTGCCTGGGTATCACCTAGTCTGTGGGGCAGCCGCTCACGCTCGGTGCCCTCTTCTCTCTCCCGCAGTGGGACGCTATGTGGGTATACCTGTCCATGGGGCGATACCACCCCTCTCCCTCACTCCAGCACACACTGGGTACAACCTGTTCTAGGACATTGGGGGCGTAGGCACTCCAGGTCCCGGGTCTTATTTTGGATGAAGCCACAATTGGGATGGTCTAACAGGTGCACCAACCTAGCCTTGGGTAGCCTCTAACGGTAGAAAAGGACTCTCAAAAGACTCTGTTGGAGCTGCCATGGAGGTACGTGGCTTTAGCCCCTAGCACTATAACCTTGAAGTGAATGAAAAGGAGAGAGTGGGCTGAGCAGGGGCGAGCATGGTTCGATGCTCTCTGCTCCTGATTGTGGGTGTAACGAGACCAGCTGTTGCAAGTTCCTGCAGCCTTCACTTCCTATCAGCAACTGACAGTTGCCTGGATTTGTGAACCAAATACACCCTTTCTGCCTTAAATGACTTTGTCAGGGTGTTTGACCACAACAACAGAAACCAAACCAAAAGAGTATGCCTCAGTTGTCTGGGTTGTGGAATGTACACGCTCCATCATTATCTCTACAGCCGTGACACTGGCCTGCAGATCTGTAGTGCTTCGAGGTACCTGAGAACTACATTTCCCAGGCTCCCTTGTTGGTTGGATAACAGTTGGATTGGCCAATGAAAGATCAGTAAGGGGGTCATGCATCTGTCAACCCCGACCCCCAACTTTGTCTTTTAGAAAAGCAGGGTTGAAACATTGTGTTCTTTAATTTTATTGTTGGATGTGGGTCTCCTTGCACAGCCCGGGCTGGCACTGAGCGAGCAATCCTGTCTCTGCCTTCCGAGTTCAGAGATTATAGGTGTGTGCCATCATGTTCTCAGGCATTTTTCCATAGACACATGTATTTGCTTCACACCAATCTTATTAGGATGGATCTGATCTCCCCCCACCCCGTTATGAAATTTTATCTACTACTGAGGGTGTGTACAGAGATGGCTCAGCGGTTAGGGACACACACTGTTCTTGCAGAAGCACTCGATCCAAGTTCGGTTCCCAGCACACACGTTGCGCAGCCCACCACGGCCCTGCAGCTCCAACTCCAGAGGCTCTGACATCCGCTTTTGGTCTCTGTGAATGTGTCCTACATGTAGACACACTTGCACATAAATAAAAAATCTTAGGGATGAAGAGATGGCTCAGAGGTTAAGAGCACTGACTGATCTTCCAGAGGTCCTGAGTTCAATTCCCAGCAACCACGTGGTAGCTCACAACCACCTGTAATGGGATCTGATGCCCTCTTCTGGGGTGTCTGAAGACAGCTACAGTGTACTTACATATAATAATAAACAAATAAATTTTAAAAAATACAAATAAGCCGGGCGTGGTGGCGCATGCCTTTAATCCCAGCACTCGGGAGGCAGAGGCAGGCAGATTTCTGAGTTCGAGGCCAGCCTGGTCTACAGAGTGAGTTCCAGGACAGCCAGGGCTACACAGAGAAACCCTGTCTCGAAAATAAATAAATAAATAAATAAATAAATAAAAAGTTAAAAAACTTTTAAAAAACATTGACAGTTTAAGTTAAAATTCGTAAAGCATATATTTGCATAAAGTTTGTGTGATTTTTAACCTCTTTGCAACTACGTTTAGTAGGCGTAAGTTTGGGCTTTGTTTGTCTCCTTGGTCTGGTTACTGCCCAGATAAACAGTGAATAGTAATCAGATGTGTTTCTGGGGACATCGACCTTGGCCAGGGCCACTGGGTCTGCTGAGCTGGAACAGGACTTGGACGGTGGCAGACACTGTTCAGGCTGCTGTAACAAGCACCTCCTTTGTCTCTTTGCCCAGGGAGGGTCCTGGTGAGGATTCAAATACGGCAAAAACGATGTTCAAGAGGAAGCAGAAGACCAATGCCACCAGAGAGTGCTTCCACCGAAATGCTCAGTCCAAGAAGCCGGCTAGCAAACTGAAGTAAGGGAAAGACGGCTCTGCCAGGAGAGCTCAGCGCTCACAGTTAGAACATCTGGGCTCTGAGTCTCCATTTTCTCACCTGCAAAAGCAGGGGCGACCCGGCTCATAAGCCTGTGAGTGTGCAGTGCAGGCCACCCTATGAATGGGATCCTTCAGAAGACATCAGATGTCGGGGTAGATGGATCCTGGAGGTTTTCTAGCTACTTCTCAACTGTGTGTTGTGTTGTGTTGTTTTGAGCTGAGTAGCCCTGACTGTCCCAGAACTCATCATGTAGACCAGGCTAGCCTCAAAGTCACTGGGCAGCTAAAGCTAACTTGGAGCTTTTGATCTCCTCCTGCTCCCAACTCTCCTGTCCTGGAATTATAAACAGGTGACACCCTATCTAGCTTATGCCATTCTTTGGCCAGCAGACACCTTGCTCGGACAAACAGGAAAGTTGCTTTTGACCGTCCTTTAGTCCATTTGGTAGAAATCTCTTTAAACATTATTTTATTTATTTATTTATTTATTTATTTATTTATTTATTTATTTATTTATTTATATGTAAGTACACTGTAGTGTGTCTTCAGACACTCCAGAAGAGAGCATCAGATTTCGTTATGGATGGTTGTGAGCCACCATGTGATTGCTGGGATTTGAACTCAGGACCTTCGGAAGAGCAGTCGGCGCTCTTAACCACTGAGCCAGCTCACCAGCCCCGTCTTGAAACATTTTTGACATTTATTTACTTGCTGATTGTGCCTGTGTGTGCGTGAGTGTGTGCTGGAGAGGTCAAAGGACAGATTTTCTGGAGTTGGCTCTGTCTCGTGGGTCCCAAGGCCTGACCTCAGACGGGCAGATTGGAGGCATGCACTGAACGGTCCTCTTGGGTTCTTGAACTTGTATTTTGTTCAGCTGTCAATTAACCCCTCATTGTGAGTAGATGCTGGGACCCTCCTGCTGGCTCACAATTGCCTGTGTATAGAGTCTCATGTCACAGATAAGTCTAGGAATCTGCCTGTGTTTGGAGGGTCAAGGTTCAAGGCTCCCTCTCTCCAAATGCCAAGAGTACTTCTATGGTGGGCTCTGCAGGACCTTGTAATTTCTCACAGAGGGCAAGGGGCTACCCTGGGGTCACACAGCAGGTGAAGGTTAGGCTTGGGACTCTAATGGATTTTCTTATTTGCCCTCACGAATGTGTCCTTGGCTTCTCCAATCCAGGTCTGCACCTTGTCCACTTAACTTTCCTGTACTCCCCAAGAGAGTTTGGGTCACCTATAAACCTCATCCCAGCCGGATCCAAGACTACAGCTACCCCGAGGTATGGAAGTCCCCTGGATGTCACCCAAGAGTGACTCTGCCTCTCCTGTCTCAGGAGGATGTAGCAACTCTGAGCATGTAGCTTCATTTCTGCCCTTCCCTCCCTTTCTGGCACAGCCATGGTCAGCTCCAGCTTTGTGTGGACAGCTAAGAGCTGCATGTGGTGGTGCACACCTTTATTCCCAGCATTTGGGGGAGGAGAAGCAGGTGGATCTCTGTGAGTTCAAAGCTCACACTTTGACTACATTATGAGAACTTATGTCAAAAACTCCAAAATGGGGGGTTGGTGAGTGGTTAAGAGTGCAGACTGCTCTTCTGAAGGTCCTGAGTTCAAATCCCAGCAACCACATGGTGGCTCACAACCATCTGTAACAAAATCTGATGCCCTCTTCTGGTGTGTCTGAAGACACACTACAGTGTACTTACATATAATATATAAATAAATCTTTTAAAAATAATAATTGTATGGTTGGGAGTCACAACACGAGGAACTGTATTAAAGAGTCGCAGGGTTCGGAAGGCTGAGAACTGCTAGTTAAGATATTACCCAGCTGGGCGGTGGTGGCGCACACCTTCGTTTCCATCATCATTCAGGGACAGAAGCAGGCATGTCTTTGAATTTAAGGCCAGCCTGGTGTACAGAATGAGTTCCAGGATGGACCAGGCCACACAGAGAAATCCTGCCTTAAAAATAAAAAACAACAGCACTTGGGAGGCAGAGGCAGGCAGATTTCTGAGTTCAAGGCCAGCTTGGTCTACAGAGTGAGTTCCAGGACAGCCAGGGCTACACAGGGAAACCCTGTCTCGAAAAACAAAAAACAAAAGAGAGAGAGAGAGAGAGAGAGAGAGAGAGAGAGAGAGAGAGAAAGAGAGAAAGAGAGAGAGAGGGAGAAAGGAAGGAAGAAAGGAAGAAAGAAAGGTCACTCCCAATGGGGAACCCCCTTTGCAGAGCAGGTAAGGGCCTTGGGGTAATAAAGTGAACCCCTAAACTGCCTTTTGTAACAATCCCAGATCCCTTGTTTTGATCGAGTACAACAGAGAGAATGCTGGGAAGAAGGTCTTGTCCTAAGTAAGCGTCACTCAAAATGACGACTCTTTGTCCTTTCTTAGGGAGTGAGTGGCCAGAACTCCTAAACCGGAGCAGGAGAGACCCCAGTGACCTGGGTCCAGCCTTCCACCCGAGGCCTGTTGGGACCAGGGGTGCCCTCAGCCATCCAGTGCTACAGAAAGTCTACTCCCCCAAGTTTGGGTGTCCTGGTCTGAAGAGTCTCCTGCTTCCAGTCTTGCTATCCTCCCACCATTCTGCTCTGGATGGACAGGCAGACATCAACACATACCACTCATAGTCCATCCATCTGGGAGGAGGGACACAATCCTGCTTTTGTCCAATCAGGGGGCAAGCATACATCCTGACTGTACTTCCTGTTTATGTACCTCCTGCCTACATGTGATCAAGCACATCTGTGCTGTTGGAGCAAACAAGCTTGTTTACAGAAGCAGAAACCAGCAGCTTGCTATCTTACATAACTAGCACCCTCCAGTATCCAGGAAGTTATCTGTCCTTGGGCTAGTGGGGCTTATAGGTTCATCTGTCCCTGAGCAAGTGGGACTTTCAGGTTGAAAACATTTTTGTTTCATAGATTTCTTAGGCACAGTAATTAAAACTTAAGATACAACTTTAGCCTTTGCACTTTAAGTCTTTGGCAGACCTGTTGCAGGCTCTATGAAAGCACTGAATCAAATAAAAAATAAAAAAGACATGACTGCTCCCAGGTATGGGGGAACTAGTTTATTGAAGACACATGGGAGAAAATAGCCAGAGCCATCTGTGAGCCCAGAGTGAATGTGACCCTGAGGTGGGCCATGTGAGAAGGGTCAGGAGCCAAGAGAACCAGATGTAAAGGGTAAAATAAACATGTAGCCAAATGGCTGGATTATATAGGGAAGAGCAGCTGGGGGAAGGGCAGCCCAGCACCTATGCTGGAGAGTTCATGGTAGAGGCCCAGGGAAGGCCAGCCTGGAGAACCCTGTAACAGCTAGGACTGAGGGATGCTGAGTGCCTGGCCTGGTCCTCTTTGCTACATTAATAGGCATCTCAGCTGAGAACAAAGGAGCACTCAAGACCTGGTGTTAACCAGTCCTGGCGACTGGACCACAGGCTCAGCAGATACAGGCACAAATAGACCAGATTCTAGGCAGGTGGCACACTTGCCTGGGCTTCACACTTACCCTTCTGAGTCTCTTGGTCGCTGACGTTGGGAAGGAGGGCATGTTTTGCCAAAGGCGGCTGTGAAGAAAGTGTACCCTGCAGCTTGCTGCAAGGCGGAGTCACTCTGGCTAGGATTTGGAAGATGGGTCTCACTCTAAGCCTCAATCTCCAGCCTGTCTTGCAGAAGGTGGTCCCCATTGCTCCAGCCCAGCCAGGCCCATACCACAGGCCACACCAGCATGTGCTTACCTCAAATGCTGGCTTTGAAACTGAGCACCTCCACTGTCCAAAGAGACAGAACCCCCCTTGTTGGTTCTCTAGGGTTCTGTTAGTTTCCCCTGTTTTGAGGTAATATAGATGTTTATTGCAGTTCCAGGGTTGGCAGATAAAACCCAAGACGCCTTGTGACTGAAACCTCAGGCAAACACCAAACAATTGTTTTCCTGGTAGCTGTTCCTGACATCTCAATCATTTACCTGGATTCAGATTTGCTGGGTGTAGCCGCCTGCAGCCACTGGGAAGGTGGGGTTTTATATGGGAAAGGCTGGGAGAGAAATTAACGAGCCAAGACAAGGTTTTCTGATTAAGGCCAATGTTTATTTATGAGTCTGAGCTTATAAAGTCCACCACCAGGATCTCCTTGCTTTGTCAGGATAGTACTGAAGAAAGATAAAATATTGTAACTTGTGAGTTTAAGAGCCCACGCCCCTGCCTGGGACTGAGAACAAAGCAGAACAGCCCCCAGGCATGCCAGGGCAGGGCTGTTGTTAAGGCATTCCTAAGAACATCTTGACTGTAAAGATAAAAAGGTATGCAAGGACCAGCAGGGCTATATTATTTAAGTCAACACCATCTGGCCAGAACCTCCCCTCTGTCTATTGCCCCTTGACGCCAGGTAAAGTCATACATCAACTGGTTGCTATGTGAACAAAGATAAGCCCCCAGCCCACAGGAACAAAGTCCTGATGCCCTGTGTTCTTTCTGTTAATGTTTGAATAAGCCAATAGTGTGTCGCTAGGCTGAATTCCACACCCCTGAGCCCCTTACCCCATAAAAACCCCTAGCTTTCAAGCCTCGTGTCCGACATCCGTTATCTCCTGTGTGGGATACATGTCAGTCCAGAGCTCCGTAATTAAACGTCCTCATGTAATTACATCAAGAGATGGTCCTTCGTGATTTTTTGGGTGCACGCCAAATCGGAAATTGGGTGGGGGTTTCCCCACTAGATCTAACAGTACCAGGAGAACAGGTTCAGCCTCTCAGCAGGTAGTGGCATCCTGGAGGAAAGCTGCAGTTGAGGCAGGGCAATAGACTTTACCACCCTAGGTGGGTTAGCTGGCTGTGGCAAGTGAGGTCTGAGCCAGCCTGCTCAAGGCTGGGGGAAGGTACAGCTGGGCATCCTGTGTTCTCATTTGCTGACTCTGTTAACTTTTATTAGTCCCTTTAATTCCCTCTTTTTTTTTTTTTTTTTTTCCGAGACAGGGTTTCTCTGTATAGCCCTGGCTGTCCTGGAACTCACTTTGTAGACCAGGCTGGCCTCGAACTCAGAAATCTGCCTGCCTCTGTCTCCCAAGTGCTGGGATTAAAGGCGTGTGCCACCACGCCCAGCTATTCCCTCCTTTTTTATTTGTCTTCAAGCATAAGGTCTTGGTAGGTAGTGCTAGCAGGCCTGGAACTCACTCTGTAGACCAGGCTGACCTTGAACTCACTGAGATCCACCTGCCTCTGCCTCCTCAGTGCAGGGATCAAAGGCCTGTGCTACTGTACCTGGCTCTTTATTTATCAACATGCCCATGCACGGATCTTTGCTAGTGGACTGGATCTTACATAGCTTGAGAAGGCTAGGTTCACTCTGTGACAGACTTCAGATTGGCAGTTAAAGAGACTAGGCCTAAGAACTGGGCGAGTCCATCTTGCGTGCGCTCGACTGGCCAGGAAGAACGACGCTGCAACAGGATCCTTCTGCACACATTTATTGGGAGAGCTTGATTGTAGAGGCGAAAAGACCTCGAGCCCAGAACTGGTGCTGCTTTTATAGGCCTAGGAGGGGCGTGTCTCACACCCGGATTGGTTATGCACTAAGCCTCATTTGCATGTTCCTCATCTGATTGGTTATACTCTCAGTACCTTACAGAACCTCATTATCATACCTCATTTGCATGTCTCACATCTGATTGGTTATACTCTCAGTACCTTACAGAACCTCATTATCATGCCTGGGCCAGGCAGTGTCTTTGCAAAAAACTTTACTGCATATGTACACATTGGTTGTTTGTCCAATCTTATGCGTGGTGGCCAGCAGTAGTCAGTGCCACTCAGCAACGGCACATGTGGCTTCCCACAAGTCCAGGCAAGCCCAAGACAGTCAATTGCTAATAGAAAAAAATCCCCCAGGCTCCAGCCTTCATGACCAGGTAATATCCCAGCTACCTGGCCTGAAGCAAGGACAGTGGGTCAGCTGCAATTTCCAGACTTCCTCAGCTACTTTTTCAGTAACAGTTTCCAGACCTCCCCAGCAAGTTTCCAGCCAGTAACAGAATGCCCTTAGAGGTGGGCCCAACAGATTAACATAGAGGTCAGCCACCTGCCCAGGAATTCCCTAATGTGCTTTAAATCAGGCCGGCAAGCTCACTTGGGTGTCTCTATTCTGATAATGGAATGCCGGAGTTCTGCAGAATAAAACACTCTGCGTTTACATACTGCTGGAGTCTGGGGGTGTCATTCTTCGACAATACTGTGTGGACATCCGACTCGCCAGCAAGGAAGACACCACAACAGGATTCTTCTGCACAAGTTTATTGGGAGAGCTTGATAGAGAAGGCGAAAGACCCTGAGCCCCAGAACTGGCGCTGCTTGAATAGGCCTAAGAGTGTCATGTCTATACCTGATTGGTTGTGCTTTCAGTATCTCATTTACATTCCCCGGGATGGGTTGTGACATGGCGTGAAACCCTTATGCACATGCGCACATTGGTTGTTTACCCGAACTTTCGGGCGGTGGCCAGCAGTAGCCAGCGCCATCTTGTACTGGCATATGTGGCTTCCCACATCTCCTCCTTTTTTATTATTATGGCCTAATCCAACGATCTAGTCGCTAGCCTCTTCAGCTTGCAACGATCAAGAAGGATCTCGTTTTTTGGCAGACCATGATCACCCTATCGCGTGCAATGGGCATAGCCTCAGCGATGTGCAAGGGCTGATCAAGGAAATCGAGTCTTACTCATCCCAGTGCAATGGGTACACAGACCCGTGGGGTGCTAGAGCTAAGGACTCGAATGCCTATTATTTATGTAGCATGGATAACCATACTTCAGAGGAGGCCCCTTGTTCAATGGCCATGAGTGCTTGGGTGATGACCACCTTGTCATGTTTCTATTGAGATCTGAACTTGCAAACCAACCAAAGCATGAATACCAATCCACAGCATATGGCAGCGCCAAAAAGAACAACTCTCACCCACTCCTTAAAGTAGGAAAATGCAGAGGTAAGCCAAGAGGTTAAAATTGCCAACAATGATGGGTTCTATTCGAGTTCCATTAAGGCTTAAAATCTGGCATTAGATGTAAAGAATTGAGGAAACACCCGAATGCGTCAATGTTTCAGGAACACAGAGCACTTCAGTTCTCACTAGCGGGAGCACCCCCAGCCACAGGAACACCCACGTCCTCATAGCTCTGCTTGCCTTAAATTGCTCTGGTCAGCCGTTCTGGGAACCACAGCTGTTGTCGATGATCCTGAGGAAACACAAACAGACGCTCTCGCCCAAACCAATTGAGAGCGCTCCTCTCTCACCTGATTCAGCGCCTCATTATCTCTCTGGAGTTCTGTGCCACATCTTTAAAACCCCCTGTTCCTCTGCAAACCTCAAGTCCCCATGGTGCTTGGTGCAATTTGTCCCAAAACCGTGAACCTTAACTTGTCCTTTCTTTTCCTTTCCCTTTTCTTGCGAGCACCCGACTGGCCAGGAAGAACGACGCTGCAACAGGATCCTTCTGCACACGTTTATTGGGAGAGCTTGATTGCAGAGGCGAAGTGACCCGAAGCCCAGAACTGGTGCTGCTTATATAGGCCTAGGAGAGGCGTGACTCACACCCGGATTGGTTGTGCTTGGGTTATGCTAATCACCTCATTTGCATGCCTACATCTTATTGGTTAACTTCTCTCTCATCTTGGCAAAAGAACCTTTACTGCCTATGTATGTGTGGTGGCCAGCAGTAGCCAACTGCCACTCTGCAACTGCCACTCTGTAACTGCCACTCTGCAACGGCTTCCCACACCCTTTTCTTTTTTCCTTTCCTTCCAGCATCTCATTTGGGGTGTAAGAATTACTCTGGAGGTGACACAGATGTCCAATCCTGCTGAACCCGGAGTGGTTCTCCTCGGTCTTTGGGTGGCCTCATAGACACTGTGGTCTGGAACGCCCCATACATTTGTGGGCCCTGGGGACGCGGGCCCCCTGTCTCGTTTTTTGACTGTTGCATATTATTTTGAAGTATCAGTCTCCCTTTTATGTCCTTGACCGATCTACACTCATTAGCCCAATGCTTTCCTTTACCACACTTTGGGCAGATGCCTGGCACCTTCTTTTCAGGTTTACTCCTTCTATCCCTAGGGCATTGTCTTTGTATATGTCCTGTCTGTCCACAACTGTAGCAAGTTATTCCTTTTGATCTCTGAGCCGATAATACAGCTCCGGCTAGACCTGAATTAGACAATGGCCCTCCTATCTCTCTGCATGCCTTCACCCACATCTGCAGGCCCTTTCCCTTCCAAGGTGTTATTGTATTCCTACACTCCTTTGTGCATTGCTCATAAACTAGTTGTTCTATCAATGGCATAGCTGCTTCAGAATCACCAAATATTCTTCTGGCTGCCTCCATCATACGGGCTACAAAATCTGAAAATGGCTCATTCATTTCTTGAATTACTTTTGTCAAATTTCCTGATACTTCCCCCCTATTAGGCAGACCTTTCCATGCCTTTATAGCTGTATTATTAATTTTTCATAGACCTGCACTGGATAACCTACTTGATTATTTGCCCATTGTCCTTGTCCTGTAAGCATTTCGAAACTCCATGCCAGTTGCCCTGTTGCTGCATTGGCACAGGCCTGATTAGCGCTAACATTATGCCAGATAGATTTCCAATCTAGATATTGTCCCATAGTTAAGCATGCTTTAACAACACTCATCCAATCATTGGGTGTCATAGCAGTGTGAGCGAGCCTTTCTACCTGAGATTGGGTGAAAGATGCATTGACTCCATAGGTCCTCACCGACTCTGCTAAATCTTTTACTTGTTTGTGCCCCAAGGGTTCATAATATCTACCCTGATTTTGGTCCTCAAACACCGGAAACATCTGTCTCAACTTCCTTCGTACTGCTGGAGTACCAAAGGAGTGGCTGCTTCCAGTATCACTTCCTGTTTTCTTAGAATAAGGTGGAGAAGGTGGAGGGACACTGGGAGCTGACTCTATCGGGCCATACCGTTCCGACTCATAAGCTGCAGCAACCTCTTCTAGCTCCTCCTCCTCCTCTGTAGCTAGTTCAGAATCTTCTGAGCTCGAAAGTTCAAGCTGTTCTAGATCAGTTAATGATGGGCTTGATCTCCGTTCCACCCCCCTTTTTGGTCTCCTTTTTTTCTTTATCCTTTTGACTCTTCTTTTCCTTTTCTAGTTTTTGTTTTCTGCGCACTCCTGCTCTCACATCTTTCTCTGTTTCTGACATACTTTCCTGATGTTCCTGTAACAGTCTTTGTCCCTCTTTTTCACACTTCTTATCCTGTATACAAGCCCTAATTAGTTTTCAAAGCAGAAATGCCTGGTTTCAGTTTCCCTTCCCAGCAAACACACTCATGCCCTGGACGATGGCAATTAAGGCAATAGCACAGAATCAGGACTACTATAAAGATGACTAGAATGAGACAAGCAACTGTTAAAGGATCTACTCCAAAGGGAAGCACACCTCTCAAAGACGTACGTTACTCCTTCCCCGTGATGCAGTTCTGAATCCTCCCTGTAACAGGGGGTCTTTGCTCATGCCTGAAGATGTTTCGTTCCCGGGTTTCCGCACCACTTGTGGACGCCCGACTCACCAGCAAGGAAGACGCCACAACAGGATTATTCTGCACACGTTTATTGGGAGAGCTTGATAGAGAAGGCAAAAGTCCCCAGCCCAGAACTGGCGCTGCTTGTATAGGCCTAGGAGTGGCCTATACTTGATTGGTTGTGTTTCAGTGTCTCATTTACATTCCCCAGGATGGGCTGTGACGTGGCGCAAAACCCTTATGCACATGCGCACATTGGTTGTTTACCCGAACTTATGGGCGGTGGCCAGCGGTAGCCAGCGCCATCTTGTAATGGCGTATGTAGCTTCCCACATGCTGAACCCTTACAACCCAGGCTGAATTCAAACTGGATATTGTGAGGTCTCAGAGAAACCCGGGACAAATGGCTGAGGTGCCTATTTAACACACCAAGGCAGACTCTGGCTCAGTCCATACTCACAAGTGCCTGTTACAGACTCGTCCTGCCTGGCATGCCCCGCCCCCCTACCCGCATTCTCTCCAACGCCAGAGCTTTCTTCCCCTTACCCCAGATTCTCCCATTCCTGTATATATAACCAGCCATTTTGGCTATGTGGCCTCTCTTTTGGTCCACAGCCCCTCCTTCCTCTATGGATTCCCACCGCCATCTCATGGTCTGCGTCAGTCTGCTAGCCATGTGCAGTCTGGACTCTCCCAGATGCCTCTGGCTTCTCTGTCATTCATATCTACAGTAAACGTCCCCTCAACCATGCCGTCCTTTTCCCATTCAGACACATAGCAGAGAGCGGCCTCAAACCCTTTCTCCACACCTGTGCTAAGTCACACCAGCTTCATCAAGTAATCAAAAAGAACGATGGCTGACCCAGCCTCTCTCTGCCTCAGGAGTCAGGTTAGGACAGCAATATCTCATTTCTGACATTACCCGCCTGGGATCGGATGGGAAGCCCTGAGCTCATGACCACCCAACCTAGCACCCCTTTTATTACTGTGTCAGCATGGTGTCACTCTAAAGTTGAGCCAGAGAGAACCCAGGACAGGGACAGGGAGGCTGGCCCCACTAGCTCGGACTGTCCTGGATGGGGGCTGGTGGCGGCCATCTGGTCTCTTCTAGATGGAACACGGGGGCAGCCATTTTGTCTCCACTGGGTGGAGCAAGATGACCTAGCTTCCCTGAAAAGATCCGGTTCACACTTTGAGTCAGTGTCTTTATTGGTTCAAACAACACAGTATAAAAACCAGACTTGGATGCCAGCATCGGGAACTCATAACAAATATTCTACAGCCTGGATAGTCGTTCTTACAGATAAGAGACAATGTCCAAGGTTTGGAGCGAGCACTCAGTGGTAAAACAAGCCCTGTTCCCAGCAGGCAGCTTACAACCATCCAGCGCCATGAGATACAGCACCCTCTTCTGGCTTCCGTGGATACTGCACTCATACCAACCCACATAATTTAAAATGAAAACATAATTTATATATAAATAAAAGAAACTATGTACAGTTGGGTGTGGTAACTAACCTGAACTATGTAGAAGACTGATTTGCTAATAATAAAATAAACTATGTACAAAAGGCTCCTGACCCTTGTTTCAAAAATTTAGTTCCCGGGGCTGGAGAGATGGCTCAGTGGATAAGAGGGCATTGACTGCTCTTCCAGAGGCCCCAGGTTCAATTCCCAGCATCCACATTACAGTAATTTCTTGTAACTCCAATTCCAGGAGTCTGACACCCACACACAGATACACACGCAGGCAAAAACAAACAAACAAACAAACAAACAAAAATAACCCACCAATGCACACAACACCATCTTTTGAAAAGTCACTCAAAGCTTTGGCTCTTGCACGTCCATGCCACACCCAAGAATACTACCTAAAATAAATCTATAAGGAGATCAAGTGCCAGTAAGAGACACCTTGATGGAATTAAAAATAAATAAATAAAGGGAGGATTTTAGTTGAACTTCCTGAAAGGATGCCTTCGCTTGAGACTGCCTCCACCTGAGAGCCAGGCCTTCCTACCTCCATTCAGCTGCCATGAATGAAGCCATTCAGCCCAGGTGCCATGAGCCTGCTGTGGCCACCAATAGTCTCCAAGGCTTACGAGACTCACTCTGCCACCCAGGCTTTGATACCCTCCCCCATGGTCACACTTTCCTGCCAATAGCCCAGGGAGTCAATGGCCCCAGCTCCTGTGTGTGGGTATGGACGTGTGACGAATATGCGTATCTATGTCACTGGCCACATCTCACAATTGTGCAGATAGACACATCCACAAGAGGGCCAAACACGTCCCAGCCATCAGTGATAATGGTGTCTTAGTCAGGGTTTCTAACCCAACACTGTGACCAAAATGTAAATTGAGAGGAAAGGGTTTAACCTGCTTACACTTCCAAATCGAGGTTCATCACCAAAGGAAGTCAGGACAGGAACTCACACAGGGCAGGAACCTGGAGGCAGGAGCTGAAGCAGACACCACAGAGCGGGGCTACTTACTGGCTTGCTCCCCGTGGCTTGCTCAGCCTACCTTCTTGTAGAACCCAGGACCACCAGCCCAAGGATGGCCCCACCCACACTGGGCTGGGCCCTCCCCCCTTGATCACTAGTTGAGAAAATGCCTTACAGCTGGATCTCATGGAGGCATTTCCTCAACAGAGGCTCCTTTCTCTGTGATAACTCCAGCTTGTGTCAAGTTGACACACAACCATCCAGCACAGACAGGATGAAGGCTGCATGTCTTAGGGCAAGAGGCTTTGGGGCAGTGCACATCTGTGCAGCATCTGGGGCAGTCCAGCTTGAAGCCCTCTTCGACTTTCTGAAATCTACCCAGCTGTGACCATGTAAAGTAGCCCAGGTGTGGTGGCACACAGCTGTAGTCTCAGTACTCAAGAGACTAGGGTGGGGTTGGGGTAGAGAGATGCTCACCTGGGCCACAGAGTGAGACCTTTCTCAATACGATAAAATAATTAACTGGGCGGTGGTGGCACATGCCTTTAATCCCGGGAGATCGGGAGTGACGTGGCAGAGACACAGCTACAGCTATTTGAATGCATGTGTGTTTTCCAGCTGGAAACTGAATTTAAAAACTATTTTTCAAAATGAAGACTCATTTATGGTGGGGTGTGGTGGCCTAAGTTTGGGTGATGTCAGCGCTGAACCAGGCAGATCCCTTGGACTCTCAACCTCAGACAAACCTGCTTGGGTGAGTCTCAAAAAACAAGGCAGATCGAACTGGAGGCGGGATACCGGGGATTGACCTCTGACCTACACTACCTCCCTCCACCCAGTGACACACAGAGACAGACAGGCGGGCAGGCAGGCAGGCAGATAAGCAGACATATATACACACACACCAGCTAAGACTCATGGATTTGGCAGATGTCAGTCATGAGGGATGAGGGAGTTGAGGGTGGGGGGATGGGATGCAGAGGGGAGAGCCTCCAGGTTCACTCGATGAAGCCTGACCTCCTAACCCCATTCCAGTGCCGACCCCAGCACAGCTTCTGGGTCCCACTTCCCGGAAGAAAGTGTTCCCAGACAATGCTGAGCGCACAGAGAATTGTCCATGGTCCATTCTTGCCTGCAGGGAATCACAAAAGTGGGCCATCCTATGGGGGTCTTCCGGGTCTCCGGGCCAAAGCTGCTGACTATTGGCTACTCAGAAAGAACTTGTGTATGAGATGTGGCCTTCAGTCCGGACTCTGGCTATCCAGATTCGTGATGTCCTGGGAGGGGAAAAGCCACAGGCAGACTCAGCAGGGCCAGAGACAGCAAGCTCCCCACCCTGCCGCAAGCTCCCTACCGAGCCAATCCACACCCACGATAGGTCCCCTAGACTTTGCAGCTCCTCTCCCCCTTCATCGGGCACAGCTGTCCTCAGTTCTTCAGCCTCAGTCTCCAAAGCCCTGATCATTCAAATTGCATCTGCCACTTCCTGCAGGCCCTTGGGACCAACTCGCAACACCGGGCTCAGTTGCCTGTCCTTTGAAGCTGACTACAGCTTAGCTCTTGTCTTTGTGTCCCAGAAGACTGCAGCAAGGGGGGAGGATGGCATTTGAACTGAAGCCTAAAAATCAGATGTGGGGGGTCAAATAGATGGCTCAGTCGGTAAAGGTCTTTGCCAGTAAGACTGGCAAGCTGACTTCCATCCATCCCTAGAACCAACTCCCAGGAGTTGTTTCTGATCTCCACCCGTGCGCCGTGACACTCACACACCCGTGCACACGTATCAGGAAAGTCAGAAGACCTGTGGCTATGCTGACCCGTCCTTACCCCCGCTCTCACCTGCTCGGCCTTCCTGGACAGGAAGTGGGCGTAACTGTGTCCCTTGTATTCGCCTCTGGACTGCATCAGGGTGCAGATGGTGCAGCTGCGGGTGGCCGCAAACTTGTTCAGTGTGCCAAAGGCACAGGGTGGCGGCCTGTTAGCGAGGCTCCGGCCTTCCTCTGAGAGGCTGGCCTTCTGTCTCTCTAAGGTAGCCACCAGCTTCCTGAGGGAGGCATCCGAGAACTCGTTAAAAAAACGCTTGAAGCTGGGGTACTTCCGGATCTAGAACGGAAGTGGAGTCGTCAGTGCTGCAGCCTGCGGGGTCTCCCCGACTCCCGCCCCAGTCTGCTCCCTAGCATCCTGGGAGAGCACCCCTTCATTAAATCCCTCCACCACCCTACCCTCACTTCTATAAGATATGGCTTGCAGCTGCAGGGCAAAACAAAACAAACAAAAACCAACGCGTGTGTACGGAGAGCCAATATGGCACGGAACTCGTCGCCTTGAGCCTCCATTCAGCTAGAAAAGTGGGGGTGACCAGATCCCCTCTCCAAAACGGTTGGAAATAGACTCAAGAGGCCAGGAAAAACACTCAATAGATTCTCAGCCCCACACTAAGGTCCTTCCGGCTAATTTACTTCTCTTCATATCCGGACATGGTAACTGGGGTCTCCAGGAGGTGGGAGGTGGGAGACCCAAAGACAAAGACTTAGGTCACACATGAGATTTATTTGAGATCCTGGGCACACCGATGGGGATAAGGACCTGGACAAGGATGGTAAGGTGGCCCAGGCAGTGATGTGTGGATGCCTCCTAGGGAGGACTGCTAAGGTCTTCCGCCAGGGTGGAGGCTGCTTGAAAGAACAAAGAACTGGGTCGAGCAAAGCTGCTTGCTGGCAAGGCTGCGCCCACCAAAGGTGACCTTGTGGCAGGATCTGAGTGGTCGGAGGTGCTCTGGCTTTGGCTTGGGGCAGACCCTGATTTGGAGCAATTAGAACATTCTGGTTCTCTCTCTCTGTCTCTGTCTCTGTCTCTCTCTCTCTCTCTCTCTCTCTGTGTGTGTGTGAGAGAGAGAGAGAGAGAGAGAGAGAGAGAGAGAAAATGTGCGTACACGCATGCACATATGTATATGATGTTTGCACTCATGTAAGTGTGCATACAGAGGCCAGAGAATCCTTGCTCTAGGGCTCTGCCTTATTCTCTTGAGACACAGACTCTCATTGACCCTGGAGGTCGGCTAACCACCATCAAACCCCAACGATCTTCCTGTCTCCTCCCATACAGCTCTGTGTTCTGACAGGCACATGATCCCATGCTTGGCTTTTTTACATGTGTGCTTGGGATTTGAACTCGGGCTCTTGGCGGGCGGGCATGGCAAGCAGGCATGGAGGGCATGGCGGGCAGGCATAACACGCACTCTCCCTGCTGAGGCATCTCCCCAGCCTGCCTGCAATCCTATCATTTCAAGCTAACCTTCTCTTCACCAGCCTCGTGTTAGTGCTCTCTGTAGAGACACCTGTTAGTCAAACAAGGAATATCCCTATTTTTCAAAAGAGGTTCAGAGAGGTCAAGGGACATGACCAAGGTCACTCAGAAGTAGGGATAGAACCCAGGTCTCAGGGGAGGGAGCTCCCGTGTCTGCCTGGAGAGTTTGAGGGGTACTCACCTGCCTCCCTAGATCCCTGTCCACCTCTTGGAGACTCGCCACGAGCTTTTGGATCATGAACTCCTCTGAGGGAAGAAAGGAAAGATGAGAGACTGTCCACAGTGACACCCAGCACCCATGGCGGGCAGCACAGCTGCCCAAATAGAGATGTATGTTCTATCTAAGCGCCTGTGACTGAACTCAACTCCACCTGACACACAGGACAGCTGAGGGCTCCTAACCTCAGGAATGGAAGCTTGCGCTCAGAGTGGCCAGCCAAAACATGTGGAGGGGAACGTCCCTTGGCCATGGGTGCTGTCACAACAGGAGGGCTACTTGGCTGTGCTATGGCTCTTTGGTGTTGATTTGAACCGGACTTAGTAAAATATGCAGGAAACTCACGGAGAGGTTGTAACAAACAGCTTGAATTGGACCAAGGTAGAATCATTTATACCAGTGAGACTGACTAAGGTCCCTAAAGCCATCAGTATCCCTGCCCAGCAGCCTCAGTTTAAAGAGCACACCAATAGGGCCTGGAGGCATGGCTCAGCAACTAAGAGCACTGGCTGCTCTTCCAGAGGTCCTGAGCTCAAATCCCAGCAACCACATGATGGCTCACAACCATCTGTAATGGGATCTGGTGCCCTCTTCTGGCAGGAAGGTGTACGTGTGGATAGAGCACACATATGCATAAAGTAAATAAAATAAATCTTTTTAAAAAAAAAAAAAACGAGCACACCACTGGCGCCTGTCCACTCATCAGAGCATCCCCTACTTAGCCTGGGGCATGTGGAAGAGAAACTAGCTGAAGCTACCCCAGAGGGCGCAGGATATACTGACTAGATTCCCAGGCTCGCTCTGGTGAAGGCCCCTCATCTGGTGTGTGACTCCTGGCCTGGAAAGGCGCTCCTGGGGACCCAGCTGGTGCCCCTCCTGCAGCCTCCGTCTTCTGGAACTCCAGGCTTTCTGAAAGGGATTGCAGAAAAGTGGCTGAGCTTGGCCTCTGTCTCAGCCCTCGGGGGAGGAGGGGGAAGGAGGCCAGCCCTGCCCTGCTTCTGAGGGGATCTGTGTTCCTTCTCTGCCCTCTGCTTCCCCACAGGCCACAGTTTAAGAAGCACATGGACGTGCCCATGGCTCTCACCTAGCAAGATCACCTCCCCTTTAAATGGGCAAGCCTCGGCCCAGTCAGTCCAAACTTCGCCTGACTCTGTTGTCAAATGGGAATCAGAAGACAGAGTTAACTGAGATAGTACTGTCTAAACAGCAGGTACTGCACAAGAGCAGGGAAATCATTGCACAGCAATGGTCCTCACGTTCTACTGCAGTCACCTTGAAATCCTGGTGTGTCTCTATTAACGTTCCCTAGTGACATCTGACAACCAGAGATCTAGCAACACCTTTGGCTCTGGCTGTCCTAGAACCCGCTCTGTAGAACAGAGCTGCCCTCAAACTCACAGAGATCCACCTGCCTCTGCCTCCCAAGTGCTGGGATTAAAGGCGTGCGCCACCACTTCCTGGTGATGCCTTTGTTTTTAAGAAAGGGAACTCTGAGTTTTTTGGTAGGTGTCCTGCTGAAATTGACATCTTCACCTCTCCACTCTTCTCACAGCAGAAAGCAGAGGGCAAGGCTTGAAGTTACCATGGTAAGGCCAGGCCTGCTCACCTGGGCTGCTGGAGATGGAAGCTCTGTGGCCACTGACACACATGGGCAGGAAGCCGTGCTTCTTGGGTGGCCGGGCCTCTAGGCTGCCAGAGCCTGGAGTCCCTGAAGCCTCTGTTTTCTTAGAATCCTTGGAGCTGTGTTTCCTGAGAGAAAAGGCTCTCCGGAGGTTAGACTTCTTCACCTGGGACTTCACCTTGCCGGCTGGGGTCGGGTTTTCTCCGGCCTTCTCTGCCTCCTGCGCTTGAGCTTCCTATGGGGAGAAAGAGAGAAACTGAGTCAGGCCTCCCTGGCCTCAAGAAGGTCAAAGGTGAACTATGGCCTAGAAGGATCAGGAGGGGCAAAGGCCTTTGGTGCTAGGGAGTGTTGTCTGGGAAGGCCAGTCCGGAGCTTAGAATGCAGCAGAGAGGTGGGGGTCCCTGGAAGGAGGGGTGAGGGTCCCCAGAAGAGCAGGATCATCCCAGAGGGCATCCTCACCTGCTCTCCCCTCTCGTCCTCTGCACTCTGGAGCAGGACCAGGATCTTCCGCCTGAATTCTCCTACGAAAAGGACAGGGTTCCTTACAAAGGCCTCTGAGGTCGGGGCCAGGTCCACACACCCCAGCTTTTCTGTTGTCTCTCTTTTCTTTCCATGTGCATTCTGGAGTGCAAACTTTAAGGGCTGTGCTATCTCTCCAGCATCCTTTGCCTCCCCCGAAGCGGTTTAAAGCGTCTCCAGATGTTAGACAGTATTTTAGATCCAGGCTTGGTTCTGTCAACAATAAACTGATAACTGTGGGGACTGGAGAGATGGCTCAGCGGTTAAGAGTACCGACTGCTTTTCCAGAGGTCCTGAGTTCAATTCCCAGAAACCACATGGTGCCTCACAGCCATCTATAATGGGATCTGATGCCCTCTTCTGGTATGTCTGAAGACAGCTACAGTGTAGTGATATAAAATAAATAAGTAAATCTTAAAAAAAAAAAAAAAACAACTGATGGGGCTGCAGAGATGGCTCAGAGGTTAGGAGCACTGACTGCTCTTCCAGAGGTCTTGAGTTCAATTCCCAGCAACCACATGGTGGCTCACAACCATCTCTAATGGGATCTGATGCCCTCTTCTGGTGTGACTGAGAAACGTGACAGTATACTCACATACATAAAATAAGTAAATAAATAAATCTTTAAAAAAAAAAAAAAACCCGGGCAGTGGTGGCGCAAGCCTTTAATCCCAGCACTTGGGAGGCAGAGGCAGGCAGATTTCTGAGTTCGAGGCCAACCTGGTCTACAGAGTGAGTTCCAGGACAGCCAGGACTATGCAGAGAAATCCTGTCTCGAACAAAAACAAATAATAATAATAATAAAACCGATAACTGTATGGAAACCTCCCTTCTGTGTTCTCAGCCCCTTCCTGGCACCACGGCAGCTCTCAGCCGCCCACCTAACGGCAATAACCACGCTCGGTAGCAACACAACCTGTTGGCTGACAGGCCGACCCTGCTATACCTTACAGGCAGTCATTCAATTAGAACTTCCAGCAAATCTCAAGGTCCAGCCTTGCAAAATGGGGAAACTGAGGCTAACGGGTGAAATGTGCTGTCTCCACAGCCCGAGGCCTCCCACAGAGAGACTGAAATAGGCCTTGGCCTCCCTCGCTCTGCCTCAACTTGCCCTTTCCAAATGGCAGAGTCTAGACAGATGGGCTATTTGCTGGAGGTGGGGGGGTAGGGGTGGCGGAGGGGGGTGTTTCTGAGGGGCAAGGGACTAACTGGATTCGGAGGCTCTGTCCAGCAGTGGCTTCTCCTCGGGTCCCTGAAATATGGCAGCTGGTGTGTGGAGCTCAGAGGGATGGGAGCCTCCACCATCTACAGACGGGACCTCTTGGAACTCAGGCGCCTCCAAGTCTGGGAAGCAGAAAGTCACAGTCAGTGTGTGTGTCAGCCACGCCCAGCAACCTGAGCCTGGGCAGGTGCCAGTGTACGCCACCCGTGGGCTCTGCAAGGCTTGCAAGGCTATGCCGGGTCTGGGGCTCTGTTTGCGGACCCCGACCATGCTCTCTGCATGAAAAGAACTGTCTTTCCTTGGCTTCTCTTTTTCTTTCCATGGGGTTTCCTTACCTAGCCGCTGTTTTCGGTTGGTCCACTAGGGGGCAGAAGGTGCCTGGCTCCGTGCCACGAATGAAGAAGAGCCATGGCCTAAACCGCCTTGCATGAAAATCTCTCCTCTTATGACCCCAAATCCACGCTCTCCTGACAACGGTGTCATACAAGTCTAGCCCCCATCCACCCTAACGCCCACGAAGAGCCAACGAGACCAGCCCTTCTCCCTCCGGCTCTGGCTCTGAGGGATCCCACTTGTACCCAAGTGAGACCATGTGGAGGGGAAAAGCTTTGATCTCTTCTCCATCTCCATCCTCCCTACACTGCTCAAGGCATAGTGTGGGCATCAGAAAGATTCCAGAGCAGGAGGCAGCTGCAGTTGCTATGGCAACTGCTAGAGCCTGCTTACCAAGGCTGCTGGAGGTGGAAGCTCGCTGGCTACTAACACACAGGGGTAGGAAGCTGGGCCTCTTGGGCCGGGTTTCTGGGCCCAGGGTAGTGGCTGTGCCGACTCTCTTGGGTTCCTCAGAGGCAGGCTTCTTGAGGGATAAGACTCTCTTCAGGCTGGACTTCTTCTCCTGGGATTTCTTCCTGGGGAGTGGCGTTGGCTTTCGTGGAGGAACCGCTTCTGGCTGAGGGATTTGCACTTGCTGTGGGGAGGAGAAAGAAACTGGGTTAGATCCCTGGCCTTGAGGAGAGGCGAAAGGCAACCCCAGACAGGGCCGACCCAGAGCGGGAGGTGGCTTCTGGAATTAGGGAGTGGGGCTAACTGGACGGGGAGGCGGGGCACGAACCGGGAGCTGCAGCAGCTCTGCAGGCGCTCTCTGATGCCTGCGCCTCCTCACCTCTTCTTCCAGTTGGTCTCCAGCTTTCTTGAGCAATTCCACAATCTGCCAGATGACATCATCCTCTGCAAGAGAGCATGGGTCCCACCACTCCTAGGTATGCAGACAGTATCCAGATCTGGACTCCCAGGGAGAACGAAACCAGCCTGGATCCCTCAGGATTGAGGTTCCCCAATACCCAAAGACCCTCCCATCCCCCCCCAATACCCAAAGACCCTCTCATCCCCCACCATCCTGACTGAATATGGGAAAGTATTTTTGAGGCAAAGTATGACTTTTTAAATGTGTTAATTTTTTATAATTCAATTATTAGGGAGAAGAGAAACACATGTGGCGATCAGAGGATATCTCTCGGAAGCCAGTTCTCTCCTTTTATTATATGGGTCCCAGGAATCAAACTCACATCATCGGGGCTTGCTGGAACATGCCTTTACCCTCTGAGCCATCTCACAGCCCAAAGCATGATGTTTTATGCAGGGATTTAAGGCCCGATGTCCACCTGCCCTGTCAACTGAGCTTTCTAGATCTGGGAACTTTGAATTGGTAGTGGCTAAATCACTTTCCCCTCCGGATCTTTACAGCTTTCCCTGCGAAATATGGGTCACAATCTCTCATGGGCTGTCAGGACATCAAACAAAGGAGCAGGAGTTAGAAACATTTCCCAAGGCTGATTCCAAGTCTTCCAGCCCCACATAATAACAGGTCCCTATCCTAAGGCACAGAGAGGACATCAGCTGGCGCTCCACAGGTCACACTGGACCTGCCCCATGGCTGCTTCCACTACTCCTCACACCAGAACATTTCCTTGGGTGGCTTGTTTTGCCTTACACAAGGGTGATGTGCCCACTCCACTAGCTGCACCCCAAAGGTCTGTTTGCATGAAATGTCAAACTAACAAGCGACTCTGCCCCCGGCTTCCTGTTTCCTGACACTATCTACAGTTCATTTTCCTCTCAGGCAAGGCAATGGTAAAGTAAATACCTTACAAACTGGCCACAGAAATGCCTTTCCATCCCTTGCATACCCTGCCTTTAAAAATGCCGCCCTCGTTTTTAGACAATTAAATGAAGAGGGTATTGTGAGGTGTTCTGATTGTGTATGAGGTTGGACGCACTACTGAGAGACGGGTGTTTAAGTCTGTATGGATGAAGCTTCGTTTTATTCCCTGTAATTCTGCAAGAAGATTCAGAGCACACTGAAGGCTCCTCACTGTGGCCGTTGGACAGTTCTTTCCATTTTTCCATGTAGCTGCCTTGTTTAGTTAAGCCCAAGACCTTTTACCTGCTAACACAGGGTCCCTGTCTAACTACACCTTTAGTCTCTATTCAATAGATAGGTGGTAGGTATAATAGATAGATAAAGATAGACATAATAGATGAATGGATAGATAAGATGATAGATTAGATAGGTTAGATAGATAAGATATAAATATATAAAATAGAATTGGTGATAGATAATAGATGGGTGGATGGATAGATGGATGGATGGATGGATGGATGGATGGATGAATAGATAGATAGATAGATAGATAGATAGATAGATAGATAGATAGATAGATGGATGGATAGATGATAGATAGACTAGATGATAGATTAGATAGAATAGATGAAATAGGTAGATAGGCTAGATAAATAGATGACAGATTAGATAGATGATAGATGGATAGATAGATGACAGATAGATAAATAGATAGATAGATAAATAGATAAATAGGGTCTCATGTAGCTCCAAGTGGCCTCTGATTCACTACATAGCAGATAATCTTGAACCAATCCTCTTGCCTCCACCTCCCCAGTGCTGGGATTACACGTGTACACTACCACAACCCAATTACACAATGCTGGGGATTTTTTTTTTTAAAGAGGGAACTTTTTTTTTTTTTTAGATTTATTTATTTATTATATGTAAGTACATTGTAGCTGTCTTCAGACACACCAGAAGAGGGCATCCAATCTCATTACAGATGGTTGTGAGCCACCATGTGGTTGCTGGGATTTGAACTCAGGACCTTTTGAAGAGCAGTCAGTGTTCTTACCTGCTGAGCCATCTCTCCAGCCCCAATGCTGGGGATCTAATGCCAGCTTCCTGATGCCAGGCAAGGGCTGTGCAAACTGAGGTGCATCCCTGCTCTGTCTCCTACATATTTCAAGATATATTTTAAGAAATTGAAGGCCAAGTGTGGTGGCGAATGCCTTTAATCCCAGCACTTGGGAGGCAGAGGCAGGTGGATTTCTGAATTCAAGGCCAGCCTGGTCTAAAAGTGAGTTCCAGGACAGCCAGGGCTATACAGAGAAATCCTGTCTCGAAAAACCAAAAAAAAAAAAAAAAAAAAAAAAGAAAAAGAAAAAGAAATTGAAAGCAAAGCCACGTTGCCATGGTCACAGAAGCAGGAGCACTTGCCAGCAGCCTTTCTGCTGCCTCAGCCTCTCTCCTGCTAGACTCTAAAATAAGTTCACAATGCCAGAAGCAGCAGGACAGGCAAGACAGATCCGCACGCACGTGTGCACTGAACAAGCCCTCTAGTCTGGTGCAGACTCCCACCCACAAGGAAAGAAAGATGCTAGGATTCGGACTCACGGTCAGGCTTCCTGGGGTCCTCTTCTAATGGAGGACCTGAGGCTTGGCCAAAGCTGTCTGGGGTTTCAGCATGGTCTCCTTCAGTGGGCAAGGCCTGAGGAAGGTCAGAATCTGGTCCCCCTGGAAATCAAATGAAAGCAAGTTAAAACCGGATTTAGTGACATTCCTCAGACCTTGTTAACCAGCGTGCAACACGACCTCCATAGAGTGACAGGCCAGACAGCAGCCACCCCTAAACCTCACCCCAAATCAGAAGCTGGCTAGGACTTCCAGGAGGAAAGTGGGATGTCTCAGGCCAGTCTCCCCTCCACCAGCTCTCCCTGAGCCTCCCTTCCCATCAGAGCCACAGGGTGTCTGCACCAGTGGCCTCCAGCGAGGAGACTTCCACCACAGCAGCAGAAACTAGCACAATAGGTTTCTTCTTTTGTTCATTTGTTTTGCTTTGTTTTGTTTTCCAAGACAGGATTTCCCCTGGCTGTCCAGGATCTTGCTGTGTAGACCAGATTGACCTCAAACTCAGAGATCTGCCTGCCTCTGCCTGCGGTGTGCTGGGATTAAAAGTTTGTGCCACTATGTCCAGCAGCAGATTTATTCTTGACAGAGCAGGGTCTAGACAGGGCACTGGTAGGCACCCATAGGCCTGTGGGGTGGGAGAGCCGCTACTTCTGCCCCTCCCCCAATCTCACTGCATTTAACACCAGCTACAGGGCAGCAAACACTTGTTTTTTTGTATAAGCTATGTTGACCCAAGACGAGACAGCATCTCTCTCTCTCTCTCTCTCTCTCTCTCTCTCTCTCTCTCTCTCTCTCTCTCTCTCTCTCTCTCTCTCGGTGGTGGGGACATGAAGTCACCATCCCTAGGCCACACAGCATACTGAATGGCAACGCCTCCGTTGAGTTGAACTCGAGCGTTCAGCTGTTTATAACCTCATAGAAATGTCCCTCACTGTCCAGCTGTGATCCGAGGAGATTGGAGCACCCTGGTCCTTGGGGTGGGACAATGGGGTTACCCTAGTCTGCTCACCCCTGCAGATCAGCCCCAGGGCTATCTCATGGGGGGCGCTTGAGGCAGCCAAACTGGGCGGTACGTCCTCTCGGCCTTGCGCTTCAGCGGTCTGGGGACCCGGAGGCTCTTCTGCTATAGGTTTCCTGTGACTGTGCTTCTTGCGGCTGGTTCTCTTCTCGTGCGATTTCTTCCTGAGGGCTGGCTCCTCGGCTGCCTCTGGTAGGTCCCCTTTTCCCTTTGACGCCCTGCTGGCCTTTTCTCTGGGCTCTTCTATCCTCATGAGTAAGATATTCAGCACCAGCCTCAGCCAGCTCTGCTGGGCCTCCCTCGGAAGCCTCTCTTTCTTGGTGTCTTCTGGGGGGCCCTGCTCACTGGGGAGAAATCCGCGCCCCTCTCCCGGAGGGAGGGCTGCGGCGGTTGCGCCCTGTGCCTCTGCAAAGTGAGATGGGCTCTCAGAACTTCTGGCTCCATCGCTGGCTGTCCTCCTGCAGGTGGCGCTGGAGGGGCACCTGGTGTTCGAGGACTCGGGGTCCTTCTTCCTGGGAACCTGCCGGTCCAAGGATCGGGCTCTCTTTTTTCCCTTCGGGGTCTCCACCGGGCTACAACCAAAACAAACAGAAGATTTCCCTGGAAGGCTAACCAACGCCCACCAGCATTCACGCACAGTCTGTCACCTTTCCTGGTGATGCTTTCCAAAGCTTCTGACCTGTTTAAAGTCCCCTGTCCAGCCCCACAGGTTAGGCGGTCACTACCCCCATTTCCTAGATTAGGAAACAGAATCCGATTCTCCTCCAGCAGGTGAGTGGCATCGCCAGAGTGGCCCAGAAGAACACAACCCTGACATGCTCACCTCTCTCTCCCCACAAGATTTGGAGTTTGTGACTCTAAAATAACTAATTTGTCAGGAGACCTCCGTCTCAGCAGAAACAGGACCCTCACCCTCCTCCTCGCTCACACTGGAGTGAGTCGGTCTGAGAATCAAAGGTCAGTCAGTACTGCAGCTCACAGGGAAAAGCCAACCTCAAAGCGCCTGCGCCCAGAGTCCTGTTTCCACCCGAAGGCTCAGGAAGAGCCAAACTGCTGTTCCTGCTACAGCCATGAGGGGAGCCAGGTGTTTCTGGGTGCTGTTGCCTACCTGCCTCTGCCTGTCCCTCTGTCCCTCCGACTGTCTGTCCCTCCTTCCCTTCTTCTTTCACCTCTTTGTTGGTTTAGAGGCAAGTTCACTACTGTAGCCCAGGCTGGCCTTGAACTCTGGGTCATGCCTCAGTCTCCTTAGGTGTGCCACTGCACCTGACCTGGCCTGTCTCAAACTCAGGCCAGCACGCTGTATTTTGATCTGTGTACTTTTCTGTATGTAAGACCTATGCTTTCAGCACTGTAGCTGGAACCCAGGACCTGGAACATGCTAGGCAAGCAATCTAACTCCGGGCCACACCCCTGCATTGTCTCTATATGCCCTTTCCCCACTAGGCCACACCCCTGCATGGTCTTCATATGACTTTTCCCCTACTTCTTTCATTAGGTTCTTGTTGTTTTTAAGTCAGGGTCTCTGTGTAGCCCTGGCTGTCCTGGAATTCCATATGAAGACCAGGCTGGCCTCGAACTTATAGAGATCCTCCCAAGTGCTAGAACTAAAGGTAGACTTTACCATGCCGACGAATTAAAAAAAAAAAGAGTATATATGTGTCTGTGCATATGTACATGTAATTGCATGTGGTAAATACCCTGGAGCTGGGGTTACAGGTTGTGAATTGTCCTATGTGGGTGCTTGCAATAAATAAATAAATAAATAAATAAATAAATAAATAAATAAATAAATATTTTTTAAAAAATGTCATGAGCTGGCAAGATGGCTCAGCAGTTTAAAGAAGACCCACATTCTGTCCCTAGAGCCCACCTCAGATAACTGTCTATAACTCCGGCTCCAAGAGGATCTGAGGCTCTATCCTGCCTCCACAGGTACCCACACATGGCAGACACACACACATACACACACGCATGCACAACAGATACATACATATACACAGGGCAGATGAATACACAAAAACACATGGCTAGTACACACACACATATATGTGGCAGATAAACATACATATACACACAGAAGGTGTACACACACACAGCATACACATATACACACAGCAGCAGATACACATACAGACACAGGGCAGATACATACACAAACATACATAGCTAACACACACATATACATGGCAGATATACACACACACACACCAGATACAAACACACACATACACCAGATTCATACACAGCAGACACACACACACCAGATTGCATATACACATAAATAAAATAAGTAAATAATAAAGTACATATTTCTACCACAACCCTTGCTTTTTACCAAGTAGCTAATTTATCTTAAATGTATTCTACTGATAGGTCTAGCAAAGAGGTAAAATAAGAATCTGGAATTGGGTTGATGAGATGGCTCAGTGAGTAAAGGTGATTGCTGCCAAACATGATGATCTGAGTTCAATCCCTGGGACTCACATGGTAGAAGGAGAGACCTGACTCTGAAAAATTATCCTCTGAGTTTCACTCAGTGCCATGGCATGAGCACACCACACCACACACACACACACACACACACACACACACACACACACACACACACACGCTCTGTCTGAGGTGGGAGAACTGGGCCTTGCAGCAGACACCGTCGTCACAGACTACTGAGACCCACAGCACTGCCCGACGTCTCCTGGAAAATTCTGAAGGAAGTGAGGATGTTGTCGGGTCAGGGGAGGAGGCAAGCAATTTGGGAAGAAGCCCTGGTCACTAATGTTCCTCAAAGGGAACATCTGGGCCGTGTAGATACCTTACATAGAAACTGGCTCACATTCCTGAAGTCCCAGGTGTCAGCTGCCTTACTGTTGTGCTTCCAAAATACAGCTCAGGTCAGGAGAGGGAGAAGGAAAAATTAAGGAAAATATTCGACCTTCTCCACACCCACTTCACTTGGCTTTTACCTTCCACCAGCCTCTGAATTGCTCTTGGTTGGTGCTAAGGATACAACCACAAGCAAGATGCAATGTACACCCAAAAGAGAATGTTCTGGCGTTTATACTGGTCAAGCTGGCACCTTCAAGGGCAGTAGCTGTCCCTCCCTTTAATAGCTTGCAGGCTTAAGAGAAGGCAAATTTAGACCAAATGAACCACCTGATAATATGAATTAGCACAAAGAAAGTTGAGCCAGAAATACTGTTCAAACAGTGATCAGGGCTTCTGTTAACCAGACTGCTGTTCAACCAAATCATGAAAGCAGCCAAATGTGCAAGACACCATATTCATCTCCCTCAGGCCCCCTTTCTTCCCCGAGGTGGCTTGGCACCAGGCGTCCATCCCACAGCAAATGGGAGCATCCCCACCTAGCTGGAAGAAAGGAACAGCCATCTTTTAAAACGGGGGTCTATTGCCATGGAAACAGTTTTCTCCAGCTGTGGATAAGCTCAGCATCTTTCTCCTGCCTGCGACTTTGTCCCATGATGCTTTTCCAAGATTCCCAGTGAAGGACCACTCCAGGGTCCCCAAGACCTCCTGACTCCAAGCCCAGAGATCTCGTCTTACTCTTCAGCCTTCTGCTCAAGCTGTCCTGGCCTTTGATCCCATGACCACATCCTGGAAACTTTTTCCAGGTGGCCTCAACTGACGGAACTCATCTCTACCCTCCCCGACCCCTCTGCCTGCTCCATCTTTGGAATGTTGTAGAAACACTGTTCCAGATCTGGGTCAGAGACTGAGAGAGTATGGCTGGCCAGAGAGGGTGAGCCTGTTACTCTAGAGAGACGTTCTCTGTGCATACCTGTCTTTTCTGAGAAGATGCTGACCCACCTCCCCAAATTTCACTGCCAGTGATCTTTCTGGGTGTCCTCAGTATGAAATTGTGCCCATTTAGGAGTCATCACAGACAACTTCCTGGCCCAGACCGAGAGAGTCCAGGCACATTGCATGGATACCCAACCACTCATGTAAACATGTTTGTTTCCATGGCTGAGAATAGACTTCAGAGCAAAGTCCATACACCCTAGCC
Organism: Mus musculus; assembly: GCF_000001635.26. Lineage (NCBI taxonomy): Eukaryota > Metazoa > Chordata > Mammalia > Rodentia > Muridae > Mus > Mus musculus. The sequence goes on from NC_000083.6 coordinate 28,913,325, forward strand.
AGAAATACCCAAGGTCTGATGCACAGATCACGGGAGCCAAGATAGGAAAATGGCTCCAGTGACTCATTTCACAGCCACAAAGGACCAGAGAAGTCACACTGAACTGGCACGGTTTCCCCCAGCACGTGGCTGTGTTTGGCATATTTTCTAAACTGAACTTTGCCCTCATTACATTTGCCTTGCCTATTATTCTCATGCCAAAAGTTGCGGTGCTTCCTCCTCCATCCTTGTAGATCTCTCTCTCTCTCTCTCTCTCTCTCTCTCTCTCTCTCTCTCTCACACACACACACACACATATACACACTCATACACACATATACACTCACACACATACACTCATATACACATACACACATATACACACTCACTCATACACACACACTCACTCATACACACACACATACACACTCACACACACACACACATATACACACTCATACACACACATATACACTCACACACATATACACATATACACACTCACACACATTCACTCATACACACACAACACACACACACACACACCGCCTCACAGATGCTATGGAAGGCCCTGCAGGAGCACATCCTGCATACTGTCAGCCTACACTAACTCAGCATACCCAATACAGTCTCTATTCCGAGCATAAGAGGCTAAAGCTTGCCCCAGGCCCCGTGTCTAAGATCCATAAGGGATGCCTGGCTAGAGGTTCCCCTGTCCCCACCCCTGGCCAGGCAGGCCCTGTTTGTTTATGGTACAAATAAATAATTATACACAAACACTATAAGCCCTTTCACCTCGGTGATTGCGTTGACTCTGACAGCACCCAGTGAATCAGACTGTCTGGCGTGGGTACTGCGGCCCTGAGCTGCTGACACACAGTCAAAGTCCCAGAGCTGGGAGCAGAGAGCAGGACCTAAACATTCCTCTCTGGTCCAATTCCAAATCACACACACACACACACACACACACACACACACACATCCTGACTGTGTAGTCACACATCTATATATGTGTATAGAGATTGGACACATGTACCCCAAGTACAAAGCTTATGAATCCAGAGTGGGCCTCACAGCCCCATAGCCAATGGCTCTATGCTTAAGCTCACGAGGTCTCTCTCGGGCCCATACCACCCAGAGCTCAGAACCTTCCAGGCAGGGGAGAGCCAGGTGAAGCCAAGAGCAAAGCCATTATTTTGGACTCCTGCAGAGAGAGGTACAGATGCTTTCATGACTCTTGCCTTCTCACAGGCTGGGCAGTGAGGGGTTCTTCGGGGACCCCTGAGCCTGGAGTGGGAAACCTGTTCTTGGCCACACCCGGCCCCACTTGTTAAGCAACGACCAATCAAGGTCTCTCTGTGTGTGGTGGTAGTGGTGTGTGCGTGTGTGTGAGAGTGTGTGTGAGTGTGTGTGCATGCGTGCGAGGTGCATTCATTCATGTGTGGTATATGTATGTGTGGTGTGTATGTGTGTGTATGTGGGTGTGTGGTGTGTATGTGTGTGTTTGTGGTGTATGTTTTATGTGTGTGTGAGAGAGAGTGTGTGTGCTTGGTATGGTGTGTGTGTGTGTGTATGCATGTGTTTATGGTGTGTGTGGTGTGTGCAGGGGTGTCATGGGGGGTGTACCACGGCATGCATGGGAAGATTCGGATGAAGTTTTGAACTCAGGCTTGGATATCATGAGCAAGCACCTCTTCCTTCTGAGTCACACTCCATCTTTTTTTAAAAACAGACCCTAGGAAGACCAGCAAGCTAGAAGCAGAATTAGGTCTGGATTCGGGTCTATTACTCTTATGTCCAGCATCCTTTGGGACCCTGAAATACCCACCCATTGCCCTGGTTCCAAAAGCGAAGATTCAACCTACCTCAGACCACAGGAGTCGCTGCTGTCCCGGGGCATCCCTTGGCTGGGATTCCTTGATCTGGGCATTGTTCCTTGTTATGTAGAAGTCCTTTGTGGGTCAGCTCCAGCACTTCCAGGGAGAAGAAGCTGCTGTTGCGTGCAACTGCTAACACTATTCAGAGGGACTCAGAACTCCTGGCTTATATATAGTATTGTTTCCCTGGAGCTGAGCTCACAGGTAGCCAACCAGAGAGGAGGGCTGGCCACCAGGTTGCTTCCCGCCCAGGTTGCTTCCCGCTCCTCTGGGCTGTGGCAGAGATAGGAAGCTCTCTACCCAGGAGAGAGAGAGAGAGGAGAAAAAACACACACAGTTTCAGTTGACAGCTTCCTTATTGTACCTGAACGAAACCAGCGCTTAGAAACCAGCTTCATGTCTGGCCCGCGTTATGAAATTGAAATCCAAGCTTTCTTGGCGCCTCCAAGACTAAAGACCAGCACCATATTTAAAAAAAAAAAAAAAAAAAAAAAAAAAAAGACTTCCAATTCCCAATAGCCAACTTCTTAGGGGCTTGCTGGGTTTGTTTTTTGAGTTTGGGTTTTATTTATTTGTTTGTTTGTTTGTTTTTTGTTTTTGTTTTGTTTTGAGACAAAGGCCTGACTATTCTCTGTCATTTTGTCCTACCCTGCCCCCCCCCCAAAAAAAAGCTCTGGGGGCTGAAGAGATGGCCCAGTGATTAAAAGCACTGGCTGCTCTTGCAGAGAACCTGGGTTCAGTTCCTAGCAGCCATGTGATGATTTAATTCCAGTTCAAGGGGATCTAATGCCCTCTTCTGACCTCTATGGACACTGTGCAGGTATACACATACATTTATGTAAGCAAAATGCTCATGCACACAAATAAATATTTGAAAATGTCCTTTACACACACGCACACACACAACACTTTGGCCAAATTTAATCATGTGCTTTTTTTTTTTTAGATTTATTTATTATATGTAAGTCCACTGTAGCTATCTTCAGACCCCCCTGAAGAGGGTGTCTTTCATTATGGTTGTGAGCCACCATGTGGTTGCTGGGATTTGAACTCAGGACCTCTGGAAGAGCAGTCAGTGCTCTTAACCACTGAGCTATCTCTCCAGCCCCAATCATACACTCTTTTAATCCCAATATGCTGGAGGGAGAGGCAGGCAGATCTCTGTGAGTTTAAAGTCACATAGCTACATAGCCAGTTTCAGACCAGTTAATGATATTGAGACCTTGTCCCTCTCTCTCCCCGAAAAAAAAAGGTTATGATAAAATTTCTGTAGTGTGCATTTTATCACATCAAAAAGAAGCCAATGGAGGGGCAGGTGTGGGGTCACTGTGCAGATGTGGGGTCACTGTGCAGGTGTGGGCTTATTGTACAGGTGTGGGGTCACTGTGCAGGTGTGAGGTCACTGTGCAGGTGTGGGGTCACTGTGCAGGTGTGAGGTCACTGTGCAGGTGTGAGGTCACTGTGCAGGTGTGAGGTCACTGTGCAGATGTGGGGTCATTGTTCAGGCATCTGCCTGAAACTGCCCAATCCCACCCCAGACATGCTTGTATTGTGTGCCAGCGCTCACAGGAGGGAAGCTTCTGTGCCTGCACCTCTCTCATCAATGCTCCTCCAAGACCAAATCTTAGTCTGCAGCCCTAGAGACAGAGCCAGGGGTCTGAGGAACAGGGCTAGCCACAGGGTGTGTGTGGAGCCCAGTACAAAATGATTACAAAGGACCCTTCTTGAAAAGATATTAAGGCAGTGGGGTGTGGTGGTGCACACTTATAATCCCAGCATGGCAGAAGTGGAGCCAGGAGCATCAGAAGTTCAAGGCCAGCCTCTGGTATATGCTAAGTTTGGGGCTGGCCTAAATTGCACAAGACCCTGTCTCAAAAATGAAAAAAAATTTTCAAGAAAAGCCTACAGCTGAGCCTAAACCAAGCTGAGCTCCTTCCCAGGGCAAGTCCCACATACCTGTCCAGGCCTGCCTAACAAAGGGTCTCTGGTAGGGACAGCTCCCAACCGATGCTATAAAGAGAGAGCGGGCAGAAGTGGGAGGAGGGGGAGACTGGGACTATTTTATGATATTTTTATTTAATATAAGATATAGGAGACAATGTGGGGCGTGGCTCAGGGCAGAGCACACCCTACTTAGTGTGAGGACCTGGATTCCAGCCCCAGTAACTGAAAAACAAAAATATGTAACAGGCAGAAAAATTGCACAGGAGGCTGGAGAGATGGCTCAGAGATTACCAGCCCTGGCTCCTAAGGATCCAGGTTAATTTCCAACAGTCACACAGAGGCTCACAACCATCTGTAACTCAGGTTCACTGGGACCAGACACCCTACTCTGACCTTCATCAGCACCAGACATACGTGTGGTACACAGACATATATGGGATAAAATTAAATCTAAAAAAAAAAAAAATCTAGAGGTGCACAAATAATAGGAATACAGCTTGCTAACTTATGAACAAAATAGAACAGGTCAGGCCAAGTGACATTCTTCCATGATTCCATTACTCAAGAGGCTAACATAGGATCAGGAGGTCAAGGCTAGCCTGGGCTATAGTCTCGGGATTTGTCTCAAAACCCAACAACAGGATCTGATGTAGAATCATGTGCCTTTAATCTCAGAGGTTCAGACAGTTGTCTGAGTTTGAGGCTTGCCAGAGCTACACACAGTAAGATCCTGTCTCAAACAAACAACAGCATCAAACCCCATACCAAATGATGAAGGAGAAAGTAGGCCTTATGTAAACTGACTGATGTGTCCCATCCAAGATATGGTTAGGCCGAAGGTTTTTATTGTCCATATGAGGAAGCAGGCAGCCAGAGGCATCTGTGTTGTGTTTATAAAAAAAAAAAATAAAGAGGGGGAGGGGTATGTTTTATGGAGATGTGGTGAGGTATGGGGGGAGGGGGTACCTCGGTGGGCCTGTGAGACCCCGGCTTAAAGCATTTCTCCCTGAAAGGTAGAGCCCCTAAAACATTTCCCCAAGCTTGTTTTCCCTGATCTTTAAAAATACAGCTAGAGCCAGGCGGTGGTGGCGCACGCCTTTAATCCTAGCACTTGGGAGGCAGAGACAGGTGGATTTCTGAGTTCGAGGCCAGCCTGGTCTACAAAGTGAGTTCCAGGACAGCCAAGACTACAGAGAAACCCTGTCTCGAAAAACCAAAAAAAAAAAAAAAAAAAAAAAAAAAATACAGCTAGAAAGAAGCTCTTTGTTCTCTATAGCCAGCAAAAAGCCTTTTTGTTTCTATACTGTACAACCAGAGATGCCTGCCTTCCTGTGCCGAGGACACGGAGATAAAAATTCAGAAAGAACTCACTCCCCACTCCTGCCTTGTAAATTTCACCAAGGACACCAGGAAGAGAACAACTCTTCCCAACTCCTCCCAACTCCTCAGATAGCTGTTAAAAGCCCCCTACTGTCACCACTCTGGGTCAAACTCCCCTGCCCTGCTAGGTGCGAGGGGTTGGTCCTCAGCAAGCTGATAATAAAACCTCTTGCAGTTTGCATCAGGTGTGGTTTTCTCTTGGGATGTTGGGGTGTTGGCCCGCTCATCCCGGGACTTGAGCGGAGGCCCAGCATGGGGGGGGGGGTCTTACTGGCCCATGCTGTGGCATCCCTTCCCCCTGAGGGACCAGCCACACGAAGGTATAGTATAGCACAGAGTTTATTAAGAGCATGGGGAGGGGAGTCAAGAGGGTAGTAGAGGCAGAGAGAGAGAGAGAGAGAGCACAAAATATAGGCTTATAAGGAGAAATGTAGGCTTGAGGAGGGATGGGGGGAGGGAGAGGGGAGCTCTTGAGCTGGAAACGTTTAGGATGAGAGGAAGGATGTCAGCATGGTCTCTGAAACGTGATCCTGGCATAGCCTGACACTGGCATTCAGCAGGTCCATTCCTGGGTACCAGTGCCACCAGAGGGGCCCAAGCAACACTTGCAAGCCAGCCTGGTCTACAAAGTGAGTTCCAGGACAGCCAGGGCTACACAGAGAAACCCTGTCTCCAAAAACACAAACAAACAAACAAAGAAACAAACAAACAACAACAAAAAGAATGTGTTGTCATGGGGCTGGAGAGATGGCTCAGTGGGTAAGAGCACCGACTGCTCTTCCAGAGGTCCTGAGTTCAATTCCCAGCAACCACATGGTGACTCACAACTATCTGTAATAGAATCTGACACCTTCTTCTGGTGTGTCTGAAAAGAGCAATGGTGAATAAAAAAAAATTAAAGAAAAAGAATATTATATTGTCAGGACAATTTCTAATAATCAAAACCTGCCAAACCTTGGAATATCCAGTCAGGAAAATGAATAGCGACAGTATATCCACAAGTAGAGAGAATTCTTTTCCCCTTGTGGGAATGCACCCTCTTGCGTGGCATGGCTGTGTAGCCCTGGGCACGGGACACCCCATAAAAGTTTAAGTGAAGAGGCTTGTCTGGGGAGCAGTTCTGAGGAACAAAGCTAAGAAAAGTTTCCCAAGTGACTTTGAGCAGGGAGCATTGCTGCCCCATAATACGTCTGTCCCCACTCTGCAAAGGAATTTGCATATAGAAGTAAGGCTGGCAATGGAATTTGCATATAGAAATAAGGCTGGGCCTCTTCATAACCTCCGAACAAAGAGCTAACTGGCAACACACCCTCTTATCCTTTTCCTGGAGTTCTTAGACTCAAGGTCTAGCTCTAGCTGGGATCCCTAACAACCAGCTTCAATATCTAAGGGCTCCCCCCTCCTCCACAAGGGGAACCTATGGATCCACAGGCCTATGTTTCAAACCTTTTCATCCATGGCTGTTTTGTTTTGGATTTGGGTTTTTAATTTTTATTTATTTATTTTGTTAATTTTTGAGACAGGTTCTCTCTATGTAGCCCAGTCTGGCCTAGAACTTGCTAAGTAGACCAGGCTGGCCTTTGAACTCACGGAGAGACTCCTGCTGCTGGGGTTGAAGGAGTATAACCCCAATGGGTGACCATGATTGCTCTTAACCCTTATCATGGAAACCATATGAAGTTGTTCTTGCTAGAACACACATCAAGAACTGAAGCTCAGAACGGTAGAATGCTTCAATGATGCTTACAGTAATGGCAGACTGAAATCAAACGGGGGCTGGTGAGATGGCTCTGTCAGTTGCCACGCATCCACAGGACCCGGGTTCAAACACATGTCAACCCATGTCATACAGCAAAACCCAAGCTAAGTATAGCCACAGCAGTTTATAATCACAGTGCGTGAGGCAGAGGCACGTGGGTCCTTGCAGCTTGATGACCAGCAAGGCCAGGCTGCTCTGGGTGTTCCCAGCCAATGGGAGACTCACCCTCAAAAATAAAGGATAGATGGCTCTTAAAGAGAGACATCTCAAATTTACTTCTGCATCCACATCCTCCCACCTGGGATGTATCTTCCCACCCCCAACACACATACACATGCATATACACATACACACACACATATATATATATACACACATACATACACACATACATATACACACACATCACACACACAGGCACAGATACACACAGATACACACACAGATACACACACATACACACACAGATATGCACACACATCACCCACATATGCACATATATGAACACACATATATACATCACACACACATACACACACACCCAGTCAGTCAGTTGGGAGCCAGGCATGGCAACCACACATCTGTAATCCCGGCATCAGCATTCAGGAGATATAGACAGGAAGATCAGAAGTTCAAAGCCAGTCTCAGCTGTAGTATATTCAAGGCTAGCCTGGGCTACTTGAGTTTCAGGATAATGTGGATCTGACAGAGGTGGCCCTGGCCCTGTTTTCAAGGGAAGAGGCAGGGGTGGGGGTGGGGGCATTTTCCTTCAGGAATGGGCGCGGTTAAAGAGAAGTCCTTTATTCTCAGCCACGTGCAGGGACACGAGTCCCAGGGGCGCCCCACTGTCTACAGCACAGCTATGCTGAGCCACCCTGCCTCATTCTGGAACCTGTTTAACTCATCCTTTACTCCTTCCCATGGGATTAGCCGGAACCCCTTCCACTTCCAGCAACTAAGCTGGTTGTTTCCAGTCCACTGAGGACGCTTATCTCCCTGAGAGATAAGTGAAACCAAAGCTCTTGGGAGAACAGCGCAAGGCAGCGGTGACGCAGCTTCCCACCAGTTTCCCAATAACAACTGTAATTAGCTGCCCGTTCTCCAAGTTCACTGACTAAACCTGGTGTGCCAGGCTGGCCTGCCTCATCTCACAGAGCAGAAGGGGAGGCTGGGGAGGCTCTGGGCTGACATGAGAAGGATGGCTTACCATTTTATGTATTTATTTATTTATAAGGTCTCTAATAGCCTAGGCTGGCCTCAACTCACAGTCTAGCAGAGGATAGCCTTGAACTTTTGACTGTTAGTTCTCAGGCTGTTCAAATATCCAGAGATCCTGAACTATAGGAGAGTTTCTGGAAGATAAGTGAAAGCCAGCCCTCCCCGGGAGCCTGTGAAATGTGCCACCTGACAGGGACTTATGACTCTATTGAGATGTGACATGTACCTCTGCCCATGCGGCCTCCAGGCTCCCTACTAATCCTATACTTGTTCTTTCATCTCCCCTCCCACCCTGTCCACTCTGCTGGTCACATTCCTCCTCCTCCTCCTCCTCCTCCTTCTTGTTTTGTTTTTCAAGACAGGGTTTCTCTTTGTAGCCCTGGCTGTCCTGGAACTCACTCTGTAGACCAGGCTGGCCTCGAACTCAGAAATCCTCCTGCCTCTGCCTCCCAAGTGCTGGAATTAAAGGCATGCGCCACCACTGCCTGGCATGTCTACTTCTTTTTCTCTCTGCTCTGGACTCATCCAGATGTCTGTGGCTGTGTTCTCTCTCTCTCTCTCTCTCTCTCTCTCTCTCTCTCTCTCTCTCTCTCTCTCATATCTACAGTAAAACAAAGCAAAACAAAAAGAAACAAAACCCCCCAAAACAAATCAAACAAACAAAAACTGTAACCATATCATGGTGTGTTCACATCTGCACTCTCTTAACTCTTCATCCCGGCCTTACTGCATTTGATGTGATTTGGTGCTGGGGATGGAACCCGGGGCTTAGTGCACGCTGAGCAAGAGGTGCTGGCCTGAGGCTTCTAATGTGGCAGAGGAAGTCCCAGCCCCTTCCGTTGTGGTACACTGTTAAAGAGAAGTCCTTTACTCTCAGCCATGTGCTGGGAATTGTACCTTGACACAGACAAACAAACGAAAGAAAAAGAATGGACTAGACGGCCTTCCTTTCCTGTGTCTGTGGAGGTTCTGAGGAGAGCTTTGTTTTTCAATGATACAATGTATTACACAGCTACCATAAACTCTCGTTGTTGTTTTGAAACAGAGTCTCAAAGTGGCATCGATCCTTCTGTCTCAGCCTCCTAAATGCTGGGATTACAGGTTTGAGCCGCCACACCCAACTCTTTAACTCTTCACCTATGGATTAGAGGTAAAACTAGATCCTCCCTCGAATGCCAGGCTTTTAGCCTCCACCAGGAAGAAACTTTAATCATTACTGGGATGACCCGACTCCTCCCAGTTAAAACTGAGTTTCAAGACAGCAATGCCTCTGTCTCATCCCAGGCAGAAGGCAACTCTCTCCTTCTGGGAATCTTCTAGTTATAGGACTGACAGGGAGGAATGGCTTGGGAGGGAACTTGAAAGGCATCAAGCAATAATGGGAATAAACAGATTACCTGCTCATCAGAGAGTAGAGCCCTCCCTCTCCATGGCACAGGAGACACACACACCCCAAACACAAGAAGATCTGCCGGCTGAATTGCAAGGAACGTTATTGGGACTGACTCACTGACTGGAAGAGGAGACCAGACCCATCGGCTTTATACCCCACATCGCTGCAAAGAGCAGCCACCATCAACCCCTCTTAGAAAAATCCCTCTGGACTAGGACTGGAGAGGTGAACCAACGTTTAAAGAGCTTGCTGTGGCCAAGGGACGTTTGAGGGAACCGCTTCATTACCACACATCAAAGCACTATCTTAGGCTAATTTTTCACAGAGAATCGTGAAAGGGCAGAGCACCCAGGATGGAGAGGTTTGGACAGTAAATTGAGGGATGTGTGGCAGGCTGCAGACGACACTTTCCTGGTCCCAGAGGGAGAAGAAATCTGCTTTTGAGTCCACAGATGGGCAGCCAGAAATCTCAGAGAAGCAGAGACGCTGTTTGCCTCTGTTAGTTAAACAGATTCCTAGTGTGCAGCCGGCTCATATCACACATAGGATCCCCAAAGAGCTGCAAACTGAGGCCCAGGGTCATACAAGCTGCCCATGCAGAAAGACTAGCAAAGCAGAGAGCAGGAGGACAGTGATTGGCTACCTCCAGAGTCTGTGTCCCCAGTGTGGGAAGGAGCTGCCCAGGCCAGGCCTGCATTCCCAACCTCCTTGTGTGGGTCACAGCAGGAAAGAGATGACCCTTTCATTGAGAGACTCTACTAACAAGTATGTTTAAAAGGCCCCTGAGTATGGGTGTGGAGAAGTGACCAATAATATTGCCTGTCCTTAGGGCTGTGACAGTGGGAGCTGGCATTGTTAGCATTCTGTCTAAACTCCACCCTACCTACAGGTAGGCCTGGCTCACCATAAAAGGGGCTGCTTGCCCCCTCGTCTCTCTCTTGCTCTCTCCCCTCTCTTGCCTCTTGCTCCCTTGCTCCCCCTCTCCCCATTCCCTTCCCCCTCTCTCCACATGGTCATAGCCAGCCTCTACTTCTCTACTCTCTCCCTCTCTCTGCCTTTCTCTGCCTCTATTACCCTCTTAACTTCCCTCCCCACATGCCCTGAATAAACTATCCTGTACTGTACATGTGCCTGGTCCCTGGGAGGGTGCAACATGGCGGGGGGGGGGGGGGTGTGCCTCGGCATGGGCCTGCTGAGACATCCCCTTCCCCCATACCTCACCACACCCCTATAGAACATATTCTTATACCTCTTTATCTTTTTATTTAAAAAAAAAAGATTTGTTTATTTATTTATTTATTATATGTAAGTACACTGTAGCTGTGCTCAGACACCCCAGACGAGGGCATCCAATCTCATTTCAGATGTTGGTGAGCCACCATGTGGTTGCTGGGATTTGAACTCAGGACCTCCGGAAGAGCAGTCACAGCTCCTAACCGCTGAGCCACCTCTCCAGCCCCTCTTTATCCTTTTATAAACACATCAAGCATAACCCCTAAATGGTCTAGGCCAGGAGAAACTTGGAAAGATTGTGTGGCTGAAACAGTGGGCAGGAGAAACTGAGTCTTAACGAAAGACTGTGGCCAACCTGTGGGAGCCATTAAAGAGAAACTAGGGATGAGAGATACTTTGGCCAGGGTAGTGCCTGTCAGAAGCCAGAGGGAACTCAGGCCATCCATAGAGGAGCTCCAAGCTGAATGAAGAGGGTAGTGTCCATAGAGGTAGTAAGCCCACTCAGAAGGAAGGCCCTTGGTGTGTCACACGCCGACTTCTGGCCACAAGGATGGGCAGAGATGATGGAGCCACTCAAGCGACCCAGTCCTCAGAGGGTCTCTTACCTCAGCTGCTGGCTAACGGCAGCCCTGAGTGAACTTCAGGAGGTTTAGAGACAGCGTTAGGTGAGATAGTGGCTGTGGCTTCAGCTGAGGTGGCCTTGAGGTGACAGTGTGGAAATGGGGTCCTGGGGTGCACATGTCTCCCTGTCTGCAGAGCGAGGTGGATGAATGATGTCAGAGATACCTCCCTGCTCAACGTAAAGGCACCGTAGCCCAGGCTAGCCTGGAACTTGCCTTGTAATGGAGGATTTCCTTGAACTTGGTGACCCTTCTGTCTCTGTCTTGCATGCTGGGATGGCAGATTCATACCTCTATGCCTGGCTCCCTGCGCACTAGGTAAGAACTCTACCAGCTGGGCTACATATCCAGCCCAGTTTCTCCGTTTGACCTCCTGCCCAGGGCTGGCTCAGGTCAGACTTGTTGTCAAAGTCCTTTCTCTCTTTGTGTGACTGATATGACCCGAGTCTGTGAGTCACCATCTGCCATGAAAATGTGATCTTGATGCAAATCACTTTCAAGTTCAAACACATTGGGGTAGGCGTGGTCTGTTCTGAAGTTTGCAAGGGGTCCGGCTCAAGGATGCCGGATCCCTTGAGTTCCAGTGGTGGCTCTGATCTTCCCCCTATCAGGGAACCCTGGATGCTGGGGGTGGGGGGAAGGGTGTTTATAAGCTAGACAAGGCTTTCTGGTGATTCACACGCCACATGCCAGCCACAGCAACTCTCCACCTCAGAGCTCTGACGGATACTTGAAGCTACCTCAGCCTGAGAACCTGAACTTGGCCTTACTGAGAAATGGCACTTGCTCAGACCTGCTGGGAATTCAAGGGTCACAACAGTAGCCAGGGGACTTTCCAGGTACTGCTCCTCCCCCCTGCCCCCCCCTCAGTGTTTCCTGAATTGGAACATAAGAGTTGAGTTAATGAACTGAGAAACTTCCACTGTCTATTTATCCATGTCCTGTGCAGGAGACAGACAGGTCCTGGTGAGTTACACACCTTGCCCAGGTTTTGGAAACTCTCTCTGTATGTAGTACAGGCTGGTTTCAGATATGCAACCCATCTGCCTCTGTCTCTCAAGTGCTGTTTTTATAGGTCCAGATATGCAGGACCCTTCAAGGTGCTTTTTGATCTTCGCCTGTTAGCTTGTGATTTCGCCCTGGAGAGGGGAGGGGAGACATGTCCATGGACAATGGTCTCCTCCTCCCAGGCTTTCTGACCACAGTGTACACTCAGTAGGACCACATTTGACTGGTTGCTATGGAAACAAACAATAGCATCTGTCACTGGGGGGGTGGGGACCACAGACCAAGTGAAAGGGGATAGAGGCTGCAGGAAGAGTTGGTGCTGGTGACATTTTTACAGAGCTTCACGCCTCTTAGGATACAAGGTACACACGTGACTGGCTCTGACACTTGGCTCTGTGGCGTTTCTTTCTTAGTGCTCCTGTTACAATCTGAACTTGATTCTTCCTTCCTTCTTGGTGGCCTCTCTAGTCCCCACTTTCTCTATTTCTCTCTGCTGTTATCGTTTTTTGAAATAGGGACTCCATATGCAGCACAAGCTGGCCTGGAACTTTTGAGCCCCTTGCCTCAGACTCCCCAGTGCCGGATGCCCTCTGTGTCCTCACCATCTAGATCATTGCCCAGTGTACGACAGATGCCCGGGAAATACTCATTACATAAATGAACATGTCGTTTCTGGATGTTTCTCTTCTGCCTCATATGACCAGCAGAGTTGCTGACAGAGGGGGCACAGAAGTTTCCGACATGCGTCTATCTCTCACCTCACCCACTAAGCTTCCGGTCACCGAGCCGACCCTCCTGGGCCTGGAAGCCCTCCTTTGGTGAACAAAAGTAGGCCGTCATACTAACACAAAGGACCTGTGCGCCTCCTGGTGGACGTACCTTTAAACTGCAGGACTTTCCTTGAAGAGTCGCCTGGGACCTGAGAGTCGGTCCCCAATCCCATTTCCTGGCATCCTATGGAGGCCTCAGAGGGGTGTTGCTTACTGGCTCGCTCAGTCGGCTTTTCTATATAACCCAGGACCACCTCCTACATCAATCATCAATCAAGAAACATTCCCGAAGCTGGGCGTGGTGCTGCACGCCTTTAATCCCAGCACTCGGGAGGCAGAGGCAGGTGGCTCTCTGAGTTCGAGGTCAGCCTGGTCTACAAAGTGAGTTCCAGGACAGCCAGGGCTACACAGAGAAACCCTGTCCAAAAAAAAAAATCCAGAATTCTCGCTACAGAGCTGGCTAGCAAGACTGGTTGGATCAGCAAGGTCTAGGTTAAGTGGGAGCTCAGCCTCAAGGTCTAAGGTGAAACGTGACACCCAAGGCCCCACCTTAGGCGTCCACATGCATGCACAGGCACACACATGAATGTGTACCTGCATGGGTAGGAGACCCACACATATACAAACACGGGTACTGTGTCCAAGCACATACGCACACAGGCACACACACACACATATGCACAGTACGCACATATGCACACTCAGAAACATAAGCTGTTACGGTAGTGCTTGCTTGCCTTGAAGCTCAGTACTTGAGAGGCAGAAACAGGGTTGCTGCAAGTTTGAGGCCAGTCTAGGCTACACAGTGAGTGCTAGGCCAGCCAAGCCGACATATGGAGTTGCTGTCTATAAATAAGTAGATAAAGGGTGGGAGAGGCGGCTCCTCAACTGAGCGTTTCCTGCTCTTTCATCCCAGCACCCATTGTTCCCACCCACAACAGCCTGTAACGCTGCCTTCAGATTCCAATGCGCCCTCTACTGGCTCCTGCAGTCACTGCACCCGTGTGCACACAAGTATTTTCAAACAAAATGAGATCTTCTAAAATCAATAAGGTTGATGATAGGTCTCTTGTGTTTGGAAGGAGAGGGCCACCGAGAACGTTTGTCCCTCCTCCCTGATGGAAACTGCTGACAACTTGCAGGAGTTGGTTCTTTCCCGTCTTGTGGGTCCTAGGGACTGAAGTTGGTTTCCTCTGCTCTCTGAGCCATCTTGTTGGCCCCCATGCCACCACCTATTTTTGAAATAAGAAACTAGACTAGCCTTGGACTGCAACTCTCCTGCCTCAGTCTCCCAGATGCTGGAATAATAGCCCGAGAAACCATACCCAGCTCGACCTTTAGTGGGTTTTACAGCATAATTTGAGCATTGGCCAGTTCGAAGCTCTTCCATGCACATCTCTGTGTGTATACCCGTGGAGCCGCCCCAGGGACCAGACTCTAGAAATTTCCAGAACCCAGAAAATTTTTGTGTCTGACATACACGCATACACACACACACACACACACACACACACACACACACACATAAATAAATAAGGAACGTGCCTGCCTGCTCAGCTGTCAGGGATATGAATTATTACCCATGTCTTGGTCACCCATGAGGACAATGACAACAATCACCTATCGAGGTCACATGGGGTTGTCACGAGCTGCTGTGACACCGTTCATTTAAAGAGCATTGTCCGGCATCAAGATGCTTTCCAAGATAAACAGTCTAGCCAATGCTTGTAAATGCCTGGCAGGAGCCCAGCGCACAGAGGACACAGCCAATGGCGGTGTGGCAGGTGTCTGCTCCCCTAACTTGTTACAGCAGGAAACATGGGTTCCCCAGAGTTAAACTCCACCACTACCCGCCGGGGTTCACCCCACACCAGCCCTGTGACAGTGACAGTTTTTTTTTTTTCTCTCTCTCTCTGAAAAATTCTTCTGCATTCTACCTTCCATCCCTGGAATATACTTTCCTATTGTCCTTTCTGTTGTTAAAGACTGATTTTTTTTTAAACCATTATAATTTTCTGTGTGTGTAAGCACATGTGTGTTCTTGCAGGCGTCTTTGGAGGCTGAGATGGTGCATACCCTGCAGCTAGAATCACAGGGCCCTCGCGAGCCGCCCAGTGTGGGCTCTGGTCCTCTAGAGCAGCTCACACTTTCACCACGGAGCCAGCTCCCCTGCCCCCTTTCTCTTTTTTGAGATGGAATCTCACGTAGCCCAGGTTAGCCTTGAACCTGCTGCCTGCCAAGGGCATATGTCTGAAACAGATGAACAAACACCTTTGTGTCTCTCCCATGTCAGGATCTGTTGGGTAACACTGAATCTACAAGCTTAGCAGTTTGTCAGCATCCATTTGCCAGGTAATCCTGTTTCCCTTGATGGCTCGTGCCACAGTGTCTAGAGGGCAGAAGAAGATTTTTGTGAGTCCTCTCTCACCCCTCCTGGGATTGAACCCGCGGCTTCAGGCTTGGTGGCAAGCACCTTTCACCCTAGAGACATCTTCACCCCTATTACATTTTTTTTCTTTTTTTAAGATAGGGCCTAGAATTCACCATGTATTCCTGGCTGGCCTGGAACTCACTATGTAGCCCAGGCTGGCCTTGAGCTCACAAAATTTCACCTGCCTCTGCCTCCCAAGTTCTAGAATTCACTGCATGAGTCACCATGTCCAACCCTTACTTCAATCTTTTTTTTTTGTTTGTTTGTTTTTTCGAAACAGTGTTTCTCTGTGTAGCTCTGGCTGTCCTGGAACTCACTTTGTAGACCAGGCTGGCCTCGAACTCAGAAATCTGCCTGCCTCTGCCTCTGCCTCCTGAGTGCTGGGATTAAAGGCATGTGCCACCACGTCCGGCCCCTTACTTCAATCTTAACAACTAATATTAATCCTCAGACCCCCCCCCATTCCATATCCTACAGCAGCGATCTGAGTGTATATGTGGGTTACAGAAAGGCTACAGCAAAGCCATCCCTGAGAAGCTGACAGACAGGGGTTTGGGGGGGCTGTGGAGAAATGAGGGCAATGGCTGCTCTTGCAGAGGACCTGACTTCTGTTGCTAGCCCATAGTTTGCTTTCACTCCAGTTCCAGGGGGTGCAAGGCTTTCCTCTAACCCCTACTGACACCGGCACACGCAAGGCAAGCACTCACACAGACACAAACACGGAAGTAAGTACATCTTAAGAAAAACTAAGCCAGGTGGTGGTGGCACACACCTTTAATCCCAGCAGTTGGGAGGCAGAGGCAAGGTGGATTTCTGAGGCCAGCCTGGTCTACAGAGTGAGTTCCAGGACAGCCAGGGCTACACAGAGAAACCCTGTCTGGAAAAAAAAAAAAGAAAGAAAGAAAGAAAAGAAAACCAAGATAGTTCTGTCCACTCCCCACAATAAAAGAGTGTCAGGAGAGGATGAGAAAAGTGCTCCCCTGGAGATACTGAAGTGCTCCCCTGGAGGTGCCAAGGTGGCACAGGGATTGGGGGGAGCACAGTCAAGCTTCAGAGGGGAGGTGGAGCAGGGTGAGGGGGCAAGGGCTAGAACAAGCTGCTGCTTTTTTTTTAAATAATTTTTAAAAGATTTATGTATTTATTATATGTAAGTACACTGTAGCTGTCTTCAGACACTCTAGACGAGGGCAACAGATCTCATTATGGATGGTTGTGAGCTACCATGTGGTTGCTGGGAATTGAACTCAGGACCTCTGGAAGAGCAGTCAGTGCCCTTAACCACTGAGCCATCTCTCCAGCCCCAGAACAAGTTTCATACGAACTAAGGCGGCACCTGGGCCAGGCCATGTCTACAAGTGGGGAGCAAGCTCAGTTCAGGCCAGGGCACTGGGGAACTCTGTCTGTCCTTCCTGTTGGGGTCCCTTGGTGTATGTGTTGGTTGCCCTCCTCTATGGGGTTGACAGGGAGTTGTTGTACCCCCATCTTTGGACCTTGTTCCTCTGACACGTCTGGGACACACCCATATCCCAATTTGCTTTGATAAACAGGGCGGGGGCCCTTTCTATTTTTAAGTTATCAGTTTGTTCCTTGTGGGTGGTACCGACAGATGGCGTTGTGTTCATTTCTGTCAGAGTGCAGCGTCACTCCGTCTCGGTGTTTACACTCCAAGTTGGAGTCAAATGTTGCTTGTGAAATGGAGTCACCCCGAGCAAGGCAAAACTCTGTGCGTGATCTGTAACCCGAGATGATCCTGAATTTACGGTCTGCCTCTACTGCCCTACTCCGCGCCTACTTTAAATGGCACTGGGAAGGAAGCAGGGCTTCCCATGTGCTCAGTAAGGCCTCTGCCACCAGAGCTACAACCCCAGGTCCCCTCCTCTTTGTTTGAGATTCCTGCTGGCCTGCTGGCTGATGATTTTCCAGCTGGCTGGCTTCCAGCTCTTGGAGTTGTCTGGGCAGAGGCCAGAGCTAGGGAAACCAGAAGCTGTTTGGCCCAGCTGGAGAGCTCAGTCAGGGGTGTCCCCAAGGAGGCCCCACTTCCTGGTATCCTGAGCAGGGCTGGATGAGAGGTCACCTCCCTCTTCTCTGTTATGTGACCCTCCATTACTGCTCTCTCCTCTGCTCGGGTGAACCTTGTTTACCAGTTACCACGGTCCTTGGCTTCTCGTGTGTCACTCTGATCCGAGACTCTGATTGATGGCTTGGTCCCCACAGGCTTTGCTGACGATTCTTTTCTGGTCAGTCATAGTTGTTGTTGTTGCTTTTTAAGATTTACTTATTTATTATATGTAAGTACACTGTAGCTGTCTTTAGACACACCAGAAGAGGGCATCAGATCTCATTACAGATGGCTGTGAGCCACCATGTGATTGCTGGGAATTGAACTCAGGACCTCTGGAAGAGCAGTCAGTGCCCTTAACCGCTGAGCCATCTCTCCAGCCCAGTCATATTTAACTTTACGGACATTCCACAAAGATGTCCCCTGTGTGGAAACTGGGATGTCTCTGGGGACATTGCTCCAGGGAAGGAGGCTTGGGAGCAGCCACACACACCAAGAGCACGTATTCCATAAATATTAGTTATTATTAGGATTGCTCAGACACACTGGTTTTCAATAGTCACTTCAAACCTTTGTCAGTTTAGAGGGATGGACTCAGCTCCATGCTTTACTCTTATATTTCTGATCCAAAGGTGACTCACAAGTACAAGAATTCTTGAGCTGGGCACTGTAGGGAAGGCTCAGCTTAAGAGCACACACACACTGCTTTTGCGGGAGACCTGAGTCTGCTTCCCAGCACCCATGCTGGGCAGCTGTGACTCCAGCTGCTGGGGTGGGGATGCTCTTTTCTGGCCTCTGCACGCTCCCGCACACACATGTACAAAGGCACACAAAGGGAGCTGGAGATGCAGGAGAGGATAAGGTGGGTGAAAGGTACAAATGTCAGAAGTGTGCGGAGCTGATAGTATCACACCAGCGGTGCACAGGAAGTCTAGCCTCTGTCTGGTGCTGGTCATTCGCTTATTTAGACGCGGATGGGACAGTGAATCAGTCAGTGTGAGTGACCTAGTTCTAAAACAGTTACATGTTTACGAAGGGTCACAATGTTGTGGTCTGAGTCTTCTCAGATGTTTCAATAAACATGAGTCATGGAATCAGAGGCCATAGGTTCAGTTTCTACCAGAGCTCCGCCTACAGACGAGAGCTCCGCCTACAGACGAGAGCTCCGCCTACAGACGAGAGCTCCGCCTACAGACGACTCTCCTGATTCTGAGGGCTCCAAAGCACCTCACAGATGCTTGCTTGCTTGCTTTCTTTCTTTCTTTCTTTCTTTCTTTCTTTCTTTCTTTCTTTCTTTCTTTCCTTTTTTTGTTTTGAGGCTCTGTTTCAACCTGAGTGGCTCCCTCCACCCCAGGCACAAGGTGACAAGGACCACACACACATACCCTTGAATACATTTCCTGCATGGATGGCCCTTGAGTAGATACAGCCCCCAGGAGATCTGTCAACCACTGTTGAGGTGGTGGGACCCCAGAGTATGGAGCTGACAAATGAGGTGGATTCTCATGCAAAAGCCAGCTTGATTCAGACCCTCACACAAAGTTCTCACGAGTTAAAGCTTGACACAAGGTCAAGCCACACAGGGCTAAAACCTGTTTTTCCATAGAAACATATAAAGGATAATCTAACAGCAGCAAGCAAACAATCACGACCGATCTGAAGCGGGGTTGCTCCTACCCGCCACACCTGGGGCAGTGGAGGGCACCAAAAAACACGGTCCAAGAACAATTCCGTGTTTTGAGGAAACTGATCACAAGGCTCCTCTTGCTTTCTCTGTGTTCTCACAAGCTGTCAGCTTTCTCCTCCCATTAGTCCACTGGACAGAGCATCACTTGCTTGTGTATGTGCCCTGCTGTTATTCCCTAAACCACATAATTTAACAGCTAGTGCTATAGCATTAGCTTGTAATAGGTATGATAAGTAATTCAGAGACTCTTCAAATATACAGGAGGATGCCCAGGGGTTATGGGTAACAAATACTCTGTCTCTGTTTTTTAAAGAGGAACATTATGGATTTGAGAAGAGCAAACATGTATGTATATATGTATATGTATATATGTATATGTGTGTGTGTATATATATATATATACATACATATATATATATATATATATTTGAGGGGACACGATGAAAAATAACGGTTTCATTCTAATTCTCCTATTATTTTAATTTTGAAACCACACAAATACCTATTCAAAGGATATATATACATATATATATATGATTTAATCATTTATTTTATGTGTATGAGTACATGCTGTAGCTGTATAGATGGTTGTGAGCCTTCATCTGCTTGTTGGGAATTGAATTTAGGACTTCTGCTCACTTTGACCCCATTACGGGCAGCAGATCCCATTACAGATGGTTGTGAGCCACCATGTGGTTGTTGGGATTTGAACTCAGGACCTTCGGAAGAGCAGTCAGTGCCCTTACCTACTGAGCCATCTCTCCAACCCCCTCAAAAAATTATATATATATATTTGTTTGTTTTTGTTTTTCGAGACAGGGTTTCTCTGTATAGCCCTGGCTGTCCTGGAGCTCACTTTGTAGACCAGGCTGGCCTCGAACTCAGAAATCCGCCTGCCTCTGCCTCCCGAGTGCTGGGATTAAAGGCGTGTGCCACCACGCCCGGCCAAAATATATTTTAATTGTATTTTATTCTGTGTGCCCAATTGTGTGCCCGTGTGTGCCGGTGTGTGTGTGTGTGTGTGTGTGTGTGTGTGTGTGTGTGTGTGTGTGTGTGCGCGCGCACACACAGCATGGGTACATCTTTGGAGTCAGGTCTCTCCTTCTCCTGGGTCCCGGGGATTGAACTCGGGCCATGAGACTTGTTGGCAAGCCCCTTTACTGGTTAAGCCATCTAGTCAACCCAAAAGATTAATAAGATAGGGAACATTTCCCTTTGGAAGGACAGGGGATGAGTGTTTGTCCACTAGCATAAGCAAAAATGTGTGAATCCCTCCTCTGCAAAAGAGACACACAGAGGACTTGTGCTCAATAAAATATTTATTTCACTTTTTAAAAAAAGTAACACTACATACTAAAACCTCAGGATATGTATACATAGGACTCATAATTACTAACGAACTTTCTTAGGATTAGAAATTCTTTTACAGGGGTGGGAGGGGCCATGAGACAGATAAAGCCTGGGAAAACAATGAGAAAGAGTAAAACAAACTCAAAAGGCAGAGTCGTCTTGGTGGGCCTCGGGTGTAATGTAATTGTCGCAGTTTCCAGCTCCCTAGAAGCTGAGCTTGCTGGGCAAGCAGGAGGCACCCTGGAGGGGATGGGGCTGCAGGGTGAGGGATGGGATCAGGCGAGGCCTGAGGGAACCTCAGGGCAGGAGGGCTTCCTTAGGCCTGAGAAAGAGCGGAAACCCACGTGGCACAGTCAGAGCAGGAAATAGACCAGGAACAGGTGGTGGTGTCTAATGGAAGGGAAGGTGGCTGGGCCAGGGCTCAGGGCTGCGTACTGGAGACCCGGCTCCTTTCAGCTCCGCACAGAGCAGAGGATCTGGGGCCCAGGTAGACAAGTCTCTTAATGAAGTTGGTTCTTAATGAAGATCTAGATACAGGTGATAAATGCAGGATCAAAGGGCATGACCCAGGGTAGACCTTCCTCAGTGGGAGGAGGAGGAAGAGTTGGAGAGGGTTTGGGTCACAGCAGCTTGACTCCAGAGTGTGGGACTTGTCTGTCTGTCCTTCCTTTACAGCAAATGGTTGTTCCAGAAAAATCTCAGCAGCACCTGGCCTCTCACGAACACCAGCGCCACAAAAGGAGCCAGCACATCTCCGACTTCCTGTGCAAGATGCTGTGTGGAAAGACAGCGGTTTTTTCGTTAAGATGCCAACTTGGGGCTGGCGAGATGTCTCTGCAGGGAAAGGCGCTTGCCAGGAAGCCTAACGACCCGAGGTCGTGAGCTGGTGGGAGAGACCCAACTCCGCAAGTCAGCCTCTGACCTCCACATTCAGGTATTTCCTTCTCCCCCCCCCAGCCACCCCCTCCCCAATCTCTAACGTAAATAAATACAGCAGGGTGGTGGTGGTGCACACCTTTAATCCCAGCACTCGGGAAGCAGAGGCAGGCAGATTTCTAAGTTCGAGGCCAGCCTGGTCTACAGAGTGAGTTCCAGGACAGTTAGGGCTATACAGAGAAACCCTGTCTCGAAAAAACCAAAAATAAGAAAAAAAAAAAAAAGTACAAATGTGGGGCTGGAGAGATGGCTCAGTGGGTAAGAGCACTGACTGCTTTTCCAGAGGTCCTGAGTTCATATCTGAGTCTCACAACCATCTGTAATGAGATCAGATGCTCTCTTCTGGTATGTCTGAAGACAGCTACAGTGTACTTACATATGACACAATATGAAATATTAAATCAACCCAGCCCCCTAGCTAAGTGTGTGACTGAAGATGACCAACGGGCTTCCGTATGTTCCCGTCCACCCTCAGGACAATTTCCCATGCTGCCCATCAGATCCCCACCAGGGCACTCATCAGAGATGACACCCCTGAAGGTATCAGCTGGCTTCAGCTGGCACCCCAGAGCCCTTCCTGGTGGTCTCTGAGAAGCTAGCAAGCCCCCAGTGACTAGGAAGGCATACATGAACAAGGGGGAGGGGAGGGGAGGGGAGGAGAGGGGAGGGGAGGGGAGGGAAGAAGGCCCCAGTACTGTCTGTCTCGAAAGGCATGAGGGGAGGCATGCCATCAACATGGATCCTTGGGCCTCCTTATGGCTTTGTCTCACTCAAGAAAAGTCCCGGCCAGGGATGGTGGCACACACCTGTCACCCCAAGGGAAGATTGGGACAGGAGGAACAGGGGATTTCAGGGAATCCTGACCTAGACAGACTCCATCCCCAGAGGAAAAGTAGAGAGTTAGCTGAGCATGGTGGTATTGCACGCCTTTAGTCCCAGCAATGGGGGGGTGGGGGTGGGCAGAGGCAGGTGGATCTCCGTCTACAGAGTGAGTCCACGACAGGAAGGGCTACACAGAGAAACCCTGTCTTGAAAAAAAAACAGACAAACAAATAAAAAGCAGTGAATATAGCTTAGTCACAGAGTACTTGACTGGCATGGTGAGGCCCTGGGTTCAATCCACAGTGTGTGTGGGGGGGGGCAGGGGGGCAGGAGCAGTCCTTCAGGTGACAAGGCCCTTCAGGGTCTGTTGTCACGCACCCCTCTCTCTGTTTTTGCCTTCTGAGAGGAGGTCTTGCTATGCGTCCCTGGATGCCCTGGGACTCAGTCTCCACATTAGGTCCTATGTGATCTTCTTGTCTCTGCCTCCTGAGTGCTGGGACTGCCGGCCCATGTGCACCACTAGCTTCTACTATTCCTTCTTTCTGCAAGGCCAGATACTGGCCGCCTGGCCGTTTTTCAGAGGAGATAAGCACTCCTGCCTTAGGGGCTCAGTAGACTCCGTACTGCCCCCCACCCCCCAACTCTTGGAAGGTCTTACAGTTTCTCAGTAAACCTGCCCTTCACGCTTCTTAAGCAAGCTTTCTCTTTCTCTTTTTAAGATTTTTTTTTCATATGTGTATGGGTGTCTTAACACTTAACTGATATTATCATTAACTATGTCTATGTATGAGGGGTGTGCACCTGCGTGCAGGTACCCACAGAGGCCAGAGGTTACAGGATGGCCCTGAAGCTGAAGCTACAAGTGACTGTGAGCCACCTCAGGGTCCTTTGGAAGAGCAGTGCATGCTCTTCCTTGCCAATTCCCCAACACCTTTATGGGTATTTTGTCTGCACGGGTGTCTATGCAGCACTTGCATGCAATGCCCACCGGGGCCAGAAGAGGGCGCCAGACCCGGTGAAGCTGTAGTAAGCTGCCATGTGGGTGCTGGACTTGAACCAGGTCCCCTGGCAGAGCAGTCAGTGCTCTTAACCACTGAGGCGGCTCTCCAGTCCCCAGTAGTCACGCTTAAGGTGCAGCCTCCCTTTCTTCCAGTCTTTTGCTCCCAGATTCTTTTGAGCTGATAATTATTTCATTTACTATTTGTCTCCTTCAGAAACTCCCCGAGGCCAGGCTTTGGGTCCCTTTGAGATCACGGGTCACACAAGGGTGGCACACAGCAGGTGCTCCTTCATGAGAGATGACTGGATGAGCTGGTGACCAGATCAATTCCTGGGAAGCCGCCAGCAAGGCCATAAGGAATGTGGACTTGGTTCTGTACTAACTGAAAAACAAGGGATTTTGACCTTTCTGGAGTTGAATGCCTGTCCCTCCAACACAGCCTTGAGAAAAACCCCAGAGTACTCTGTATAAATCTCTGAAGCTCAGCTGCCTCCCCTGCTGTGGCCCTGCGGTAACTCACTGGGCTGCTGGGAACTTTCTCAGAGAGGAGCTTATGTACCGGAAGCTGGCCTCCCTCCCCTCCCCGTGTAGTAAAGTCTGAATTCCCAGTTATTATTTGTGGGAAGCCGCCCTCACATTCGCCGTTGCAAGATGGCGCTGACAGCTGTGTTCTAAGTGGTAAACATAATCTGCACACGTGCAGGGGCAGTTTTCCCGCCATGTGTTCTGCCTTTCTCGTGATGACAACTGGGCCGATGGGCTGCAGCCAATCAGGGAGTAATACGTCCTAGGCGGAGGATAATTCTCCTTAAAAGGGACGGGGTTTTGCCATTCTTTCTCTTGCTTTCTTGTTCTTGTTCTTTTTCTTGCTTTCTTGTTCTTGTTCTCTCTCTTGCTCTCTTGCTCTCTTGCTCTCTGGCTCCTGAAGATGTAAGCAATAAAGCTTTTGCCGCAGAAGATTCAGGTTTGTTGCGTTCTTCCTGGCCGGTCTCGAGAACGCGTGTAAGAGTTGGTGCTGAAACCCGGGATGAGAAGACCTGGGACGAGAAAACCTGGGACGAGAAAACCCGGGACGGTTACCATCACCAGCGCAAGGAAGATCCCTCATTCCAGAACCAGAACTGCGGGTCATGGTAATGAAGTGTTCCCGTAAAACAGACTGTTGAGAAGGATCCAGCCTGGATTCAGAACTCTTCAGCTGGGGAACGGTGGTAATGAAGTGTTCCCGTAACACAGACTGTTGAGAAGGATTCAACTGCGTGAATTCAGAACTCTTCAGCTGGGGAACAGGGTACCCGTAAGTATAGCTTTACAAGGTAAGTCTGGTCTTGAACTTTCTAACGAAATTCAAGACAGTCTATCAGAAGTAAAGTGGGAAATAGCTTTACAAGGTACGTCTGGCCTTGAACTTTCTAACGAAATTCAAGACAGTCTATCAGAAGTAAAGTGGGAAATAGCTTTACAAGGTATGTTTGGCCTTGAACTTTTTCTAGTGTTAGGAGCCTTTTTGTTCCTTTTCACATGTTATCAAGCGGTTAAGGCAGGGCTGAAAATTCTGGATGAAATTCAAGACAATCTATCAGAAGTAAAGTGGGGAGAGAGAGTAGGAGCAAAGAGGAAATATGGCGCACAAAATAAGTATACAGGCCTTTCCACGGGTCTTAAACCTGAGGAAAAGTAAAGGTCAGGTAAGAATACCTGGGGAGAGATTAGAAGGAAGGAAAAGAAAAAAGATCAATTAGCGGAGGTTTCTAGGAGAAGGAGCCTATACTCATCACTAGATGAGCTCAAGGAGCCAGCTCTTAATAGTTCTGAATCAGATGAAAAGGCTATTAGGGCCTGGAAGGCGCTCTCCCGAGCAGGTGAAGCCACTGGACAACTAACAAAGATCGTCCAGGGACCTCAGGAGTCCTTCTCAGATTTTGTGGCCAGAATGACAGAGGCAGCAGAGCGTATTTTTGGAGATTTAGAGCAAGCCGCACCTCTGGTAGAATAGCTTATTTATGAGCAAGCCACGCAGGAATGCAGAGCGGCCATAGCCCCAAGAAAGAACAAAGGTTTACAAGACTGGCTCAGGGTTTGTCGGGAGCTTCGGGGACCTCTCACCAATGCAGGCTTAGCGGCCGCCATCCTCCAATCCCAAAAATGCTCCATGGGCAGAAATTAATCAACGCATAGATCTTGTCCAGGAACAACTAGATGTATTATGGCAAATAGCTCAGCTGGGATGTGAACAAAAGTTTCCGGGATTATGCGTTACTTCCATTCAGTATGAGAAATTTACTAGGGCAGCTAATTTGTTAAAAAGTCTTTCTCAGTATATGTTACAGAATTGGACGGCTGAATTTGAACAGACCCTTCGGGAATTGAGACTTCAGGTCAACTCCACGCACTTGGACCTGTCCCTGATCAAAGGATTACCCAATTGGATCTCCTCAGCATTTTCCTTCTTTAAAGAATGGGTGGGATTATTATTTGGAGATACACTTTGCTGTGGATTAGTGTTTCTTCTCTGGTTGGTCTGTAAGCTTAAGGCCCAAACTAGGAGAGACAAGGTGGTTATTGCCCAGGCGCTTGCAGCACTAGAACATGGTGCTTCCCCTGATATATGGTTATCTATGCTTAAGCAATAGGTCGCTGGCCATTCAGATCTTGCACCCCACGAGGCTAGTATTGCACGGGATAGAGTGAGTGTGCTTCAGCAGCCTGAGAGAGTTGCACGGCTAAGCACTGCAGTAGAAGGGCTCTGCGGCACATATGAGCCTATTCTAGGGAGACATGTCATCTTTCAAGAAGGTTGAGTGTCCAAGTGTCCTTCTCCCCAGGAAAAACGACACGGGAGCAGGTCAGGGTTGCTCTGGGTAAAAGCCTGTGAGCCTAAGAGCTAATCCTGTACATGGCTCCTTTACCTGCACACTGGGGATTTGACCTCTATCTCCACTCTCATTAATATGGGTGGCCTATTGCTCTTATTAAAAGAAAAGGGGGATATGTGGGAAGCCGCCCTCACATTCACCGTTGCAAGATGGCGCTGACAGCTATGTTCTAAGTGGTAAACATAATCTGCACACGTGCAGGGGCAGTTTTCCCGCCATGTGTTCTGCCTTTCTCGTGATGACAACTGGGCCGATGGGCTGCAGCCAATCAGGGAGTAATACGTCCTAGGCGGAGGATAATTCTCCTTAAAAGGGACGGGGTTTTGCCATTCTTTCTCTTGCTTTCTTGTTCTTGTTCTTTTTCTTGCTTTCTTGCTCTCTCTTGCTTTCTTGTTCTTGTTCTCTCTCTTGCTCTCTTGCTCTCTGGCTCCTGAAGATGTAAGCAATAAAGCTTTTGCCGCAGAAGATTCTGGTTTGTTGCGTTCTTCCTGGCCGGTCTCGAGAACGCGTGTAAGAATTATTACTACATAGCTCAGGTCCCAAGGAACAATGCAATGCCCCAGTCAGGCTAATTTGGTTAAGTTTAGAGACCATGTTCCCAGAGCCCAGGAGGGACACAATGAGACCCGGCTTCTAAGTGTGGAATCCTAGACCTTTATATGTTTAGAAATTACACATCCTAGATTTGGGAGTAGGAGGGAAGCAGTAACAAAAACTATACAAAATATACAAAATAAACAGGTAGAAAACCGGAAACTTCACATAACTAAATGGCTCTTATTTTAAGAAGCACAGAATACATGGAGATGTTTAAGTGAAAAGAATAAAGCAAACAAAACAAAAACAAAAAAACAGCTCAAGAAGAATCAATCTGGGCTGGAGAGATGGCTCAGCGGTTGTTAAGAGCACCGACTGTTCTTCCAGAGGTCCTGAGTTCAATTCCCAGCAACCACATGGTGGCTCACAACCATCTGTAATGGGATCTGATGCCCTCTTCTGGTGTGTCTGAAGACAGCGACAATGTATTCATGTCAATAAAATAAAAATCTTGTCTTTGTTTTGTTTTGTTTTTTGTTTTTCGAGACAGGGTTTCTCTGTGTAGCCCTGGCTGTCCTGGAACTCACTCTGTAGACCAGGCCAGCCTGGAACTCAGAAACCCGCCTGCCTCTGCCTCCAGAGTGCTGGGACTAAAGGTGTGCGCCACCATACCTGGCCTTTCCCTCAACTCTGCAAGAACAGAGAAACTGTTATCACTTCCTGTCTCCACGTTTCCGGCAACCCACGTAAGAGTACCCGCCCACGCAAGAGTACCCGCCCAGAGGCTCAGTTTTTGACCATTTATGGGCACAATCCCGGCTCCAAGCTGGCACTTGCGCCTCGCTTTAGCCGGGGTGCATGACTTTATTGACCTCTACCTGTGACATCAGTGAACCCACCTGAGCGCTGCCTTTGCAGAGGGTCACAGCTGGCAGGTGTTTGGTGAGTAAACTCCATTAATTCCCATCACTCCTGGGCACCCAGCCATCGGTCTGCCTCTTCTTCCCTCCCCAGCCTAGCTGCCCCCCCCCTTCTCACCTCCTGAATCACCCTGTGATTGACACTGTCCCCAATGTGTCTAAGCTGCATGGTGAGCGTCTGGATGTCTTCCCGCTGATGATGGTTCTGGCCAGTGTTCTCTTTAGGCTGACAAAGCAGATGGTGACCTGCACGGTTCAAGAGACAGACATTGATTTTGTAAAGCCACCTCCAGCAATTCAGAACCGTCTTCGCACGCTGCGTGTGCAAGAGCACACGTGCGTGATGAGATTGCGATTATTTCCGCTTCCCTTCCTATGAAACAGGGATCTGGGGCAAGCCTTGTCTCAAGTATTCAACAATTAGCTAGTAGCTCTCCTGCTGGACACCACCCCACCCCATGACTGAATCTTTTGGATTGTTCAGAATCTGGTTTTGTTTCGTTTTGATTAAGTATCTTACCCAAGGAGTCGTGAAAACTTGTCTGTCCTAGAACTCACTCTGTAGACCAGGCTGGCCTCCAACTCAGAAATCTGCCTGCCTCTGCCCCCCAAGTGCCAGTGCCACCACTGCCTGGCTCACGGGCTGATTTTAAGCAACGCCGAGTGCCAACCACTCATGAGTGCATTGAGTAAAACTCCTGAATGCTTCAGGAATAGGGGAGCAAGGGATGATGGCCATAGGGGCTAAAGAGACGACTCAGCAGTTAAGAGCACTGGCAGCTCTTCCAGAAGCACCAGGTTCAATTCCCAGCACCCAGACAGCGGTTTACAACCATCTGTAACTCCAGTTCCAGAGGCCCTCGACCTTCTGTTTCTGGTCTCCGCACCAGAAACAGTAGTGCACAGACAGACACACAACACACAGGCAAAACACTTATACGCATAAATCTTGTTCTAAAATGGCTGTTGGGGGACCTCGGTCTCCCATGGCCAGGGCTTCTCTGAGAAGCACTAGGGTTTTTACACAGCTCAGTAGGGGGGAAGGGAGGGGTTCAAGTTCAACACCGCCTCACCTCCGCCTTGCCTTTGCTGCAGCCCAAGGCTCCAGCCTAACTGCTCAGAAGCCCAAGCTCCAAACAGCGGTCGGTAGAGGTCACGTGTTCCAACTCCACCAATGGGAAGGAAGTACCAAGGCGGAGCTCCTGAATAGAGGCAGCTCCTCCCTCTCCCTCCCGCACCCTCCCTCGGTCCCTCCCTCCTTCTGTTCCTCCCGTTCTTCTAAAGACTCCTCTTTCTTAATTCTTTAGTCTTCTCTTTTTCCTTTTTTTTTTTTTTTTTTTTTTGGTTTTTCGAGACAGGGTTTCTCTGTATAGCCCTGGCTGTCCTGGAACTCACTTTGTAGACCAGGCTGGCCTCGAACTCAGAAATCCACCTGCCTCTGCCTCCTGAGTGCTGGGATTAAAGGCATGCGCCACCACGCCCGGCTCCTTATTTTTTTTAACCTACTTGTTTCCTTCTATTTTAAGATGTATCTTTTCAGTTATGTGTGTAAGTTACAGGTGATTGTGAGCCACCCGGTTGGACGCTGGGACCCATCACTAGTCTATAATTTGTTTTGCTTTGTTGTTTTTTGAGACAGGGTTTCTCTGTGTAGCTCTAGGCTGTCCTGAGACTGGCGCTGTAGTCCAGGCTGTCCTGGAACTCACAGAGATCTGCCTGCTTCTGCCTCCCGAGTGCTGGATTAAAGGAGTGCACCACCACCCACACCATTTCCAGTCTTAACTGCCAAGCCCACTCTCTAATCTCTAGAATTTACAAGCTTTACCCATTGAGCCATCTCTTCAGTTTCTCTGAAGATAACGTTTTATAAAAAGATGAACGTGGCTTGGTGAGGTGACACACACCTTTAACTCCAGCTCTCAGGAGGTACAGGCAGGGGAATGTACGGATTCAAATTCAACTTTGTCTACACGGGGATTCCTGGACCGCTAGGGGCTACACAGTGAGACCTTGTCCAAAAAAGGCCTAATTAATTTAATTAAATTTTAAAATAAAGATGAATTAATCTATTTTAGTTGATTTGAAGTTTCTTAATTAGTTTTTCTCACGAGTGGCTCAGGGCTAATAATTTTTTTTTTTACACAGAGATAAATGAATTTACCTGTTTTTCTGCAGCTAATTTTTATTTTAAAGAACTTATGTTTTAGCCGGGCAGTAGTGGCATACCTTTAATCCCAGAACTTAGGAAGCAGAGGCAGGCAGATTTCTGAGTTCCAGGCCAGCCTGGTCTATAGAATGAGTTCCAGGACAGCCAGGACTACACAGAGAAACCCTGTCTCAAAAAACTAAAGAACAAAAAGCCCCAAAAACCGTAGGTTTTATTTATGCACATGTGGGGTGAGGATGCCCTTAGAGAACACATGAAAGAGGGTTCCAGTTTCGTTGGAGTTACAGACAGTTGTGAGCCACCATGAGTGTGCTGGGGATCAAACCTTGGTCCTCTGCAAAAGCAGCCAGTGCCGTTAACCACTGAGCCATCTCTCCAGCACTTTAAACTTTAAACAATGCACTTACCATCCAAGTTTATGTTCTCAGTAAGGATAAAAAGCATATGCTAGGTAAATGTTTCCCCGAGCCTGATGCTAACCCCTTACCTGGGTTCCTTGGCATAGCTGGAACACGCTGCTGCCAGACGAGTTGAGTCTCTACTTCTGCGCAGAAGTTTGTTTGCCCATGGCTATCCGTAACAATTTGTTACTTTGAAAGTCGATTCAGAACTTCTTTAGGTTTATAAACAATGCTATTGGGTGGGATTTGTTGTTTCCCCGGCTGGAAAATACATCCTCACACAGCAAAAAGTTTGGTGTATCAAATGAACAGCAATGCTTTTTCATATGAGGGACCTTTCCCACAAACACATGGGTTCTGTCCCTGAGTGAGAAGTGGGAAAGTTTTTTTTGTTTTGAGACAGGGTTTCTCTGTATAGCCCTGGCTGTCCTGGAACTCACTTTGTAGACCAGGCTGGCCTCGCTCAGAAATCTGCCTGCCTCTGCCTCCCAAGTGCTGGGATTAAAGGTGTGCGCCACTATGCCCGGTGAAAGGGTACTTTTGAATGTGTTTTTCTTTTCTTTAAAATTTATTTTATACGCAGATGTTTTGCCTGCTTGTACATGTATGCTCTCCAGAAGCAGTCAGTGCCCTCATAGGGGAAAAGAGATTCAAATTCCCTAGGAATGTGAGCCTACCCCATGGGTGCTGGAATCCGAACCTGTGTCCCCTGCAAGAGAAGCCAGTGTTCTTAACTGCTGAGTCATGCATGTCTCTAGCTGCCTTACAGTGTTTTTAAATTTACTTAAGAATCTTTTCTAGGATCCATGGTCCTTATTAGATCTATTCACATACGCCCAACCCTGTATCTTTGTGGTTTTTTTTTTTAATATAATTTTTCTTTAACTGCTTAGTAGCCACACTGCTTCAAGAGAAGTCTACTTGATACCCACAGGCCTAGGGAATGGCGCAGCGGGTAAAACTGCTTACAGGGCCTGCTGGCATGAGTTCAGAGTCTGAGAACCCACGTAAACTCTGGACTGTCCTCTGACCGCCACATGCAGGCCCTTGCTCTGTAGAGCAGGCTGCGAAGTCACAGAGTTCCACCTGCCTCTGACATACCCTCCACTGCTCAGCTACGTCTGTTCCTTTTCTTTTTTAAAATTGGATATTTTCTTTATTTACATTTCAAATGGTTTCTCCTTTCCAGGTCTCCCCTTCAGAAACCCCGTATCCCATCTTCCCTTCCCCTGCCTCTATGAGGGTGCTCCCCCACCCACCCACTCCTGTCCTCCCACCCTGGCCTTCCTCTACCCTGGGGCATTGAACACCCTCAGACCTCTCCTCCCACTGACGTCCAACAAGGCCAGCCACTGCCACAAATGTGGCTGGAGTCACGGATCCCTCCATGTGTATTCTTTGGTTGGTGGTCCAGTCCTTGAGAGCTGGGTTCGGGGCGGGGGTGTGTGTCCTGGCAGGTTGACACTATTGCTTCACGCATGGTGCAGCAAACCCCCTCAGCTCCTTCAGTCCCTTCTCCAATTCCTCCATCCTGTACCCTGCGCTCAGTCCAATGATTGGCTGTGAGCATCTGCCTCTGTATTTGTGAGGCTCTGGCATAGCCTCTCCAGGAACAGCCTTATCAGATCTGGTGGCTGTAAATGGGATGGATCCCCAGGTGGGGCAGTCTCTCCATGGCCTTTCCTTCAGTCTCTGCTTCACACTTTGTCTCCATATTTCCTCCTGTGAGTATTTTGTTCTTCCTTCTAAGAAGCACTGAAGTGCCGGGCATGGTTGTGCACGCCTTTAATCCCAGCACTCAGGAGGCAGAGACAGGCAGATTTCTGAGTTTGAGGCCAGCCTGGTCTACAAAGTGAGTTCCAGGAGAACCAGGGCTACACAGAGAAACCCTGTCTCGGGAAAACAAACAAACAAACAAACAAACCACCACCACCAACAACAACAAAAAGCACTGAAGCATCCACACTTTGGTCTTCCTTCTTTTTAGGTTTCATACGGACTGTGAATGGAATCTTGGGTATTCCGAACTTTTAGACTAATTGACTTATCAGTGAGTACATACATGTGTGTGTTCTTTTGTGACTGAGTTACCTCACTCAGGATATTTTCAAGTTCCATCCATTTGCCTGTGAATTTCATGAAGTTATTGTTTTTAATAGCTGAGTAGTACTTCATTGTGTAAATGTACCACATTTTCTGTATTCTTTCCTTTGTTGAGGGACATCTGGATTGTTTCCAGTTTCTGGCTATTATAAAAAAGGCTGCTATGAACATGGTGGAGCATGTGCCTTATTACAAGTTGGCAAGTTCTGGGTATATGCCCAGGAGTGGTATTGCTGAATAGCTGGGTCCAATTTTCTGAGGAACCACAACAGATTTCCAGGCTCATTTATATATATGTGTTTTCCCAGACAGGGTTTCTCTGTGTAGCCCTGGCTATCCTGGAACTCACTCTGTAGACCAGGCTAGCCTCGAACTCAGAAATCTGCCTGCTTCTGGCTCCCAAGTGCTGGGATTAAAGGCATGGGCCACCATTGCCTGGCTTTTTTTTTTTTTTTCTTAATAGGGATTTATTTTGATTTGTAACTTCAGAAGACACAGAGGGCCTGGTGGAGACCATGGCAAAGGAGTGTGTAGTGGGGTTCTGAAGCAAGACACCTCACATGAATGTTGGAACTCATTAGGCTTCCCCTTCTCCCATCCCATTCAGTCTTGGTCCCCCACCCTGTGGGATGATGCCATCCAAATTCGAGGTAGGTCTTCCTTCCCAAGTTGGTGGGAATACCCTCACAGATATACCCAGGGGACGGGGAGTTCAAATCCAGTCCGTTTGACAGCAAAGCTTAACCAGCAAGGTTGTAGTGTGAATTCTAAGCCAGCCTGGGAGGCATCGTGACAGCAGCCAACGCTCCTGCGACCAAAACTCCAGAAAGAAAGAAGCATGCGGTTTCCAGGGTGGAGACAGACACGGAAAGAGGGCTCCCACCCACCTCAGGGTGAGGGGTTTGTGCATATCTCTGCCACTCTCCAGAAGGTGCCACCACAGCTGCCCACTGCTGCAAAGTTCCATCCCCAGCAGGTTTAGTCTCCACAAGCTCCGTATCCTGGGTTCAGCCCTTACCACCCTGCTGCCCCTGCCGCGGTGTAGAAGCCCAGAACCCAGCACCAGCCATTGTTCAGGCTGAGCTAAGTTACTTTGCCTACAAAGGTCCATGTACACAAGTCCTTTTCCAGGGAGACACAGTCTCGGTCATCATAGGTAGCAACCCAACAGAATCGCAGGTCCCTAGACTCCTGGTCAGCTGCATCTGCACCATCCAAGGAGCCCGTGGCTCCTCTCAGCCTGGTCATGGCTCACAATCTATGCTTGGTCCACACCTGTGAAGCAGGGCTTCCCGTGCCCCGGATGGTACATGGTGGTGTCCAGCCACCGCAGGGTGAGCGGTGGGACAAGGGCTCAGTGAAGGCCAAGGCGAGTGAGAGCCGCGGAATGGCACTTCCTGGTTCCTTTCCGTGGGTCTGTGGCAGAGAACAGCACTGGCCCTGTGTGGCTTTCTGCAGAATTTTGTGCAAGTGAGGACGCTATTGGGAAATCAGGGTTTCTTTTCGTGAGTTAACTCTCCATCTTCAAGGATGTTTAACTGCCAAGGGACACAGCTGGCTGCTAAGACTCTGCGACAACCTCACTGGGTTCATATCGAGCTTCTTTTTTTGGAGACTGCTCAAGTTGTTGTGCCAAGGTTGAGACTTAGGTATTTTTGACAGGGTTTTGAGTATCCAAGTTGGCCTCAAACTCACTTTCCAGCCTCCTGCTGTGGTTTTGAACGGCTGAGAGTGAAGTCCACTGCTTCTAATCCTAGTTTGACATATATATTTGAAGGCTTGATAATTTTTCTCTTTGAGTGAAGCCTATTGAAGCTCATATAAAGCAGGGGCTGGAGAGATGGCTCAGCGGTTAAAAGCACCGTGCTGCTCTTCCAGAGGACCCTAGTTCAGTTCCCAGCACCCACGTGGTGGTTCACGATTGGCCTTAACTCCAGTTTCAGGGCATCTGATGCCCTCTTCTGGCCTCTGAAGGCACTGCAGGTACCTAGCACATAGACATATATGTAGGCAAACACCCATACACATAAAATAAAAAAGAAAAGGAATTTTTTAAATAAATAAATAAATAAATAAGTCTTTTAAAGAGCATATAAAGCTACAATCGACTTAAAATAGAAAGATTCATAATAAGGAAACAAAACCCTTCCCAGTATCTAATATTGGGTTTGAGAATAAGAACTGGGGCTGGAGAGGTGGCTCATTGGTTAAGAGCACTGACGGCTCTTCCAGAGATCATGAATTCAATTCCCAGCAACCACATGGTGACTCACAACCATCTGTAATGGAATCGGTTGTCCTTTTCTGGTGTGTCTGAAATAGCAATAGTGTATATTATATATAAGATAAATAAATCTAAAAGAATTTTTTGAGAGAGAGAGAATAAGAGCTGTGTATTCACAGACATGAACCATTGTAGGTGACACACACATGGCCTGGGACTCCAGTGTGTCTGTGAACTAGCAACCAGGGTAAGGAGAGAGAGAGGCTTCTGTTCCTGCAGGCAGCCCGCATTACCATCTTGTTCCCATTTTTCTGGCTTCCCCCTTCTACTCCCTACAGGACTCTGGCTTGCAGATTTTAGCTTGATTCTGGATGCTCCAAGGGACCATCTGTGGATTTCTACCTCGGTCCTCTGTAAGAGCAGTCAGCTCATGATTGCTCAACTATCTCTCCAGCTCTCTCCCTTGCTCTCACTCTCTCTTGACAGGGTCTCACTGTGTAGTCAATACTCTCCTGGCATTTGCCATATAGACTGAGCTAGCCATTGAACTCAGAGATCCACATGCCTCTGTCTCCTGAGTTCTGGGATTACCATTGCACATCACCACTGCTGGCTTCATTTATCTTTTGAAACAGAATTTCATCCTGTAGCCTAGGCTGGTCCTGAACCTGTTTTAATTCCTGCCTTAGCCTGTTTCATGCTGGGATTACAGGTGAGACTGATCTTATTATACTTTGTTATTCTATCTTGCCTGCCAAACACACCTAAATCCCCACCCACTTTTCTGAAAGGACAGAATATCCAAATAGAATAACATCACTGGGAACGGGGCCAGCCGAATGCTGCAGAGTGTCGGGTGCTTGCTGAGCAAGGCTGATGATATTTGATCCTTGGAACCCATGGTGGAAGGAGAGAATGAATCAACTTCTGCAAGCTGTCATCTGACATTCATATCCAAGCCGTGGCACACCATATCCCTGCCTTAAAACACAACCCACCCACATGGATAATAATGAATAAAGTATTAGATTTTAAAAATGTGTATGCACTATGTAGTATCTTTTGAATGAGTGTTTTTCTTTTTCTTTTTTTGAAGATTTATTTATTTTATGTATGTGAGTACACTGTAGCTGTCTTTAGACACACCAGAAGAGGGCATCAGATCCCATTACAGATGGCTGTGAGCCACCATGTGGTTGCTGGGAATTGAACTCAGGACCTCTGGAAGAGCAGTCAGTGCTCTTAACCGCTGAGCCATCTCTCCGGCCCCCTCTTTCAATTTTTAAATTTACATTTATTTACTCTGTGTGTGTTCATTGTAGGAGGTCAGAGAGCAAGTCTAAAACTGGATTTCTCTTTCCATCATGAGGGTCCCAAGGACTGAACCCTAGATACATGGCTTTGTAGCAAGTGTCTTCAGCCAAGGCATCTCACCGGCCTTAACGTTTCTTTTCTTTCTCTTTCTCAAGACAGATTTTCTCTGTGTAGACCAGGCTAACCTTGAACTCACAGAAATCTGCCTACCTCTGCCTCCTGCATGCTTGTATTAAAAGTGTGTGCCACCACCAACCTGGCAACTTGGTTTTCTTTTTTCTTTTTTTTTTTAAAGATTTATTTATTATTATATGTAAGTACACTGTAGCTGTCTTCAGACACACCAGAAGAGGGAGTCAGATCTTGTTACGGATGGTTGTGAGCCACCATGTGGTTGCTGGGATTTGAACTCTGGACCTTCGGAAGAGCAGTCGTGTGCTCTTACCCACTGAGCCATCTCACCAGCCCTTGGTTTTCTTCTTATTGCATTTATTTCTCTCTTTAAGTAACCTAACCAGACTATGTGGCCAGCAAGCCCCAGGGGTCTTCTCATCTCTAGAGCTAGGGCACAGCATATGCTGATCGACGCACCTGGCTCTGTACAGATCCAAACCCAGGTTCCCATGATTGAGCAGTGTGCACTTTACCGGCTGAGCATAGTGGTGAACGTGTGTAAATTTAGTAATCAGGGGCTTGAGGCAGGAGGATTGCCACAGGTATGAATCCAGCATAAGCTACAAAGTTAAGTTCCAAGCCAGCCAAGTTATAGAGTGAGACTCTCTCTTTCTCTCTAACTAACAAGAGAAGTCTCTACTTATTAGGATTGTAGAGGAGTTCCCCAGGAAGCAAGGGTATTGAGCTGGGGTCAGGTGACCTGCCTGTGCATCCTATAAACACTGCCCAGTAGTGTAATAGCCTTGAACACTACTTATTTATGTCTTGTTTTCCTTATGTGTAAATCTGCATGATTAAACCTTCCGTCCTTGGTTGGTGAGAAGTTTTAAGGGCTGTAAAACATCATGAAGAAATCTCAGTGTTCTATAGTATTTACCAGCAGCAGGTGCAATATTTTAGGAAATGTACTAACCCCATTAATTGAATGGACTTGTGCTACTTTTCAAATTAGCCATTATGAACAATGAAAGTTCCAGGCCTGCCAATCTGTCTTTAGGAAGGGTTACAGTCTCAGATGATGAACCTAGTTCAGATATTTGAGGATACACTTAAATTTGTTTCTTTGTTTTTCAAGACCGGGTTTCTCTGTGTAGCCCTGGCTGTCCTGGAACTCACTCTGTAGACCAGGCAGGCCTGGAACTCAGAACTCAGCCTGACTGAGGATACAGTTAAATTAAAGTGACAAAAGTCGACATTAATACACATTTCTCATATGCCTCCTATAATTGATATTCATCCAAAATCGGTGTCATGTCTGATTTAATGATATTTAATCAAAAGACAACCCTTTTACTCTTCACTATTAGTTAAGTATGTGCTATCTTGGATCCCCTCTGGGCGATGGATAACAAGTATTAAGTGTTGGCTCAGGATGGGTGAGGGGAGCTTGGAAATGAAAGAAAGAGGAAGTTGATTGTCCTGTATTCAGAACAAGAAAGGCAGTAGTTCCACCGTGGGTATGGAGACTGCACAGGGGCACAGGATTAGAAGAGGAAACTTTTGGAATGAAATTTTAATCAGTGGGTATGTTCTCTGTAGTTCCAAGGCCCAGAGATGCCAGCACATGATCTCATTACTGTGTTGGCTTTTTTGTGACATTACTGTGTTGGTGGTCGTATTTGGTTTGTTTTGAGACATGGTTTCCTCTGTGTAGCCCTGGCTGTTCTGGAATTCACTTTGTAGACCCAGTTTCCTGACTGGATTCCCTGACTTCCCTTAGTGACAGGTGGTATGGGGGAAACTGGGCAAGGTAGACCCGTCCCCCTCCTCCCCTCCCCCCCCCAGAAGCAACATAAGCCAAATAAGGGGGACCTCGATTTCCTGATCCTCCTGCCTCTACCTCCCAAGTGCTAGGATTAATGCTGTGCACACAGGTATTCCCTATATTTTTTTGCGTGGTTTTATTAGTTTATTTAGTGCTCAGCAGCAGTTTTAAAGTAGAATAATGTCAGCACTTGGGAGACAGGGACAGGAGGATGAGGAGTCCAAAGCCATCCTTGGCTACACAGCAAATTCAACATGGGCTGCGGCGTCACATCTCAATAAAATGAACTCGGACCTGGAGACGTAGCTCAACTGGTAGAATAATGGCCTAGGGTGCATGAAGCCCTGGGTTACACCAGAGCCCTTCATAATTCGGCTACGGTAGGGCTTGTCTGTAACCCTATCCATCACTCACATGGTGAAGGTCGGATCAGAGGTGCAAGGCCATACTGGGATAAAGGAGACTGTCTCAAAAAACAAAGAACACCCCATGTATTAAGAGTGGAGAGCCAGGGAGGAGGGAGAAGGGAAATAAAGGTTAAAACAAGCAAACCCCCAATAGAACGAAACACCCAAAACTAGAAGTCTGTGCAATCATTGTGATGGTGTAATCAACTGGTCTGATAACTTTCTTAAGTACAAAAGCCACAAGTCCCCGTGACCCTGAGAGATGGAGCCAGGTTCCTCCTCTCAGGTTCCCTTGTGCGGTTCACAGGAAGCAAGGCAACCAGCTTTCTAATAGTTTGCTTCCAGGTAACATGAAACCTGTAGAATCTTGTTTGCTATCGCAGATTGTTCCGTGAAACTCAAGAGTTGGGGGGAAGTTTTTGTTTTCTCTTTTATCTTGTTTTGTTGTTGTTGATGTTTTTCTGTCTTTGGGCTGCAGTTCATATCCATCCGCCACACAAAGGCGATAGGCTCATCTTTCCGTGAGCATCACGCGTTCCGGGGCGACCCAGCCTCTTTCACCTTCGAGCCTGCAGCTCGCTTTCCTGTCTGAGCCCCTTGGGTGATGGAGCGCAAGCGGCGGCGGCGCGCGTTACTGGGCCGCCCTGGCGAAGAGCCCCAGTTCCCGGCCGGCCGGGCAGGCAGGCGAGGCCCCGGCCTATGGCGGAGTCCGCGGCGGGGGCGGGGCGAGCCGCGCGGCCTTCCCGGCATGCCCCGCGGTGGGCGGGGCTCTTGTTTTGAAGGGCCGGGTGACTCAACCGGGGATCCGCGGCCAGGGCGGGGGCGCGCGGTGGCCGGAGCTTGGAGGTGGCTTCGGGGCTCGGTGTCGGAGAGCGCGGCAGCAAGCGGCCGGTGAGTGCCGAGTGACAGGGTGGGCGGGCGAGCGGGCAGGTGATGGCGCGGGCTGATGATGGCGGCGGGCGCGACGCTGCGGCCTGAGAGGCCCCGTGCGGGCTCCTCCCCGGCCTGGGGAGAAAGGAGAAGCCGGGCGAGGCTGCCGACCAACCACGCAGGGCCACCGGTAGCCCAGGCTGGGGAAGGTTGGTCGCGCTTTCCCAGAACCTCTGGAATCTTCTGTCGGTCCTGTCGCCCCTCTGTTGTCATCCCATGCTTAGTGCAGAACTGGGAGATTTTTTTCTTGCATATAAGAACTTTTTATAGCAGACAGTGTCGTCAGGCTTGCGCCATGAGGACACCTCCTCCCCTTTGTGGGAATTTGTCATTCTTTCTGAACATTCCTGGATTGGGCTGATTTACTATTTAGAAGTAAATCTAATCTTTTAAGTGAGAATTCAGCAAACGAACTAACAGACAGGCCAGGAACTCTGACCAACCAAGCTCTTTCACGGTGTCTGTTTGCTGATAGACAATTGTTTACCTAGAAATTTGAGATTTCTTTTTAAATGATCTCCCAAACAGAATGTTGGAATAATATTAGTTGTGACGAACCTTGAATTAGAACGTCAACCCCACTCCAGAGGAACAAAAACAAAATCTTAAAGTAGCAGTTCTCAAACGCGTTTTGCAGGTCGCTAGCACGGCTCCCAGAAATTAATTCTAGAAATCTAGGGTGGACCCCTGAGTCTACTAGTGCTGGCAGGCAACCACCCCGCTTGGGCCGCCTTGGTAAGCCAGGAACCGGACCTTAGGAAACCAAGATTAGCTTGGCCTGAGGACTGTAAATACTGTCTCATGTCCTTTTCTTTCTGTTGACTTACTCCTCTCCTGTCCGTAATCAGTCGGGAGTCAAGAAGCCCTGATTCGGAAGGCTGTGTGAGAAAGGATAGTGCTTTCTGGAGCCCTTACATGAGAGCAGGAAATGGCTTTTTATCCATATCCTGTTATTGCCTGGGTGGGAGAAAGATGGCGTGGATCAGGCTAACCCACCTTGTTTCTCTCAGGAGCCTGTTGGTAGGATCGTGGGAGCTTGAGCATGTCATTAGGTCTTGGCTCCCACCTCAGCTCTCTGCTTTCCTTCTCATGGTATCAGCCAGGGAGTGCCCGGAGCCTGGGGGGTCTCTGATTCCCTGGGATGTGCCAGCATCAGTAGTATTTATGGGCTTTTAGTTGTGGGTATCAATTCACTAGCTACAGAATATCTGAATGATGCCTAGCTTACACAGTACAACTGAAGTAAGGCATGTTAGAGACAGTATCCCAAGCGTGGCTCAGAATTCCCTTGCTGTCTGGCAGAAATGAGGGTTGGATGACCTCCACATCTGCCAAAGGTGTTTTCTACATCTTGATGTCTCTTGAGACTCCACAGGGATATTAAAGGTAGCCATGAGGGTTTGGCGTTTTTCTTGGCTTTGGTGGCTTTGGATGTCTGGCTACTTATTGATGGTTTTGTTGTTGTTGTAGATGACGTACAAAAACAGTGTGCCTTTCTGTAATGCTGAGTTTCCTGACTTGTTTTGTGTTTCCCACCTGCCACACATGGGGTCTCCCCACACCTCCATGGCTAATTGGAGTGAGAAACTGAGGGAACTGTTTGGATGATGTTAAATGATTTAAGATGGGAAAGTCGGAGTCCTTGAAATGAGAAGCTTAGAGGATAAGGGAGCACGTTGTAAGTTTACCTAGCTCAGTCCTCTCATCTTTCAGGTAGTGACTGGGAGGTAGGCTGGGGATGTAACTCAGTGGCAGGGCGCCTGCTCTGCATGTGTGGGAGGTACTAGGTTTGTCCCTTAGTGTACGCCATACTCTTTTCCCCTCTTCCCCACATCCAAACACAAGAGTCTGAGATGGTAGGAGGAGGATTCCTGGTCTAGCCTGCTGCCCTTCCTGCTCTATTACCTTTTAAATGCTTCCGCAAGAAGGTGGTGCAGAGCGGAGAAA
The DNA here is from genome assembly GCF_000001635.26 of Mus musculus. Classification (NCBI taxonomy): domain Eukaryota; kingdom Metazoa; phylum Chordata; class Mammalia; order Rodentia; family Muridae; genus Mus; species Mus musculus. The sequence continues at coordinate 28,954,556 of NC_000083.6, forward strand.
TAACAAGGCAGAGAAAACAGAGAGACTCTGATATGACCATAGTGCCAGTGTCTCATGGAAGTTGAAGGAACTGTGCGTTCTAACTGTAAACCACGGTGATGAGAGTGCTGAGATAAATCAGAAGCTTGAACGGGTCGGGGAAGGAGAAGTAAGAGCGGGCAGATGGCTGGCTTACAAAAACCTGAGAGGTTAGAAGCGCACTGGCTGTAAGAGATTCACTTTAGAAAAGATTAATACTAACGGTTGGGTTGTAGAAGTTACCTGTATGAGCAGTGTCCAGAACCTTTGACGCCGCTGTCTTGAGTAACTTGAGCTACTCTCGTGGTGACCAGGTTTATTAGGATCCTAGCTGGTTGGTTGGTTTTGGGGAGTTGTGGTATTCTATGCCTTTATCATATGTATGCTCTTCTCTTGAGAGGAGGTCATCCCGTCCCTTGGAACAGGAGTTGCAGACCTCTGAGCTGCCATGTGGGTGCTGGGAACAGAACCTGGGTCCTCTGCAAGAGCAGCCAGTGCTCTTAGGCAACAGAACCATCTGAGCCACAAGTTGTGTAACCGTTAACACTTTTTTTCTTGATTAGTTTCAGAGAGCATTTAGATTTTCTTCATCTGTTTTTAAAAGCTAACTTCTTGTTTCAGTATTGTTTTTTTTTTTTTTGGTTTTTTGAGACAGGGTTTCTCTGTATAGCCCTGGCTGTCCTGGAACTCACTCTGTAGACCAGGCTGGCCTCAAACTCAGAAATCCACCTGCCTCTGCCTCCCAAGTGCTGGGATTAAAGGCGTGTGCCACTACAACCGGCTCTGATTTTTTTTTTTAAATGAAGTTGTTTATTACATTTCTTTTGTGGGGGGTGGCACATGCACACTCTCGTCACAGTCTGCATGCGGAGGTCAGAGGACAGCTTGCAGGTTATTTCCTCCGTGGGTTCTGGTATCAGGCTCAGGTTGTTAGCTTGGGCCTTTACCTGCTGAGCCCCCTGGATTTCTCAGCTCTGAATTTTGTTGTCTGTGGTGCCGGGGGTTGGGGCTGGGCTTTGGGCTGTTCCTGTTAAGTAAGCACTCGTCCAGCCCCCTCCGCCCCACCTGGTCTGGTTTTGTTTTCTCTTTTTGAGACAGGACCTCACTGTGTTCAAGGCTTGCCTGGGATTTGAGATCCTTCTGCTCGGAAGTGCTGGGGTTCTGGTGTGGGACCGCACTGGATCGTTTTCTTTTTCTTCAGTTTCTACCCTTATTTCTTTTCTTATATAGTCTTTAGCATTGAGAAGGGTATTTGTTGTCTTTCTTGGTTCTTTTCGAATGGGAAAGCTATAGATTGTTCTCTGTTCTGTGGTTTATCCTAATGCAAGCTTGCCTGTGTTATGTTTTGTCATTCAGCTGAAAATATTTCCTACATCCTGTTGTGATTTCCTTAAAAAAAACCCCACAAAACCCAAAAAGAAAAAACCACCCAGGTTAATTATTTTATAGCCACTTTCTGTTACACTGTCCTGGAGAGCAGGGCTCTAGAGTCTGTGCACTTAAAGGTAGGAGGTGGTGGTGCGCATGCTCAAATTCAGCTCTAACCAGGTATCCGAGAACCCTTGAAAATGCTGTTGTGCAGTCTTGGGTCAGCTGTGTGGATGGAGTTGTTGAGCTCTTCTGTACTGTTTACTTACATCCATGTCTATAGGCAAGCTCATCAGAACACAGCCGTGTGTACTCGCTTGCCCTGATGGTGCCTTTGTACCTAAAAACCTAGGGTGATAACTGCCTCTCCTTACCAGAGAGCCTACCATTCCTGTTGGAATTCTTTCTTCAGGCTCCCCACTGGAAACACAGGCTATAGGACAGGGTCTTACACTATTTTACAGGATCCTTCCCTCAACAAGCAGACGTCTCCCAGGCCGTGAGGCTGGCTTCTGGGCAATTGTGTCTAAAGTGTCTGTTTTCTGAGAGGAAAGCATAGGAGTCAGGCTTGCTTTGGTTTTCCTCATCAGTCTAGAGGACTACCGTGTGTGTGTGTGTGTGTGTGTGTGTGTGTATGTGTACCTCAAAGGAATTGTAGGATGCTAGTGGGGAAAGGTAATATGGTAAGCTATATAGCCACTGTGGTTTTATGGTGGCATTTAGGGGCGGGTGTAAGAATTAGAAGGTGGAAAAGAGAAGGTAAAAAGAACTTACTAAACAGTGCAAGTCAATGTTTGCTTGATTTATTAACTTATTTAAATTAAGTATACTTGCTGGTGTGTGCGTGCGTGTGTGTGTGTGTGTGTGTGTGTGTGTGTGTATACATAAGTGCAGGAACCTGTGGGTGCCAGAAGAGGGCATCAGAGATAGTCACAGAAGAGCCAGCCAGTCAATGTGCAAAGCAAATTTGGGTCCTCTGTAAGAGTGGGATGCACTCTCAACTGTGCATCTCTACAGCTTCTTTTTGTTATTATTTTTATATAGTCTTTCAAAAATTCATTCATGTTTACAATGTATCTTGATCAGATTCACTCCCATTCTTTTCCTGTAACTCCCCCTAGCTCTGCTCCAACACCTCACCCTCCCAGCTTTATGCTTCTGAGCCTAAACAGAGTTGCCCATGGTACATGGCACGTATGGGATCATCACTGGAGCATGGGCATACTGCCTGTGGCCGGCTCCCCACTCCATGCTGTACGTTTTAACTGGCTTGGTATAGCTGTTGATGTAGACAACAGTCGTGTCTGGCTGAGGACTCTGTTTCAGAGATGGTCACCTTCCAGTCTTACATTCTCTCCACCCCTTCTGAGATGTTCCCTAAGCCTTAGGGCAGAGGTTGTCATAGGTGTCCTCTCTACAGCTGTGTGCTTGCTGTTGCTTTTATTCTTAGTATCTCCAACAGTTCTGAGCATCTGTGTTAACCACTACTCACTTTAGTATGACTTTATGGTTATGATGTTTTTTGATGCTTAATAATTGTAGACATGTATATGCCTTTTAAAAATAAATAGACTTTTGACTATTGAACTCTCCCTACTTCTTGATTTGTGGCATGGATGACACCAAATTATGTTCTGCCATTTAATATGTAGAATTCATAATACATAACCTGGCATGCTGGCATGTGCTTTTAAGGTCTATACTCGGGAGGCAGATCTCTGTGAGTTTGAGGACATCCAGGACCACGAAGAGAGTCCTTACCTCAAAACAAAACAAAAGAATGTTCCCTATAACAAGTGCACTGATTCGCAGTAGTTTGTAAAAAACCCGCCTAGATCCACCAGTTCCAGATGGCTTTTACCAACCACTGTAAACCATGGAGGTCCTTGGGAGCCTGTTTCCTGACATCTAAATCATACACATTCCTTGTTTTCCAGGCTTCCTTTCTGACTAAGAATGAATGTTCACCAGGGCAGTGATGGCGACTGGTCATTGCAGCCAGAGCTCAGCTGCCTAGGAGATGAGGCCTTAGCTGCCACTCAAGAGAAAGAAGGCAGCAGCTTGGTGTCCTCTGGTCTGCATAGTGTCACTTATCCCCTAGCTGCCAGGAGTGAAGGTACCGGGGGCATTCTCACCCAGACATGGTGTACCCAGGAGGGATGCAGACTTTACCTGAGCATATATTCAGTTAATTGGCTTAGCATACCTGTCGGTGTATCTTGCTGACCACCATTAGAAAACCTGAAGTCAGCCTGGCTTATCCACCTGGTGTGAGGGTGTAAGACAAACGGCTACACGTTCGGAGCCAGGAGACAGATTGACTGTGCTCGGGTCCTTACCATCTATATTGTGATGAGACCCCCACTGTATGAGAGTTCTGTTTATGGATGGGAAGTGGACAGAACGGTTCCTAGTCGCCCTTCCTCAGAGGGCTGCTGGAGCCAGGTGCTAATGGAAAGGCAGCTCCTGAGAAGTTGTTGGGCAGGCCCTTACATGGAGTCTTGAGTATGGCTAGCTGGCCTGAATGCACTATAGATCAGGCTCTTGAGCTCAGCAGCCTCTGCCTCTGCCTCCTGGGCACTACGATGACAGGCATGTAGCATGCCTCACTCTCAGGTAACCTTAACTCACTGTTGTTTTTAAACGGGAACTCAGGCATTTGGTTTGGTTTGGTTTTTTTTTTTTTTTTTTTTTGGTTTTGGAGACAGGTTCTCTCTGTGTAGCCTTGGGCTGTCCTGGAACTCACTCTATAGGCCAGGTTGGTCTTAAACTTAGAGCTCCACCTGCCTCTGCCTCCTGAGAGCTAGGCTAGAATCAAAGGCGGGTGCCACCACACTGGGTTCAGTGGGCCAAATCTTTTTTTTTTTTTTTTTTTTTTTTCTTTTTGAGACAGGGTTTCCTGGCTGTCCTAGAACTCGCTCTGTAGACCAGACTGGCCTCGAACTCAGAAATTTGCCTGCCTCTGCCTCCTAAGTGCTGGAATTAAAGGCGTGTGCCACTACTGCCCTAGTGGGCTAATTCTTAACTGGCTGAATGTTTTATCATATTTCTCAGCCTATAACTTTAAAAGGAAACCACTGTTTACTGAGTACAGATACATAAATATTTGCATATATATTAATTTGTTTTAATTTATTTTGCACGAATGAACGCTTTACCTGTGGAGGCCAAAAAAGGGTATCAGATCCCCTGGAATCCCATGGTTGTGAGCCACCATGTGGTTGCTGGGAATTGAACCCAGGTTCTCTGGAAGAGCAGTCAGTGCTCTTAACCTCTGAGCCATCTCTCCAGCCCTTAATATTACAGAATAGTCCAATTTGGTTACAGCTTATTTTTGTTAAGACTTAGAGTTTTGTTGAGTGTTTGTGTGTGAGTGTGAGTGTGTGAGTGAGGAGGGAGTGTTTTGTTTTGTTTTGTTTTGTTTGAGACAAGGTCTCAGGGAGCCCAGGCTGCCCTCACGCTTGTCAGGTCTTAACTTTGGATCCTCTTGTCTCCACTTTCCCAGTGCTGAGGTAGGACTGGGGATCAAATGCATGCTAAGTAAATTACCAACTGAGCAACGACTCCTTGTTAATAAAGTTTTATTTGGGTTGTAGCATGTACATTCTCACAGGCGATGAGAGGGCAACTTCATGGAATCAGTTCTCCCACACCTTTTCCAGGGTTTCTGGGTCTCAAACTGAGGCGGTCAGGCTGGTGTGGCACGTGCCTCTATTACTGAGTCATCTCATTGGCTTCCCGTACGTGTGCTGCTTATACATTTTAGATAAATTTATTTTAAAACAAGTCTTTAGTCTGCAGGTGATTTTATCATTTGTTAGAGACAAAAGGCAAATGTGCATACTAAAGATGAACTGTCCAGCCGGGCGGTGGTGGTGCACGCCTTTAATCCAGCACTTGGGAGACAGAGGCAGGTGGATTTCTGAGTTCGAGGCCAGCCTGGTCTACAAAGTGAGTTCCAGGACAGCCAGGGCTACACAAAGAAACCCTGTCTCGGAAGAAAAAAAAGAACTGTCCAGGGCCCACTAGAGATGCCCTGTCTTGCCCTGTCATGGACTCTTCTGATATTTACATGCAGGTCCTTAGTACCGTGGTAAACCACGTGTGGTGTCACATGCCTGTAATCCCACCACTGTGGGAGGGAAATGAGGATCAGAAAGAAGTTCTGAGTTACCTTCAGCCACAGGGTTAGTTCAAGGGCAGCCCAGGCTACATAGGGCCCTGCCTCAAAGTGGAAGAGAGGAATTTTAAATAATTAAAGAGAGTGGCTTTTCGATGATAGGGCAAAGAGATGAAATCCCAAGAGTAAATCCTAAGGCCACGTGCATTTGCTGTTGACAGCAAGGTGCAGCAGTCCAGAAGCTGATGTGGTGCTGTGGGAACTAACACAGTGAGAGTGGTTGGTTCTGAGAATTTCTAGGAAGAGTAATGACTTAGAGAAAAGACTTTCTTTCTGGCAAATTAAAAAACAAAAACAAAAGCAGCTTTGAAGAGTGAAAATTGAGTTTTAACATACAGTAGTAGTAAGTTCCTAAAACACAGACAGCAGTGCTGGGGCTGTAGCTGAGCCTACAGTAAGTAGAACACGGAACCCCACAGACACAAATCCCCAGTACTGTGACTGAGTGTGCTGGGTCACGCTCTGATCGCAGCACTCAGAGGTCGGGGGAGGAGCATCAGAAGTCAAAGGCTATCTTCAGCTACACAGTGAATTGAAGGGCAGCTTAGACTTCGTGAGACCCTCCCTCAAAGATAAGTACGGGTGTAGAGACGGCTCAGCTAAGAAGGCTTCTTGCTCTTCCAGGGGCCTCGTTTGGCCCCCAGCTCCCAGGGATCTGACTCCCTCTTCTGGCTTACTTGAGCACTTGAGGATATTCACACAACCCACAAACACTTGAAGGAAAATCTGGACTAAGTAAACAAATACGCACAGCAGATGTAAGAGTGTTAGAGATGCAGATGGAACCGAAAAGAAGCGATTGTTTCTGAGCACCAGCTTTTCAGCGACTGGCAGGAGACTGCAGGGCTACCACAAGCCCCGCTCTTCTGTTCTGTCTTGTTCCTCTGTGCGTTGTTTACTTTAAAATTACAGTCGTTTTAAAGTGTGGGTGCTTCTCCCCCAACACCGTATCACACATACATGAGAAGAAGTTATCAGGATCCATCCTGAGACCTTATTTTGTGAGGGGAGTTGTTTGGTTGGTTGGTTGGGTTGGGTTTTTCAAGACAAGGTTTCTTGTGCCACTCTGGCTGTCCTGGAACTCACTCTGTAGACCAGGCTGGCCTCACATTCAGAGATCTGTCTGCCTGGCTTTCAAGTGTCTGGTTTGTTTTTAGTTTTCTCTAGGCTAGTGGTTTTAGCTCTGAACACCTATGGCTTTAGGTTTTTGTTCATTGGTTGCTGTTTTAGAGCAGACATTTTTCTCTAGACTCTAGCCCTTTTGTTACTTGACTTTGTGTCTGCTCTTTCAGACCTTGCACTTGACTATGCCTCTCAGCCAGCAAGCCTTCCGCATCCTCACATAATGCCACTTCCTGAAGACAACAAGGGCTCATGCTTCCAGAGTGGGAGCAAACGGAGCCACGAGCCCTTCATTGTGCCAGAGAGATTTGGAAACAGCGGCTTAGGTTTTGGAGGTGGCGCTCACTCTCAAGCCCCAGAGAAGGTGACACTTCTTGTGGATGGCACTCGTTTTGTGGTAAATCCTCAGATTTTCACTGCTCATCCGGATACCATGTTGGGAAGGTAATGACAGTTTGCGAGTGCGCTCTCTTGTGTGACCTTGCAGTAGATGCAGAGCTGCACTGCAGTACACTGCTGACTTTACTCTCTGTGGCCGCAGGAGCTATTGAACCTTGACCTGCCCCTCTGTAAACGCACGGCTTTGCTCTCTGAGTTGCAAAGGTCAGAGATGCTAAGCTGAGACCTAAGTCCCGCTGTTTTCTTCTGTGAAAGTAGGATTGGTAATAATCCACCTGCATAGGAACAGTGACGGACGCTGGTCTAGAAACCTTGTGCCTCCCACCCACTGGTAGCCTTTGGGTTTGGTTTTAGTTTTTTTGTTTTTTGAGTGGTGGTGGGGGAGACAGGGTACAGTTAGCAGTCCTGGAGTTTGGACCTAGGAACCTAGGCTGTCATGCATGGGAAGCAAGCATTTTACTGAGCTAGGCCCAGCCTGTTGCTAGTTTATTCTTTCTTGATGTGTGTTGGTGCTTTGCCTGCAGGTATGTCTGTGTAGTACATATATGCAGGGCCTGCAGGGGCCAGGAGAGGGTGTGTCAGATGTCTAGACTGGAGTAAACAGCTGGTTGTGAGCCGCAGTGGGTGCTGGGAATGTAACCGGGATCCTGAGTTGACTGTGAGAACAGGCCTCCTCGTTGAACTGTGTCAAGGTGCAGAGGAGCCTCGCGCCTGTGTGAGACCAACGGCTAGCCTTGCCTGTTGAAGTGGGCGATTCCCCTGGGCTGACTCCTAAAGGGATGGTGAGCCGGGAGGGAAGGAGGGAGGGAGAGCACTGATAGCTCCTCCTCTACAGAGTCGCTCATGGATGCATGGTGAGGGCAGAGAGGAGGGGAAAAGCGAGGCAGCCAGGAGAGGTGGTTTACACTGGCAAGTTCTTAGGACAAAGGGGCTGCTTCCACAGCCTCCTCTGTATTGTGTCGGCTCCACAGACCGATGCTTCCTTCTTTCCCTTTTGTCTGAAGGGGTTTTCCTAAGGCATGCATTCCTCTGAGAGGCATCAGGTCCCAGGGCTGTATTTTAAGTTACGCTGCAAGAGAGTAGGTAGTGCTGTATGGGAGAGGAAGAGGAGAGCTGCCTCTGCTGAGCCCCGCTGGAGAAGGTGATGTTGTTGCTGGTGTCTTTCAGGATGTTTGGGCCGGGAAGAGAATACAACTTCACAAGGCCCAATGAAAAGGGGGAGTATGTGATCGCGGAGGGGATCAGCGCCACCGTGTTCCGCACAGTCCTGGTATGTGTGTGGGGCTGCTCCCTTCTCTGTCCTCCACCACAGCACGCAGGCGTGCATGCTGCACCCTTAAGGACGGCACAACTGTGTGACTGACTTTCGGGTCTCTGGTGTACAGTCGTTGCCTTCTCTTTATTTTTCCTACGTATAACTTGTAAGTCCTTATGTGAGCTCAGTTGGTTGTCTTGGGTAGACAGGAGTCGTTTTGTCATCTAATGCACCAGCCGGTTGACTCCAGGATCCCGCCACCTCAGTAGAGTATGCAGTAGGAGTGCAGAGGGTTAGAGGAGTCTTTCCATGCATTTCTTTGCTTCCATTTCCCCTTCCTGATCTGTTCCCAGGATTATTACAAAACTGGCATCATCAACTGTCCAGATGGCATCTCTATCCCAGACCTCAGAGACACGTGTGACTATCTCTGCATTAACTTCGACTTCAACACTATCCGATGTCAGGATCTGAGTGAGTACAGAGCAGCTGTGACATTGAGCCAGTGCGCGTTCACTGAGCTCCAAAGGAGGCTGAGAACTACCAGAAGGAAGACATCCGCTAACTAACCATTGCTTCTCCTGCTGTGGGGTTGTGGGGAAGTAGGATCAGCAGATGTTCTGGGGAGTATGGCTCACATGTCACCCCAGCACTCTGAAGACAAGAGGATCATCAGGCATTCAGTGCCAACATGGGCACAGAGAAACACCTTGTCTCTGTGAGGCCAGGGTGTAGCTCACTTGATAGACTGCTCACCTAGCATAGGAGACCCGGGGTCCCATTGTCAGTAGACAGTAAACAAGGCATGTGAGATGTGCCTGTGATCTCAGTGTGCGGGAAGTGGAGGCTGGAAATAAAAGGTATGAAGTCTAACATGGCCAGCTGGACTCTGAGTTACCGCTATGCTCTTGGGTAGGACTGTGGTGTCGACACTGACAGGCAAGGTACTGAGTGTCAGGGAGCGTAAGTAAAGCTGGTTGTCACCATGGCGCAGGGACTGTGTGTCCTCTGGGATGACATCTGTGTGCGCAGGAAGCAATTCATCCGCCTCTCCTTTCCCCAGGTGCTCTACTGCACGAGCTCTCCAACGATGGTGCCCACAAGCAGTTTGACCACTACCTCGAGGAACTGATTCTGCCCATCATGGTGGGCTGTGCCAAGAAAGGCGAGCGAGAGTGTCACATTGTCGTGCTGACAGACGAGGACTCTGTGGACTGGGATGAAGACCACCCCCCACCCATGGGGGAAGAGTATTCCCAAAGTAGGAGCACCCATAGAAAATGCTACCCATGCAGATAACACTGACAGCTAGTGATGGGCACAGGCACCCAAAGGGACAGCCAGCAGCAGGGTGATACCCTTCTGTCCCGTTCCATTGCAATGCCGGCTCAGTGAGCAAAGCACTTAGCATGGGGCTCTGGGGCCCTGACCTCAGATCCCAGAAGTGACAGGAAGCTGGCTGTGGTAGCACAGGTCTGTGATCCAGAGCCCCCTTAGTGACATGGGAGGCATGCACAGCAGCGAACAACAAAGCAGAGAGCCTGGCTCTAGGCTGTAGGTGAAGACCTGACAGCCCAGGTTATCCTCTGACCTCCGCGTGCACACAGGCAGACGCACTCAGCCACTGCATCAGGCACACACACACCCTTTATGGAAGGATGTGCACGGAAAGGAGGTTTAGCCCTGCTCCACCCAGTACTTTTCATATGGCTGCTCAATGTTCCATTCATAAATGTGTCATAATTCACTTGCCTTGCCTTGTAGGACATTGTAGAGGAGGGTGTGTGTGTGTGTGTGTGTGTGTGTGTGTGTGTGTATGCTTTTATATAGGACTTTTAAACAGTATTTTTGCACATCACTATAGGTTATTCTTAGACATAGAATGCTACAAGCTTGGTGCTTTTATGATTGTGAGAGATGTTACATGCCAGGAATCCCAGCATTAGGGATGCTGGGGATGGGGAGGAGTGTTCCAGGTCAGAGGACATGATGGGTTACATAGCACCTTTTGGTTGTCCCCTCCGTCCCTGCCCCCCTCCCCTCCTCTGTGACTAACCCCAGTGCTGTGTTGTTTAGTTCTTTACAGCTCCAAGCTCTACAGATTCTTCAAATATATCGAGAATAGAGATGTTGCTAAAACTGTGTTAAAGGAACGAGGCCTGAAGAACATCCGCATTGGAATTGAAGGTATTAAAAAGTCTCAGTCAGCCGGACAGTGGCAGAGACAGGCAGATCTCTATCTCTGAGTTGGAGGCCATCCTGGTCTACAAGAGGGAGTTTCAGGACAGCCAGGGCTACACAGAGAAACCCTGTCTTGAAAAAACAAACATAAAAAGGCTTGGCCAGTGTTGAGGTTCTACAACAAGGGGTGGGGTGGGTTTCTGGCCACAGCTTACTACTCTGAGCTTGGCTGGCGGGAGCCTTGAGACCCGGCACACTTAGAGTCTACTTAGTGAGGGGCTGCTTCATTGCTGTGTGTCCCGAGGTTTGCATTGCCTGCCCTTCAGTTGTAGCCATGAGTATCCCTCAGGGCTCTCAGCCCAGGGCACAGGATTCTGGGGTGAATCCAGTGAGCACCTGGGCTCACCTGAGCAAGAGTACGTCTTTTCATCTAAAGTTATTCTCTTAAAAAACAAACCAGCTTAAGGATTTGAGCTTTGCCGACTGTGGTGGTTCAGTCCCAGCCCTCGGGAGGCAGGGGAGGAAGATTTCTGTGAGCTCTGGGCCAGCTTAGTCTGCATCACAGTTTCCAGGCAGGCTGAGGCTATTTAGTGAGACTCTGTCTTTTCTTTTTCTTTTTTAAATTTATTTATTTTCTTCATATGAGTACACAGTTGGTTTCTTCAGACACACCAGAAGAGGGCATCAGATCCCATTACAGATGGTTGTGAGCTACCAATGTGGGTGCTGGGAATTGAACTCAAGACCTCTGGAAGAGCAGTCAATGCTCTTGACTTATAAGCCATCTTTCCAGTCTGTCTTTTCTTAGATAAAACTTGAGGTCTGTTTTTCCTCAGGCTGTCTGGGTACTTCGTGCTGGAGGCAGGAGTTGGTGCAGCCTGGGCCCCTGAGCCCTGCTCATATCACCGCCGCAGTGAACTCATTGCTACATGTGTCTGACTCAGGATTTTAAGTTAGAGGTCACTATTGAGATAATTTCACTTTGCCTTGTGTGTGAGGCCTGGGGACAGGGTACCATTGTTACCATTGAGGTAACATTGCACATTTCCCTGCTTTTCCCTTAACCATGGCTTCTATACAGCATTAACAAGATGGCAGCGTTCCTGTGCCATGGGGAAGTTTTGTCCCTTTGTGGTGTTTCCAACCATTAAAAGCTCTTGGAATTAGTACATTCTCTTTCCTTTCCATTAAGAGGGGGAGAATCTGGGCTGGTGAGATGGCTCAGCAGGTAAGAAAGAGCACTGACTACTCTTCAGACGTCCTGAGTTCAAATCCCAGCAACCACATGGTGGCTCACAACCATCCATAACAAGATCTGATGCCCTTTTCTGGAGTGTCTGAAGACAGATACAGTATACTTGCATATTCATAAATAAATAAATCAAAAAAAAAAAAAGGGGGGGAGAATCCCTGTTATTTCCCACAGCCCTGTCCCTTATAGGGACAGAGGAGGCTTGGGAGGACACCAGTCACATGCCACAGAGCTTTTCTTGCTGTCCTTGGACTTGGAAGTAGATGGTAGAGCGAGGAGAGTCTGCCAGGAGTGTGAGCACTGTATGCTTTCTGGTTGCAGGTTACCCTACCTGTAAAGAGAAGATCAAGAGGAGACCTGGCGGGCGGTCTGAAGTCATCTACAATTATGTGCAGCGCCCTTTTATCCAGATGTCATGGGAAAAAGAGGAAGGAAAGAGTCGCCATGTGGATTTCCAGTGCGTTCGCAGCAAATCCCTCACTAATTTGGTGGCTGCTGGAGAGGATGTCTTAGAAGACCAGGAGATAATAATGCATCACCCACCACAAGTAGATGAACTTGACCGCTTAAATGCTCCACTCTCTCAGATGGCTCCGAATGACTTTCAAGATTAGGGACAAACGGCCTCTGCCCAGTTGTTGGAGCTCTTCTTTGTGTGGGTACCCCTAACCAGGCCTCCCTGCCCTCCTGTGGTTTCTCACCGTTAGGAGATGCCTCTTCCTGTCTCCTTCCCTTCTGAGTTGTTACTGTGCCCTTTTCCGGGTCTGCCTCCGGCTGGGTGAAGAAGCTCTCTGGTAATTAGGCGGCCAGCTTTACCAGCCCTGGCAAACGAGCTTTTGGGTCTGGTGCTCTTGGTTGAATCTTTGCATTCACCTCCTGGTGCAGGAGAGGAAGTGAACTGTTGCCTCACATTCGGCACAGCAGCCCACTCTTACACCGGGTGAGTGGTTTCACAATCAGACAAATTGCTTATTAGCAAAAGGACCAAAACGTCAGAGAAACAGTCTGTGCTGGGGTTGGGTGTGCCCACCTGGGGAGGTGCGGGGCAGGCGAAGGGAATTCCCTGGAGCTCCAGCTCAGCTCTGCTTTTTACTAACATAGGAGCAAACCAACCCCCTAAGAAGGGCAGCCTGATGCTTCATTTGGAAGTGAAACTTGCAAATGAGGTGGCAGAATGGCTCCAGATTGGGCCAGCTGGACCCTCCTCTGGTGGGAAGCCACAGCGCCTGTCCATTAAATAGGCCATTAGCTACTGGAACATGGTAAGAAAGTAATATGTGGTCATCCCCCAAATCAGGTCCAGGCCTTGTTGTTGTGTTATCTGCTCAGGCTTACACGTGTGGTAGACGGCAGCCCAGATCATTCCCTAGCTCCTTCCTCTCACATTTCCATGGCTGTTTGCAGAGCCAAGAGCCTGACAGCAATGTCTGCAATTATTTTACTTCCCGGTAGAAGTCCACCTTTGAGTCCGTCCTCCACCCTGGGCGGTGTGTAAGCTGTTTCCTTCAAGCTCTTTACAGAATATGTTGTTTCTTGAAGGCTGCTCCCATAAGACCATGTATAGCATAACTACTTGATGGCAATAAAATCAGGTTTTGGAAGCCCTCTCTCCAGTATTGAAGAACAAGTGTGCTCTTAAAACAGTGTTTTCTGTGCTTGTGGCATCACAATGGGTGCAAGATCTTCCTTGCTTAGAAAAGAACCGAAGGGTAACTGAGTGGCTCCAGCTTGTGGTGACTATTGGTGTGTCTGTGAGGCAGCATCCAGAATATGGGCTGAGGTTGTCTGTATCAAGAGGTTACTTCTGTGAAGTTGCTTGGCTTGTGTTTGAGGCCAGGTCTGGCTTTGATTTTGTTGGTGCTACATGGTTGCCTACCTGCAGCTGTCCAGCCCAGGCCCAGGGTCAGTGGTGCTTCCTGTTTCTCCATGGCCACAGGAATGATTATGTGTCTGTCCTGTGTAATGCTCAGGTGTGAGCACGGTCCTTTCTTTGTCCTTCGGAGTTGGTTCACTGGCTCTGGCCTTTTATGAACTAGGTCTTCACCCCAACACTCCAGCCCATGGAGTTTGACTGGGAGGCAATCTAAAGGCCACTCCAGTGACACTGGGTGGTGGCAACTAAAGGAAAGACTGTGTGCAGACATAGGCTTCTTGTGGGGAGGGAAGCTTTTTTGTACCTCAGCCCCACCCTTACCTACATTTCAGTGTCATTGTAGTTTGGTGTCTTGCCTACTGTTCCCAGAGTTGGGACACTTTTTCCTTTTGTTTTTGTTTTGTTTTTGGTGTGGGGGAGGAATAAGATGGGGTTACAAAACAAGGTTTTTCTGGGTAGCCCTGGCTGTCCTGGAACTCACTTTGTAGGTCAGGCTGCCCTCAAACTCAAGAGATCCACCTGTCTCTGCCTCCAGTGCTAAGATTAAAGGTGTTCCATGCCACTGTCTGGTCCCAATTATTCAGTGATGGGGCCTTGCAGAATCAAGGGCTGGATTGCAGTCATCTTTTGAGTTGATTACTGGCTATGTGAGAGAGAGGATTTTTCTCATAAAAAGATGGATTTGGGGCTCAGTGTCTTTTGTAAGTGCCTGAATAAGTAAGCTGGGCTATGTGCATAGAAAGTCTGATGAGAAAGGTGACTTTACACCTCAGAGTCTCTAATTATCTTACAAGATAAAGCTGACCCTGAGGCTTGACTCTACTGTGTACCCTTGCTGCAGCTTGTGTAGTTGACGAGGAACACCTGCAGACACAGTATCAGAACGAAACAAATGGGGGTGAAGGCAGAATTGGAGGAAGATGGGGACTGGGTACAACAGGCAAAGCTATTTTAACCAGCATCTCAGGAGGTACTGTGTAATGTCTCATCGCAGGCCTGAGAATGCTCTGCAGGAAATCCAGGAAGGGCCATCTTCTCAGAATATGTGTGCTAGGGAAAATAAATGTTCAGAGCACAGGCTTCAACTCAAGTGGAAAGTTTCTGTGGTGGCCATCAACAGCTTCTGAGGTGGGTGACACTGCTGCCTTCCCAGGAGGCAGGGCCACTCTGTGTCTGAGGGAATGAATCATTCTGGAGAATTAGGTTTTCTCCTAAGGGCAAAATGTGTGTGGATGTTGCCTCTTACACCATACTTACTTCTGAAGTTGCACTTGTTCACCTACCAGTGTTTACGGAATCCTGTGTGTGGGATGCTTTTTTTCTATAATAAAGTTTTTTTATTTGTGTCTCTTGTTATTTAATAGAAAAGAAAATCACAAAGCAAACCTTCAATGAATTTAAAGGCCAGGATAGTGGGTTTCTTTCCTTAGGACACAGACTCACCCAAAGCTTGCCTGTGCACCTCCTCCCTGCTGTCCTAGGATGCCCTCCAGTTCAGTTACCATGGGAGAGCTCACACTTCAATCAAATGTAACATTGCAATCAAATGTAACATTGAAAGCTTAGGTGTCTGTGGACTAGTTTAGTTTCAGATTAGGTGAGTGACAATGATAACTACAGGACCTCTGGCTCTTATTATCTTTGCTCTACTTTAGTCAAGTTTACACAAAGTCCTTGGTTCATTTAATAACTAGGCTGTTAAAGCCTCTGCCATCAGCCCACCCCATAGGCACCCAGGGGTTAAGATAGTGTGGTGGGTATGGTTTTTGCCAGATGTTGCTTGTCTTCAGCTGATGCTCACTAGAACAGGTCCTTCCCTCCAAAAGGATTTTAGTATGAGGCATAGACCTCTAGTCTAGGTCACTTGGTACCAGCCAGAACTGGACTGTGTACTGAGAAGAAGTCGTATCAATCAAATCAGGAAGGATTTGATGCAATGAGGTGTTACTGGGCAACTCTCTTCTCATCTGAAGAGGTGATGGTGCAGTTAGGACTCCAGGGTGGTTGGACTGTATTATTGGTGAGAACCTAGTGGGTCCTATACAGAACAGGGAAACAAATTTAGAATTTGGCAATAAGCAAAGTTCAAATGGGAAGAACCATTAGTGACCAGTGGCACAGGTCACCTATTGCATCACACAGATGTGTTTTAAAGCTAGTAACATGGTGCTGCAGAAATGACTCAGTGGGGAAGAGCACTGGCTGCTCTTGCAGGAGCTGGGTTTAGTTCACAGTATCTACACAACAGGCCATAACTGCAACTCCAATTTCAGATCTGAGGTCCTAGCTTCCTTGAGCACTGCATAAACTTAGTGCACATAAATACATACATACATGCAGACAGAACACTGAGAGATGTAACAATCACTTTAAAAGTTCTGACAAGATGCCAAGTAACAAGCTCCGCAAGCTGAATTCAGTCCCCTGGACCCTTACATGTATTACATATATTGACTGTATATGTAATACAGTCTGGGAAGTCCTGTGTCGGCCCCCGCAACCCCCCCCCCCTTCTATGGAAGGCAATTCATGATACCAGTTCCCTGCAAACAGGCTGGTACAGCACAGAACAGCATTTTGTATCAAGATGATGGTGCAGTGTTTCTGGTCTAAGGGATTGAGAGTGGCCACCAGTGTTCATTTAAAAATACATCACATAAAAGAAATCCACCACAGTTCGATTATCGTTTTCACAGTTTATTCAAAAGTTGAATAGTTAAAATGTGAACATTTCCCCCCAAATGAATCATCCCCACCACACAGACTCTACCACTATTCTTATTCTCCCATGCTCACCACACACTCCTGCAAACACACGGGGATCGAGCCTCAACTGTTTTATCAATAGAACACAAAGCCACGCCCAGGCCCTTCTATCTCCTTTGCATTAGCAGGCTCTGAATAGAGGATTAAGGAGCTAACATCTTAACCCAGAGTTAAGACTTCCCTAACATTCCTTTTTCTTCATCTAAGACATGAAAACCCAAAGCAGTTCTGCTTATAAGTCTTAAATTCTATCCTCTGAATGGCTGAGCTAAGACTGAGCTGACTTCACAAACTTCGGGACCAGCGGAGGGCCGATCCCAGTTGTAGCTTGGCCAATGACTGCAAGTTACCACACAGGTGCAAATAATGCCTTAACAGTTATCAACACTTAAAACCAAAGTCATTATATGGAACCTCCACATTTTTCTGACACAGCGAAAAATCTTCTAAAGGTGGCAGCAGCCATGACAGAGAAGGCACTTTGTGCTAAATTCAGTGTTTCTCATGAGAGAACGCCACAGCAGAGGCGTATCAGCCCAAGCTGCAGGCAACCCTTTTGGGTGGAGGGACAAGAATGCCCCCAAGAAGGCATCTGCAAAGGAAAATTTTGTAATCATGATTCCAAGGCAAAATGGCTAAAGTTGGGGTAAGGAAATATCAAGACAAACACGGTTGCACCATGGATTGAGGAATGAGCTCAAGGACCCAGCGGGCTGGTCCTGCCTTGACTCCCAAGGAGGCTGTGGGCACTTGCATGGCAGCACTTGCAGGTATTGCTTGCTGGTAGGCAGTGTGTGCCTCAAGATGATCTACAGCCGTGAAGGGAAAGTAAGGGTTGTCCACAGGGTCCAGAACTCCTTGGCAGTGCCCAGTGCCTTTATGGGCTTTCTAAGATCAAAAAGGATCACACTAGTACCTCTCCCATCAACAGAAGAGCAGCATGAGTCTTTTGGATGGGAGACAGGTCAGTAGATCAGGGTCTTTGTCCTAGTACCATAAGTAAAGTGCACCATGAGTGAAGGCTGTGGAAAGCCACTTGTGAGGGCCAAGGTATGGGGAGAAACCACCGGCACCTGCGAGACCGAGATTGTTCCTTCTGCCACACTGTTGGCTGTTCACACAGACTTTCATTATTGCCTTATTTAACTACAGAATTTTCAGCTATAAGGAGAAAAATACTTGGTGGGCTTGGCAGGTGGCATATCATCACCACAGCACAGGGCGTTGGCTGGTACTCAGTGTGTAACAGTTCAGTAACAGTGGGCAGCTGCTTTTCCCCTTCATTCTGATCAACTTGGGGAAATCAAATTCTCTTTACAGCACATACCAAACTGGCTCATGGGGCTTCAAAAGAAGCAAGCAGCTGCTTATGGCCGATGGAAAAATGCTTGTCTCTGTCCTATCAGCTTCCCGGTGCACCGTGGAGGAATATCCACTTACAATCACATTTCAGAGACTTGACTAGGATGTATTAATGAATTCTACAAACTTCTTGGAAGTTCTTTCAAGAGCGCAAGAGGAAAACCACAATGTTGTATAGAGACCACTGCCCCATTTAGGGTTCCCAGCACAGGCCCTATTTTGCTGCTTTCATGTACGAAGGTATGGCCCCCCTGGCTGTCAGGCCCTCGAAGCGCTTGTATGTGTAATTGATGAAGACCCAGTCTTTGTTCTTGTAGTCCGTCTCAGGATGACTACTTGTGGTCACTGGCAAAGAAACAGAAGTAGGACTGAATCGCTGCCTTCAAGTCACTGTCCCCTCAAGGACAGCTCTGCCCCAGAGATAAAGCACCCTGAAGAACACAGTACAGCTCCCATTCAGAGAGATTCTCTTTCACTGTGCAAGCTTTCTACTTTGCTCACTTAAGTGTTCTTAAGTTCTGAGTAACAGAAAAGCAGCTTATGATTTGCTCAAGCAGCTGAACACGATCGTCTCACTGCTGCCCACTGTGGGGACTGATAAACACTTACCCAGGACCAGAAGTCCCCCTCGGCATTCTGTTTTGTAAATATCACCCTAAAATCACAGGGGATGCTGCAACTCTAAAGACTGCAGTGGCAGCCAGTGGGATTACCTGTGGGCTTAAGAATATCAGACTCTGGAAATTCATCGAAGTTTGAGGTATCATCGATGCTCTTGATTTCAATAGATATCGCAGCTGGTCTCTCCCTGTCAAAAACAGACACAGGCCAAATGACCACAGATGGTATGCTCACAGAGGATACTGCCCCAGTCTCTCTTGGAAGACTCCTTCCTGTCTGACATGGAGGACTATTCACTGTTGGCAACATTTTTTTTCTCTAATGCTAAATAAACCAAATGACTGCATCCAAGCAAAATTATCATTAAAAATTGGTAATTCAGCCATGCATGACTTTAATCCCAGCACTTAGGAGGCAGAGGCAGACAAATCTCTCATGAATTAAGGCTAGCCTGATGAACATAGTGAGTTTCAGGGCAGCCAGAGCTACCCTGTCTCAAAAACCAACTGAACAAAGCATTCAGTCAGAAAGACAAGGGAGCTACAGCCCTGTGTCAATGCAGCCAACCCGCTAATGAAAGAGTCCTCCTGGAAGGGAAAAGCTTCAAAGCCACCCACTTTCAGCTCTACACTGATTCCACTGGAAAGGTAAAAATTACCAGGATGATGGCCTCAGTGGAGACCAAGGAAAGCAGACTATGAGTCCCAGGCTAGCTTAGACTATTTAGTCACACTATCTCAAAAGGACAAAATTCAAGGATCTAAATCAGAACATAATTGCAGTATAAAACGGCAAGACACTTTTCTGCTTAGCAATCAGTGAGTGCTAATGAGAGCTGGAGCTTCAGCGGGTGGTCTAAGTGCCAGGGCCACACCTCCTCCTCCTTGCTGGTCCTCAGTCTCCCAGTAACAGTCTCTGTCTGACTCCTCATTTTCACCACAATGGAAGACCCGGAACATCTAAAGGGCTCTCTCCCTTTCCTTAGCCTGCTGATGATCTTTCCAGACTACTCTTTCCGAAATCGTAATCCACAGATGGTGCCACATTTCCGTATCCAAGCACTTGAAGAGGCAGGAGAACCAGGGGTTCAAGATCACCTTCTGCTAGATGACTCACAGAAGGCCAGCTTGGACTATATGAGACCCAGTCTGTGGCCAGCAAGATGGCTCAGTGGGTACAGGTCCTCACTATGCAAGCCTGGCACCTGATCTGATCCCCAGAACTACAGAAAGTTAGAAGGAAAGGACGAAGCCCAAAAGCTGCCCTCTGACCCTCACTCATCCCATGGCATGCATATCCTAAATGCTGGAAACTAATGTGGGAGTATACCTGATGTGTTCCCAGTCAACACCTTCAAAAAAAAGATTATTTTTTATTTCTTCAACTCCAGGGGCTCCGATTCTATGTTCCCATTCACAGCAGAACCTGGAAAAAAACCAGGCTTTTCAGCACACTCCAGTTTCTTCAGGAAAAAGGAATAGCCAGGCTCCTGCATGTTCTTCCCGACACCCCCAGACCCTGAAGAAGAAAGCAAGAGGCCACAAGGTTCACTCCAATCCCAAGGATGAGCATGGAAGATGCTCACTCTGCTACCTCAGAATCAGGCCCTTGGCTTTCTCGGAGACAGGAACTTCTGGAGGAAAGGTCAAAGTTTCCTTCCAGTTCATCACTTTCTTGTATGTCTCTTGTGGGGTCTCGGAGCAGAATGGTGGGTAGCCTGTAAGGAGCAGGAAGTGTGGATCTTTACAGCCCAGAACACAGACTTGGGTCGACTGAGGAGACCCCTGTCTCTAACAGCAGCTAGACCTCTGCATATTCCTCCCTCCCCATGCTGGGGGATTTCCATTCAGCCCGGAAAACATCTAAACCCATTTTTCATTTTTCTCCAATTCACAGTGGAGAGTTGTACCTCTGATGCCACTAGAGAGCCAACTGCAGAGTCAGCTGACAGCTGAGATTGGGAAGAGGAAGGACATAAGCAGAGATGCAGTCTGGGAGTCAACGCCAGAAGAAACAAAGGGACAACACGGTTAAAAAAGTCCCAACTTGGGCTGGAGAGATGGCTCAGCAGTTAAGACTGCTCTTCCAGAGGTCCTGAGTTCAATTCCCAGCAACCACATGGTGGCTCACGACCATCTGTAATGGGATCTGATGCCCTCTTCTAGGGTGTCTAAAGACAGCTACGGTGTATTCACACACATAAAATAAAGAATAATAATAATAATTTTTTAAAAGGGGGAAAAAGATGCCCACTTGAGAGAGTTCCTCTTATGGTACCGTGTCAAGCAAGCTGAGTAAGCTAAAGGCAAAGAGACCATCCCAGCTCTTTTGGGAAGTCCATGCAAGAGGATAACAATTTGCTTCTCTATCTATCTCCAGCCTGCCTGCCACACAAGTACATCCATGTCCCAGATCATCTGACAAGTGACTCCAAGTGTCCACAGACTCATCTACTAGTGCTCAGTGGCATACGGCTATGCCACAGATGTGTGCGTGAATACAGAGACACATCATCCAAATACAAGGGAGAAAGGTTCCATGCTCGCAAAGCTTCGAGAGAGGAAGCAAGCCACAGTTCACAAGCTGAGAGACACACTGCCATGGTTAAGCTCTTTGTACACAATCGGTGTCTGATAAGTGAGAATAGCTATCAATGGAGGGAATGGAGGAACAGATGGATTTAGAAATACTGAAAGACAAGATGTCAGGGAGCCCGTGAGTACACTGGGACCCACTTGAGGGAGCTGTTCATCAAGGAACTTCACTTTGAAGGCAAGAGAGCCACGCACCTAGTTCACCTCCAAGCAATTCCCTGTAACAGCAATGCAAACATCTTTCCTGCGTGCACAGGAAGCATGGAGCTTACCGATGAGCATCTCATACATGATTACCCCGAGCGACCACCAATCGCAGAGCTTGTTGTAACCCGTCTGCATGAACACCTCTGGAGCAATGTAGTCAGGAGTGCCCACTGTAGAGAAGGCCTGAAATATGTGCACACATTAGGGAGGCCCAGTCCGCAGTGAGTGCCTAAGCTCAGAATGCTAGTCCAGAGACCAAAACCCTCAAGCTCCATCAGGGCACCCCAAACTACATAAGCAGGACAACCCAAGCCTAATACAAACTTACCTGTGACAGCACTTTCCAAAATGAACAATAAAGCTTGGTTAATAAGGCAAAAGAGCCCTTCTACACACACCCAGAGCCCACAGCGTAAGTGACTAAGCACCCGTTAGGAAGCAGGCTCTACACCTGAATGAGCCTTCCTCATTCTGCTCAGCTGTCTGAAAGGACACATCTAGCCCAGTGCTGCAGGTAACACTCTACACTTGTCACTCAAGCCCTGAGGGGACAAGCCCAGTTAATAACAAGGCAAGTTAATAAACACTGAAAGTCTAAGTCAGCACTTTACTAGGTAATATGCCCATAACACATAGACCTGCCATGTTATTACTATGTACATGACAAGCAAAGTGCTGCCCTTCCTACATAATACACATGTGACCACCCTTACAAAGTACAACTCATGTTTAGTCTTCATGTATGAACAAACCAACAAATCATCTATTAAGAATAAATGCTGCTGGGCATGGTGGTGCACACCTTTAATCCCAGCACTCGGGAGGCAAAGGCAGGCGGATTTCTGAGTTCCAGGCCAGCCTGGTCTACAAAGTGAGTTCCAGGACAGCCAGAGCTATACTGAGAAACCCTGTCTCGAAAAACCAAAAAAAAAAAAAAGAATAAATGCTGCTGTGGCTGGAGAGCGGGCTAAACGGGTAAGAGCAATGGCTGCTCTTGCAGAGGACCTGGATTTAACTTCTAGAACCCACATAGTGGCTCACAAACATCTCTAACTCCTTCCAGGGGATCCTATGCGTACATACATACATACACACACACACACACACACACACACACACAGAGTTCTGGTCCAGCACTTGCCATAAAGTCTCGAGCTCCACAAACCACAAGGTGGAAGAAGTTTCCTACCAGTTGCCTTCTGACAACACACACAGACGTGTATTGTGCACACACAAGAGAATTAAGATTGAAGTTTTCTTAGTAGTAATTCAGTGGTGAATGTACCCTCTTTAAATAGCTTTCAACATACTATCAAGGTAAATGTAATAAGGTTACTTACTTACTTTCAAGCTTATGGGGCCTAATTTTAGATGTGTGCACAGTCAAACGCAAACATTCTTAAATCCCCGCTCCAGTTCTGACTAGCAAGTACTTGTCTGCCACAAAGTAAGGCAAGGCAGGCAGATGAACAGGAGTCCTGACTTGCCTCTGAGGATGAGCATTTTAAGTTTGAGAGACAGTGTTTTAAGATGGACATGGTGGGATAGCCATAATCCTAGTCCATTGGCAGACTGGAAAGGACTGGGGGTGGGGTGGTTTCAAAGCCAGCCTCGGCTATCTATAGTTTTAGGCCAGCCTATGCTACAGGAGACTTTATATCAAAAAGCTGCTAAGTTCAAGGCATCCCAGGTAAGTGACTATTACTGAGCCACAATCCCACACCATTAGTATTCTTTTTAAAACTCAGACTGGTTTAGTACTTCAGAAGCCTCCGGTATTACTTACTAGCTGGCGTCTGTTTCTTTTCCAGGTCTCTGCTTTCCTTTTGGAATTCATGTTCTGAAAAGCTAAAAGAAGAGAGTTCAAGTCCTAATCAAAATTCAAAAAAGAATTCTGTGGCACTCTGGCACTAGTCAGACCATACATACACCCATCAAACATTCCAGGTAGGACCAGGTGTGGTAGCGGGAGGCAGAGGACAGCAGATCTCTTTTAGTTTTAGGCCATCCTGGGATACACAGAGCGTATCTCAATGCAACAAAGTAAAACAAACACACACAGACAATCAGCTCCAGGGTGACTTGCTCTATTGGCCCAAATATAAGTTCTAAACCCAGCAGCTCCGAGAGAATCACAGTGGAATTGTGAATAGTTTTATGTGGCTCATACAGCTAGAAAGGACAGACAGGCCTTATCAAAACTGTAGAGAAGGGGCTGGTGAGATGGCTCAGTGGGTAAGAGCACCCGACTGCTCTTCCAAAGGTCCGGAGTTCAAATCCCAGCAACCACATGGTGGCTCACAACCATCTGTAACAAGATCTGACTCCCTCTTCTGGAGTGTCTGAAGACAGCTACAGTGTACTTGCATATAATAAATAAATAAGTCTAAAAAAAAAAAACTGTAGAGAAGGTATCGCAAATGTTTCTCAACTGGACATTGATTTATGGGCCTTGTTTGGTTTTGGGTTTTGGTAATGGTACTGGTGAAGGCAGCAGGGCCTTCTGCATGCAAGGCAAGCAGCCTGCTACCGAGCTACAACCACATCCTTTCTATTCTCCCTCACCCCGTCTCTATGTTCCCTTTTCACACTTATCCAAACCTAGTTTGTGGCACTCCAGAAAATCCACACCTGAATCTGTGTGGATGGGCCTGATCCAGCATAGAGATGATGACACTCACAGTTCCTAAAGTTGCTCAAAGATCTAAGAGCAGAAGTGGACTCCAGACTTAGGTGCACTGTGGGTTTTCTAGGATGAAGTGAGGTTCCTGTGTTCATGTCTGTGCAGGTGCACACGCAGGTGTGTGCACACAGGTGCATAACCATGTGTGGGGCAAGAGCTCACGTAGCATTTCTCAGGCGCCAGCCACCTTTCTTCGTTTTTCTCTTCCTTCAGTGGCCTGGATCTTGAGGATTTAGGCTAGGCGGGCTGGGCACTAGCCCCAGGGTTCCCCGTCCCCCTCCTCAGTCCTGAGATCATTGCCATGGGCCTTCCTTCACGCCTGGCTCTTTATATGCATCCTAGGAATCAAGCCCGGGTCTTCATGCTTGCAGGGCAAGAGCTTTACCCACTGAGCCATCTCCTCAAGCCTCAACTGTGACTTAGTATGCTTTCCTGTGTTCTGATACTGCTCAAGTAGAAAGACAATGCTTGCAACCAAACTATTCTGGAGCTGTTCTGAGCGCTTTCATCCTGTCATCCTTGCTGCTTATGCCATGGTCACTCCAGCATCTTCCTAGCAGAGTTCTGTCCTCAACTTCTGCATTAGCACAGTTGGAAGCGCTCATCTCGCCTAGTCAGACAGCATGGGCAATACAGAAAAGTGCTGGATCTCTTCTGTACACTGCTGGGAGACGCTCTCAGGTTTCCTAAATAGTTTGGTCACCAGGGAACTCACTCACCCACCAGGTTAAGGACTGGGGCAGCTAACATCACTGTTCAAACTTACTGAAATCACTGGGCAGGCTGTGGTTCAGGTTCCTATAAAATTCTGTCCTGTGTGCTTTTTTCAGGCCTGTGCAAAGGCCAAAGTCGGAAAGTTTCACATGGCCCTGTGGGGGAAGGGGAAACAAGGGATGTGTGGACTCCTGGACAGGCAGACATTGTTACCTTCCAGCACCCATTACACCTCCGCCAACAGACTTCTCCTACCCAGCTTACTACAAGGAAAAACACACAGCAACAAATTTAAACAGATTTCCAGCGAAGTGTGTGGCCCATGTCTTTAATCCCAGCACTTGGGAGGCAGAAGCAAGGAGATCTGAGTTTGAGGCCAGCCTGGTCTACAGAGAGTTCCATTTCAGCCAGGGCTACCTAGAGAAACCAATTAAATATTGAAGCCAGACATGGTAGCCCATACCTTTAATTCTAGCACTGGAGACAGAAGTAGGTTGATTTAGGCCAGCCTGGTCTACATAGTGAGACCTATCTCAAAAACAAAAAAATCCCAACCAGAAATCACTCACTGGTCATGTTTCAGTTATGAGACCGCACATTACATTTCTTCTTTGTGTCAGACAGTGGTGGCCCACGTCTTGAAACCCTGTCTCAAAACAAAACAAAACAAAAAAAACAAGAAAAAAAAAACAAAACACCCAAGCCAAACAAACAAACAAACAAACAAAAAAAAACCAAACAAACATTTCTTCCTTATAACTGTGTCTTGTTCTAATTTTTTACTATATGAGACTATTCTTTTTTTTTTCCTTTCAAGATTTATTTATTTATTATATGTAAGTACACTGTAGCTGTCTTCAGACACTCCAGAAGAGGGCATCAGATTTTTTTGTTACGGATGTTTGTGAGCCACCATGTGGTTGCTGGGATTTGAACTCGGGACCTTCAGAAGAGTAGTCGGCGCTCTTAACCACTGCGCCATCTGGCCAGCCCGAGACTATTCTTTTTTATTAGCATATATTACTTATGCAAAACGATGGGCTTCAGATTGACATTTTCATATCTGTACAAAAGGGAACCATATGTAGCCAATTCTTTGGCTTGTCTCCCTCTTCGTTTTTCTCTTCGTTCAGTGGCCTGGAACTTGCCTGTTTAGGCTAGGCAGGCTGGGCACTAGCCCCATGGTCCCCCCGCCCCCCTCCTCAGTGCTGACATCACCTCTGTGCGCCTTCCTTCATGCCTGGCTCTTTATATGCATCCTTACAGAACAGAACTGCTGACACAAAATATTATCTGACCAGCCTCCTGCCCTCATGGCACAGCAAGTAAAGTTTCCACAGAAAGACAAGAATCCTGGGCCTTCCAAAGACACCTAGAAGATTACCAAAAGAAACAGTGGTGTACACCTTTGATCCCAGCACTCAGAAGGCAGAGGCAGGCAGATCTCTTTTGGAAGTCTGGTCTACAGAGTGAGTTCCAGGAGACCCAGGCTACACAGAGAAACCCTGTCTCTAAAGTAAAGGAAGAGGAGAGGGGAGGGAGAGGGAGAGGGAGAGGGAGAGGGAGAGGGAGAGGGGAGAGGGGAGAGGGGAGAGGGGAGAGGGGAGAGGGGAGAGGGGAGAGGGGAGAGGGGAGAGGGGAGAGGGGAGAGGGGAGAGGGGAGAGGGGAGAGGGGAGAGGGGAGAGGGGAGAGGGGAGAGGGGAGAGGGGAGAGGGGAGAGGGAGAGGGAGAGGGAGAGGGAGAGGGAGAGGGAGAGGGAGAGGGAGAGGGAGAGGGAGAGGGAGAGGGAGAGGGAGAGGGAGAGGGAGAGGGAGAGGGAGAGGGAGAGGGAGAGGGAGAGGGAGAGGGAGAGGGAGAGGGAGAGGGAGAGGGAGAGGGAGAGGGAGAGGGAGAGGGAGAGGGAGAGGAGAGGAGAGGAGAGGAGAGGAGAGAAGGAAAGGAAGAAGACAGGCAGGCAGGCAGGCAGGCAGGCTGCAGCGGGAAAGATCATCACACCAGGAATAGGACGCTTTCATTACAAACAAAACATTCTGATTTACAAGTAAAACATTCTAGAATTCTAGAGCTGAAAACTTGGAAGCAGCACCACACCCATTGCAGCTGCTTGTAATCTTATGCTAATGGATCCCCAAATCAGTCTGCTGGAGAGGGACAAACCATTGAGGGAGGTAGTAACCCCGCCCCGGGATTTATTGAAAATACTAATAACACCTGTTTTCTCCCTAGTGAAACCAGTGGACACAAAGTGCAGCCAGCAGCACAGACTCTTCTTGTATCACTGAGGGAAAGCAATATAGGCTGCAGAGGCTGGGGGCTCCTCTGGGAGCTTGGTGCATGTGACACCCTGCTTTGTGGTGGACTTTGTGGCAGGCTTTTGCTGCTGCTGTCTTCCTCCTGGTGCGTCAGTAGAGGAAGGCTGCTAGATACTCAGCTCAGGGAAGATGACTGACTGTCTCTGCCATATTACAAAACTGACTTGGTTGCATTTGTGTTGTGTGCACACGAGGTCTCCTTGTAACTCAAGCTGGACTAGGAATTCCTAGCCTCCCCACTCTGCCTCCCAAGTGGTGGAAGCACCAGCATGCTTTGCCATACTATGCCCTGCTTAACTTTCTTGAGACAGAGTCTCACTTATGTAGCCCTGTCTGCCACAGATCTCCCTGTGTAGACCAGCTTGGCTTTACCTACTGAAAGCTGGGATTCAAATCGTGCCTGCTTTTTTTTAAAGGACATTAGATTAAATTACAGAATCATAGTTCAGAGACAGGATGTGATGGCAAACTTACCTGTAAAATGAACAAAAACATACAAAAGATCACTCCAAGACAGCACTGCCCAGCCGAGCAGACACGCTGGGCAGGGTGCTGTGTGCCCACATACCTTGCTGTCCAAGAGAAGGTTGTCTGGCTTGATATCTCTGTGGATGAATCCCAGCTGGTGAATGGAGTCTATGGCTAATACTGTCTCTGCTATATAAAACTGAGTCTCCTCTTCTGTCAGAGTATCTTTTTTCATCAATAAAGTCATCATGTCCCCTGGAAGCAGAAAGATACAAAGCCACCACCATACACACAGAATGCATGTACACACACACAAACACACATAGACACACACACACACGTAAAATATGAGTAAGAACCAGTTTTCAGATACATCTTCATTATCTGCCAATATAAACCAACTACACCCAACTGTGCTGTGCCCCATAAAGTCATGTACAGTGTTAACATGGGAGCAATCAGCAACAAATCTCTAATGTGTAAAGGCAAGAAAGTCACACTCAGAGAAAACCTATCTCCCACCTAAGCACTAGCTTTTAATTTCATTTTCCTCTTTGGAGAAGTGAGAATTTTTCCACAGTTACAAAGTATATTTGTTTAGGACAGTATTTTGGACCCAGGGGGAATCCACTTGGCTTTTACGTTTGCTCACGTGTCTGTGTCTGTGAAGCATCTGTCTAGAGGGAAATGGCACTTCCACACAGGGTGAACTGCTGCCTTAGAATGAAAGGTTGAGTAAAATGTAAATATTTTGGGAGATTTAAACAAGGTTCCCCCACTAACATGGGGGAGGGGGAACCCATGGGAAGAGGACTGTGGGAAGCTAGGCGGCAGTCACAATGCTGAGTCCCTCCTCTCCACTGGAATGCAGCTGCCTGACAGGTGAGGTCACTGCCCGTTCCCAAGACCACAGGGCCTTTTCCTAACACCTCCCACTATCCTCATATAACGTTTCATCGACTGACAAACTTCTCAGTGTCCTGCAAGGTGAAAATTTAAAGCTTAATACCAGCATCATAAAGCAAGAGGAAAGTAAGATTCATATCCTAAAAGTCAGCAATCAAACAAAAGCAAAGGAAATATGTAAAATAGCTAAAAGGATGGTTCAGTTTCCACCTCATGTAAAGCTACTTAGATTAGAAAGCAAGGAAGAGAGAGGCCTCTGATCCTAGCACCTCCTGCTGCCCTCTGACAGCCACTCGCTCCGCTCGCTACCTGAGGCCAGGGGCAGTGGGGAGGCCAACCCTAAGGTCACTGCAGCCTTCACTCCCAGGAGAGCAGCTGATGGATGGCCTTACTTGTGTGGGCTTGCCCATGTGATGGGACAGCTCAGGCCTGCTGGTCTTAGGGCTCTGCAGGCCAGCATCACCAAATACAAAGGGCAGTGTCTGCGGGACATGAGAAGCTAAGGAAGAGCTGCAGTAATGGCTAGTAGACACATGATAGCCTAGCTGTTCCCTACTACTGAAGTGCTTAAGGAAAAAGGTGTTCTACCAGCCAACTCTGTGTTGTAATCTTCATCAGTTGTTAAAAATTACTGGTGACCCTGGGTCTAAACTAAGGGGTGTCACGAGACCAATATAGCATGTCCCAATTAATTACATTTGCTTTGTAAAAGCCAAAAAGAAAAAAAAGCTACTTTCTATTAGCTCAGAATTCACTGGTTCATCGACTGTCCCCAAAACATACGGGACACCTGCTCTGCCTTACCTGTCTAGGCGTGACACCTAGAGAGGAGAGGTGGACTCTAGGTATTAATATAGGTGAAGAGGGAGTCACTCTAACAAACCACAGGAAAAAAAACAAAAACAAAAACACTGAAGCAAACAATGCTATCACTTCAGTCCGATCAGCTGGACAACCCATGCCGGGTGCCAACAAGCAGCGGGCAGGCAGAGCTCCTACCTAGTCTAAATGTGTTTAAGGAAAAATAAATAGAAGACCTGTCCACCTGAAATGGCGAGTGAATGACCGGCAGAGAGGCAGGCAGCACAAGGCTGGCTACTGCCCTCCTTTACGGACCTAGAACAGACACAGAAAGCAGTTCTGTGAGCACAGTTACAGGTAGAAAGGAAGGTTCATTGCTGATGTGAGAGAGAAACCACAGAACAAAGGGAAATCGACCTTTCATTGTGAAGTAATTACCTCCAGGCAGGAACTCCATGATTAGGTAGAGGTTTAGCTTATCCTGAAAACTATAGAACATTTTCACAACCCACAAACTGTCTGCCTCCACTAGAATGTCACGCTCCGCACGAATGTGGCCAACCTGGAGGTATATGCATTTGATTAATGACAAGCCTTGCTCTGCTGTAAACTGTATATCTGTTTAAACAATTTAAATACTGTTCTGAATATTTAGTTGTGATGAGCAAAAGTTCTGCTAACACACACTGACCACCTTGAAACTGACATTTGAGCCCTCTTTGGTGACAGAAACCTGGTAAGAAAGGCTTTGAAATCTGCTGAAATGAATGAATGGCTTCAACCCAACACAACTGCAGCAGTACTATGAAGTAAATCTCTGATTAGTTAGAATTACTGTCCTTTTATATAAATATGTTTATTATATATGATTATATGCATGTTATATATAATAAGTTTATATTTTTTATTTTTTTAAGGCAGAGATTCATGTATTCCATGCTGGCTTTGAATTCTACCTCCAGATCCCTCTGCTTCTATCTCCAAAATCAAAGATTATAGGCATGAAACACCACATAGGTTCTTGGGGTAAAGCAAGCACACTGCTCTAGTAATCCAGTAGAAGAAACAGTGCCCAAGGTGAGACCCTGAGCAGTCCCACCTCAGGCTACACTATCTAGGTGAACTGGTTTCTGTCTGAGGTTTCTGTTTTGTCTGGTTGTTTCATTTTGCAATGCCTGAGATGGAACCCAGGACCTTCTTGCTATTCAAGGAGTCTATACAAGTGCTCATGTTACTTAAAACTCAGCTACAGGCTCCAAACTGATATCAAAATAACAAAGCCCTGAGTGACAATCAGATCACCATGACACAGCAGCACTCTGTAGCTGTAGCTCACTGCTGGGCACTACACTGCAGGATGAAAAAAAACATTTACACTGGGTTAAAGATTCAAAATCATGGCGTTTCTCATTTTCTACATTTGCTGCAACACCTAACTACAGGCAGCTTGGGGGAACTGGTAGAATCACTTTTTTAAAATATAATGCTTTATGAGCAGGGGTGTGGCTCTGCTAGCAAAGAGCTTAAATAGCATGCATGAAGCCCTGGGTTTGATCCCCAGCACCATGGAAAGCAGAGTGTGGGGGAGGGGTGCATGCCTGCAGGTCTAGCACTAGCACATGAGAGGTGGAGGTGACACCCTATCTCAAAACTGGTGATCATTATATCAAACTGATATTATTTACAATATGGAGCAATAACCAAAACATTATTACATATTCTCAAATTATACTCCTCCTTTCTTTTTTAAGAGTCACAAGGGGGCTGGAGAGATGGCTCAGTGGTTAAGAGCACCAACTGCTCTTCCAGAGGTCCTGAGTTCGAATCCCAGCAACCACATGGTGGCTCACAACCATCTGTAATGGGATTCGATGCCCTCTTCTGGTGTGTCTGAAGAGAGCAATAGTGTATTCATATAAATATAATAAATCTTAAAAAAAAAAAAGAGTCACAAGATCCAAAGATGAAGTGAATCAAATCTAAGTTCATTAATACTCAATCCAAGGGCTGGAGAGATGGCTCAGTGGTTAAGAGCACTGCCTGATCTTCCAGAGGTCCTGAGTTCAATTCTCAGCAACTACATGGTGGCTCATAACCATCTGTAATGGAATATGATGCCATCTTCTGTTGTGTCTGAAGATAGTACAGTGGACTCACATCCATAAAATAAATAAATAAGCCAGGCAGTGGTGGCGCACTTTAATCCCAGCACTTAGGAGGCAGAGGCAGGAGGATTTCTGAGTTTGAGGCCAGCCTGGTCTACAGAGTGAGTTCCAGGACAACCAGGGATATACAGAGAAACCCTGTCTCGGAAAAACCACAAAAGAAAATAAATAAATAAATAAATATTAAAAAAGAAAGAAAGAAAAAAAAGAAAGAAGAAAAAAAGAAAGAAAGGTGTGCCACCACACTCTCTTTCCTAACTTTAAATATTTTGTTTTGTGTACACATGTTTGTGTGTGAATGGAAGGCAAGGCACAGCTCCCAGAAAACCTCACATCGAGCACCTTCCCACTCTGAGCCCTCACCAGCCCCACTTCTAACTCTCAGAACAGCTAACAAACTGACAGGAGTTTTGAGTTTTGGCTAAAATGATAGGACATACATACTGTAAAACTTACTCATAACCCACAAATATCCTAACTAAACAACACAGACATTGTTTTCCTCAAAGAGATTAACTGGTCCTCTTTCCTGGAGCCTGAGCATGTATCCACACCATACACTGACCTCTGGGCAGCACATACATAGGGCTGTAAGGCACTCGCATATCAGTTGGTGTTTGCATAAACTACAATAATAGCTGAAGATTTGTTAAAGATCTACTTTTAACTGGAATTAAGAATCCAAGGCTTGGGCTGAATACATGGCTCAGAGGTTAAGAGCACTGGCTGCTCTTCCAGAGGTCCTGAGTTCAGTTCCCAGCAACCATGTAGTGACTCAGAGCCATCTAGAATGAGATGTGGTACCCTCTTCTGGTGTGTAAGCATACATGCAGCCAGGACATTACATACATAATAAACAAATAAATATTTGAAATAAAAATAATTCAAGGCTTAGCCGGGCATGGTATTGCATACTTTTAATCCCAACACTTAGGAGACAGAGACAGGTAGAGCTCTAAGGTCAAGGCCAGCCTGGTCTACAAAGCAAGTGTATGACAGCCAGGGCTGGTCACAATGAGGAACCCGGTCTCAAAAACAAACAAACAAACAAAAAAGAAAAGAAAAAGAGGAATTCAAGGCTTCCTAGTAAAACAGAAAAAAAAACAAAAAAGACTTAATAACTGCTATGTGAATGGTTGGTTTGCTTACATGTATAGTCTGAGTACCATGTGCATGCACTGCACAAAGAGGCCAGTAGAGGGTGTCACATTCCCTGGGACTGGAATGTGACCATTCCAGAGCCACCATATGGGTGCTAGAAATTCAACCCAGATCCTCTGGAACAGCAGCTAGTTCTTTTAACCATTCAGCTGTCTCTCCAGCCCCCAAAGCACAGGTCTGAAGAGGCACTTGAATGTGGACAGGAAATGCTCCCTGATTACAATCCTCAGTGGGCAGAGAACACTAAATGTGGGGACAGCCTCTATCCTCGCTGCTGGGCTCCAAATGAAGAGTTCTGCCTGGCACAACATCTCTGGCCTCAAACTGCAGCGTCACCCACTGCTACCTCTTCTGAGGCAACCAGCTCAACAGACCCACAGAAGGGCTGAACTCTTACTTTAAAAAAATAAAAATAAAGCTATCCTACGGAATTTGCATTAAGTATGTATGTCAGATCTAGTTTCATCGTGAGCTTCATCCTTACTGGATAATGTGGGCTGTTAACTAGGGAGGGCCCAGGGCTTTGCACATCATACACAAGCACTCTGCTGGAAGCTCCACGGCCCAAGACCGTTCCTAACCATAAAGGAGACCTTCTGCTGCTCTGCCATTTACACTGTCCACATTAATTCAGAAACTGGCGCATCAGTAAGCTTCACAGAGGACCCGTCTTTGGTTAGGTGTTCAGGTTATAGTGTATTCAGACTCGCCAGTTCTACATCCCCATCCAAGGAGTACAAAAAACTCCCATCATACCAGGCGTGAGCTCAAAGGAGGGTCTCTTGCAAGTGTAGCTGTGGTTATCGAGGACCCAAAGCTGCTTCCTCACAGCCTGGACTGTGAAACACACTATCTGTATTCACGGGTCTTACTTGTAGTTTTTTAAAAATTTTATCTATTTTAATGAGTGCTCTGCTGCATATACATCCACATGCCAGAAGGGGGCATCAGATTCCCCTTACAGATGGTTGTGAGCCACCATGTGGTGGCTGGGAATTGAGCAGGCAGAGCTCTTAACCGCTGAGCCATCTCTCCAGTCCCTTACTTATATTTTTAAATATACAAGTGCATCTTTTGAGGATAAAAAATAGGACAATATGCATAAGGGAACTAACTAGAGAGAACTGTAGTAAAATAAAGACAACTAAGCCATCAGAGTGTAATTAGGCAACAAGCCCCCAAAGCTGACTGCCGGCAGCTCCCGCTCAGTTACCTGCTCCTTCTCGAGCATGTCTGCTTTGCGCAGGATTTTCATTGCGTACACATGCCCTGTGTCTTTCTTCTGAACAAGCCGCACCTGGAAGGGTCCCAAAGATGTGGTAAGTCAAGTTCACACTGCCAAGCTAAGGATTTTCGTTTCCAGCATACTGAAGCTTCACAAATACTACTCACACAAGAAAGGCATGACCATCTGAATGTAAGCTAGTATTGCTTAAACATGCAAAAACAGACACTTTCAATGTTACAAACAAATCTACTATACAGCTGTGACAGCGATGAGAAGACTTCCACCTGTCTCCAGAGCTCAACAGCTTTGACTCCGAGTTGAACACATGTAAAAGCCTTTAGTTTCATTTTAAGGCATGGCAAATATCCAGAGTTAAACCTATGGCAAATACCCGACAGTTGACTCAGAAAGCCTAAGTAAAAATCACAACATTTAATATGAAAATTATACATCAGATCCACTTGTAATCCTAGCACTGAGGGACTGAAGCAGAGCTCTCACCAGCTTGAAGCCAGTCTGCCTATGCTGTGTGAGACCCTTTGTCAAAAAAACAGAAAAACAAAACAAAAAACCCCACAAAAATAAACCTTCTTCTTGGAAGAAATAAAGTAAAATAGAAATTAAACAGCACTTTTAAATTTTTTAAAAAAGATTTATTTATTATTATATGTAAGTACACTGTAACTGTCTTCAGACACTCCAGAAAAGGGCATCAGATCTCATTACAGATGGTTGTGAGCTACCATGTGGTTGCTGGGATTTGAACTCAGGACGTCTGGAAGAGCAGTCAGTGCTCTTAACCGCTGAGCCATCTCTCCAGCCCCACTTCTTAAGTGTTTTAATTATTTCTTTACTTTACTTACTTAGGTTTTATGTGAATGGGTGTTTTGCCTACAAGTATGTCCGTGCACCCCATGTAAGCAGTGCCTGAGGAAGCCAAAAGGCAATGGATTCCTCAGGGACTGGAGGAAAGGCAGTTGCCAGCCGACTTGTGGACACTGGGAATTGTGAAAGAGAAGCAGATGCTCCGAACCACTTAGGCAGAGGCTCACTGTACAGCCCTAGCTGGTGCCCAATTCAGAGATCTGTGTGCCTCTGACTCCTGCATGCTGACTTAAAACCATGGGCCACAATACCCAAGTGATCTGTTTATTGTATGTGCATGAGTCTGTCTGTGTGTAGGTATATGTGTGAGTGCAGATACTCAAGGAGTCCAAAAGAGGGTCTCCGATCCCGCGGAACTAGAGCTGTGTGCAGTTGTGAGTCCCCTGGTGGGTCCTGGAAACAGAGCTCAGTCAGGTCCTCTGCAAGAGCAGTGAGTGCCCTAACCACTGACCCAAGGCTCGGGCTGTTAAATTCTTTCGAAAATGTTTTATTAGGAAAAAAGTTTTCTTTCTCTATTTTTTTTTCATTTTTTTCTGACAGGATCTATGTAGTCCTGAAGCTCACTATGGAGAAAAGGCCCCAAACTCACAGAGAGCCATCTGCCTCTGACTCCTAGGTGCTGGGATTAAAGACCTAAGCTACTATGTCCAGCCTATTTTCCAATTTTTTAAAAGAATTCAATTATTTTTAATTAAAGTGAATGTGTCTGTAAGTGGGCACTGTATTCTAAAAGTGCAGTAAGGGCTTTTAACCAATAAGCCATCTCTCTAGCACCATTTTCCCAGTGCTTTTAAAGAGAAAATTGTACTGTGAAAAGAAAACTAATGGTCTATTAAAAAGGAAAACCTCCTGGCAAGCTCCTGGGCATTCTCTCCTTTCCCCCAAGATACCTAAGTTTTGTGGGGTTTTGTTCTCTTACTGCAATGCCAAGTCAAAGAGCATGCTCCTGTTCCTTCTCCCAGGTCCAAAACTCCATTTAATTTACTGTCCTTAGATGGAGGACATACTAGATATTAAACTGCTAAGAGCAGATACTACACCTGATCTCAGTCAAAAAGACTGAGAAGTGGTTTTTCCCCTATGTCTTTCTGCATTTTGTCTTTCTAATCAAGTACCATGTGCTTTTTCTTGAACAGGGAGCATTTTGAACAACACTTCCTTATTCTCAAGGGCTAACTGGAATTCTCAACTGAAGGGTCAATTTTACCTTTTGAGAGTCTCTTCACGATAATATGCAGTTCTCCCCTGAGTACTGTTGTTTATACCATGTTTCTCCTTCTACACGGAGACCATGTAATTACTGCATCAGTAAGCTGCCTTTGCATGTTTTCCATCAATGGCAATGACCTTGGCATGAGCTCATTCACCGTTTTCCCGAGACTGCTCTTGTAGTGCAGCAGGATTCATTGATAAGATCTGGGCTAAGTAAAGGCCTGGGGAGCAGCAGAAGGGCAGAGCACCTGTCTACATTTGATTCTTGCAACCAGACACAGACAGCAGCTGGGCCTTTAATGCTCTATACTAATTCAAGGTCTGTCTTTTTTTTTTTTTTTTTTTTTTAAAAAGACAGGATCCCTAGCTAACCTGGGCTGGCGTGTCCTTCTGCCTCAGCTTCTAGAGTGCTACCATTACATTCATGCGTATGTCTAACCAAGCTTAGGCACATCTCTTTAGAGCTGTAAGCATCTGGTAGGGAATAGAGTGGAGACAAGATCAGTTTCCTCCTTGAGAACGGTGGTACTGGGAAAGCAACAGCTTCAAGGCAGAGGACTCCAGCCCAGCCTCTGGTCTCTATGCTCAACAGCTGTGTGACTGACAGACCGTGTGCATCTTCAGAGTCTTAATGTCTACATCCACTGTGATGATTCCAGAATTAATGAGTAAATATACTGGGCATCCTAACATCAGGATCTCAGCACAGTGGGACATGCCTGTAACACTCTGCATGCTATGGCAGCGGGATCACACAGTTGATGCCAACTTGGGCTACATAGTGTGACTCTGTCCAAAAAAAACAAAGTGCTAATGTCCTCTCTGACAAGTCAGAAGTGATCTGGGACAATGAACTGGGGAGAAAAAGAAAAAGAGAAGTGAACATGTCTATCCAGTGAACTCCATATATTTCAAGACAGGCTCTCCCTAGCTAACCTGGTATTACACACCATCAGGAACTCATGGCATGTTAAAAGCTTTGAATTTCTGGGATTTTTTTTTTTTTACCTCACCAAATGCTCCTCGGCCTATGACTTTTAAAGACTCAAAATCTTCCAGTCCAAGCCTTGTTCTCTTTAATCGAAGAAACTCTGTTTCCTTCCGAGCGTGCGCGGATCTTCTGAGTCGTTTCTAATGTTTATACAAAGAAAAGGAAGGAAAGCTGAAATTCTGAAACCAACTCCTATCTGTCTTGTGCAGCTGGGAGCAGAGCCACGCTAGTCTATACATAATCTTCCCATTTTCCCTGTGACTGACAGCATCACACAAGCATGCTCTAGTGGTTCCTTCTCCCCTCCCAGGTCATCAGACATAACGAGCAAGCCACACTGAAGGGGGTGTGGGGCTCCTGAGAACTCTGAAGAAACTACTTCAACAATCTAGCCTTTCTAATGGTGAGAGACAAATCAACATTTTCCATGAGCCTTTTCTTAGGTAAGGGTGTTTTTCTAAAGTCCTCCAAGACCAGTACATACTAGCATTCATTCACCACCTGGCCTCAATGCCCTGTGCTGGGGACTTGCTACCACTGTCCTGGGCTGTATCACCCACGTTTCTGAAGGTGTTGCCAGAGCTGTTTGGCTACCTGCATCCCTCCTCACTGGTGTATCTTTGCCTCACATCTGTAAGCTGTGTGCACAAGGGCTGTCAGGAGGCAGTCCCCTGTTCCAATAACGACTTCAGAAATGTTCCTTACTGCTACGGGGTCTTTCAGTTAATTCATTCACTCATTAAAGACAAGATCTCACCCTCTGGTGCAGGTTGGCCTCAATCCTGCAGCAATCCTCCTGCCTCAACTTCCAAGTGCTGAGATTACAGTATGAAGCACCACAACTTGGTAAAAAATTCTCACTCTGTTCTTCTAAATTTTAATTTAGTTTAACTAATTTCATCTTTTCTTTTCTTAGAATTCTAAAGCTAATTAATCACCATAACTGTGACTAGAGAGACCGCCCTCTCCTAAGCACCTAATTAACGTCTTCCTCTGAATGAGTAACTGAATCCAAAAGCATGCTAACTCTCAAATTCCTGTCACGGAGCCAAACGCTTCCCTGGCACCAAAGCTAACTTGATGAAGAAAACATAACCTTCACGCTGGAACCCGGGAACAAGCCCCATATAAATCACCTCTTCGTCTTTCAGGCCTTCTTCTTCCATCACCTTTTCTAACTTCTTTTGTCTAAAATAAACCAAAAAAAAAAAAAAAAGATAAAATAGCATTTGTATTCTGACAAGCCTATACAAACAGAATTGTTAAGCACTTGTAAGTATTCACTTAGATAAAAGGTCATGAAATAGCCGGGCAGTGGTAGTGCACGCCTTTAATCCCAGCACTTGGGAGGCAGAGGCAGGCGGATTTCTGAGTTCGAGGCCAGCCTGGTCTACAAAGTGAGCTCCAGGACAGCCAGGGCTATACAGAAAAACCCTGTTTCAAAAAACCAAAAACAAAACAGAACAAAAAAAGGTCATGAAACACATTTTTATAATGTGTTTAAGAAAAACAAATAAGAACTACAATGACAGGTAAGAGAATTTTGTGTTTATAAATGAAACAGAAGCTAGCAAGAAGACTTTGGGTTAAGGTGATTGCCACCAAGCATGACTTGATTTTGATCCCAAATACCAACAAGATGGAGAGAGAACTGATTCCTGAAATCGGTCCTACTTGTCCCATAGCACAAATGCATGTATGTACACACACACACAAACACACACACACTTAACCAGTGTAATTTTTAATTATTTAAAAATTCTATTTAAAAAAAAAAAAAAGGCAGAGGCAGGCAGATTTCTGAGTTCGAGGCCAGCCTGGTCTACAAAGTGAGGTCCAGGACAGCCAGGGCTACAGAGAAACCCTGTCTCAAAAAAAAAAAAAAAAAAAAAAAAAACCAAAAAAAAAAAAAAAAAGCAGAGAGTGGTGCTGGAGCAGAGTGGAAGGCCAGGCTCAGTTCCCAGCACCTACAACACTGCACAACTGTCTGCAACTCCAGGGCCAAGGAATTTGATGCCCTCTTCTGGCCTTTGCAGACACCCACCAGGCAAGTGGTCTAGACATACATGCATATAAAACATGCATCAAAATACTAATATTTGCTCATGGCACAGATAAGAACAAGGAAAATAGCATAAAAAATAACTTGCAATTGTATCTCCATGACCAACACTAAGAAAAGAAATATCTTCAGCCCTGAACCTTAGTTAAGATAAAACTGACCCTGATCCACAGGTCACCACTGACAGTACAGTGAGCTTCAGATCACACAAAACACTGCGTCGTTAAGAAAACCTGAGAGAGGGCTGGTGAGATGGCTCAGTGGGTAAGAGCACCCGACTGCTCTTCTGAAGGTCAGGAGTTCAAATCCCAGCAACCACATGGTGGCTCACAACCATCCGTAACGAGATCTGACGCCCTCTTCTGGAGTGTCTGAAAACAGCTACAGTGTACTTACATATAATAAAAAAATAAATCTAAAAAAAAAAAAAAAAAGAAAACCTGAAAGAGGGGGCTGGAGAGATGGCTCCATGGTTAAGAGCAGTGACTGCTCTTCCAAAGGTCCTGAGTTCAAATCCCAGCAACCACATGGTGGCTCACAACCATCCATAATAAGATCTGATGCCCTCTTCTAGAGTGTCTGAAGACAGCTACAGTGTACTTATTAATAATCATAAATGGGCTGGTGAGATGGCTCAGTGGGTAAGAGCACCCGACTGCTCTTCCGAAGGTCCGAAGTTCAAATCCCAGCAACCACATGGTGGCTCACAGCCACCCGTAATGAGATCTGATGCCCTCTTCTGGTGCATCTGAGGACAGCTGCAGTGTACTTACATATAATAAATAAATCAATCAATCAATTAAAAAAATATTTAAAAAAAATAATCATAAATAAATCTTTGGGGCAGAATGAACAGGGCCAACCCCAGTGAGCAGAGGTCCTAAATTCAATTCCCAGCAACCACATAAAGGCTCATAACCATCTGTACAACTACAGCGTACGCACATAAATAAATAAATAAATAAATCCCCCCCTTTGGTTTTTTGAGACAGGGTTTCTCTGGTTTCTCTGTATACTGGCTGTCCTGGAACTCACTCTGTAGACCAGACTGGCCTCAAACTCAGAAATCCTCCTGCCTCTGCCTCCCAAGTGCTGGGATTAAAGGCGTGTGCCACCACACCTGGGGCAACCATTATTATGTATTAAGTTAGATTCATGGCTTTAGCTAATCCTCCAGGACAATCTTCAGGAAGAAAAAAATAAACACAATATTTTATCAGAGGAAATGCCTGTTTCCTTGGTTTTAATTAGATTGCTATAGAATTATACAAACTATTATTTTTCATGACTAGATAATTATCAACATTTGCTGGGTACCTTAGCTGTGTACCAGGGAAAACAATAGGACAGTCAGTGTTCTAGGGAAGCTTAGAGGCTAACGAGCTAAAGAAGGCAAACAGCCGACAGAACTAGAGCATGTGTGGCCTGCAAGCTACCTCAGGGACCAGGAAGCACAGGTCACATAGTGTAACGCTCTACATCTGAGGAGCACACATCACACAGGAAACACCCTACACCTGTGGGGCTAGCTCTTTTGTTTTGCTGGTATTTTAGACAGGGTTTCAGATAGTCAGACAGGCCTTAAACTCAATATTTAGCTGAGGCTGTCCTTGATCCTGGTCCTCTTGCCTCCCAAGTGGACGTGGGTCACCATGCTGAACTGTTCTGAACCAACCTGTGAACCTTACTATAGTATTTCCATGAAGTGGTTCAAATTTCTCCTGTTTTACTAGTATACAAGAGGTAATTTCCAAATTAAATTTATTCTTTCTTCCATCTCCAGAATTTAGACAAACCTCACCATGTAGTAAGTAGTTCCTCTGTTTAAAGTAAAAACTTAGTCAGATGTGACAGCACATGCCTATAAAACTAGCAATCTGGAAGCTGAGACAGAGACCTGGCTAAAGGCCAGCCAAGGCTATGTGTGAGACTATATCAAATAAATAATCTTGATGTCTTATTTTTTTAATAATTTATTTTTATTTTTATTTTATGTACATTGGTGTTTTGACTGTGTGTGTATATACATACATATATATGTATAAAAATAACACATATACATATATATACACACACATACATATATCTGTATAAGGGTGTCAGATCCCTTGGAATAGGAGTTACAGACAGTTGAGAGCTGTTATATGGGTGTTGGGAACTGAACCGGGATCCTCTGGAAGAGCAGCCAGTGCTCTTAACCACTGAGTCATCTCTCCAGCTCCTTAAGTGCTCTACTAAAGTAGAATAGTACAAAACCTACATTTGAGTGGTAGAAATTGGATGTTTAATTAAATGTATGTACTAGATAAGGCACAGAATATGAAAGTAAAATTATATTACTTGCTCTCAAAATTTACTGGCCTAAAACTTAGCATTTAAAACTGCATCATATATTAGACATATTCTCAAAGTACAAATGTCCCATTACCAACTGTCATTAAAACTATTACCAAGCTGAGCAGTGATGAAGCACGCCTTTAATCCCAGCACTTGGGAGTTGGAGGCAGGCCTGGTCTACAGAGTGAGTTCTAGGACAGCCAGGGCTATACAGAGA
This sequence comes from Mus musculus, assembly GCF_000001635.26. Lineage (NCBI taxonomy): Eukaryota > Metazoa > Chordata > Mammalia > Rodentia > Muridae > Mus > Mus musculus. The sequence goes on from NC_000083.6 coordinate 28,995,897, forward strand.
AACCCTGTCTAAAAAAAACCAAAATAAATAAATCTTTTTAAAATTTTTTCATAACAACAATATGAACTACCCCCCTCAGTACCCCCAGAGCTCCCAGGGACTAAACCACCAACCAAAGAGTATACATGGTAGGACTCATGCTACATATATGTATACATGTAGCTCCAGCTACATATGCAGCAGAGGATGGCCTAGTGGGTCATCAATGGGAGGAGAGGCCATTGGTCCTGTGAAGGCTCTATGCCCCAATGTAGGGGAATGTCAGGCCAGGAAGTGGAATGGGTAGGTGAGCAGGGGGAGAGGGTAGGGTATAAGGGGAGGGGATTTTCGGAGGGAGAAAATATCTAATAAAATAAATTTAAAAAAAATTTTAAAACACAATATACTAGTGATTTTTAAAAAAAAATCATTTCTAGGGGCTGGAGCACTGACTGTTCTTCCAGAGGCCCTGAGTTCAATTCAATTCCTAGCAACAACATGGTGGCTCCCAACCATCTGTAATGGTATCCTATGGCCTCTTTTGGTTTTCAGTGTACTCCTGTACATAAAATAAAATAAATGATAATTTTTTAAAAGATTTATTTATTTATTATATGTAAGTACACTGTAGCTGTCCTCAGACACTTCAGAAGAGGGAGTCAGATGGATGGAGTGGTTGCTGGGATTTGAACTCCTGACCTTCAGAAGAGCAGTCGGGTGCTCTTTACCCACTGAGCCATCTCTCCAGCCCGATAATTTTTTTTTCACTTCCAAGATCATCTTGGTTATTCACTAAAAGAACCCCTGCCAATCACTCTTGTTCCAAGCAAAAATGAAACCCACTAACTAAACCCACTGTTGGATCCAAAGGGAAAAAGAAGCACACGTCAATGACTCATGAGGAGATAGTGATTTTGAAGGCACATTATATATGCTGTTCCCAGAGACTTTGCCACAGCATGAGGGCTCTAACCTAAAGAATGGTGTACTCCACTAATGGAGTCAAACTCTGAAGAGACAGTAGGTTATGGGAGCATGCCTGTGGGGCTGCATCCCGTCCAAGCTGTCCCCATGAGAGCTGCTCCCACAGCTCGCCAAAGGGGCTGAGTTTCTGCAACTTCAAGCCCATGGATGAACCTTTACTTAGGATGTCCTGTCTGTCGGCTACTGACAATACAGCAGCAGCAAATAACTGGACAAGATCGTAATTTATTCTGTTTTGGGTTTGTTTTTGTTTTGTTTTGTTTTTTGAAACAGGGTTTCCCTGTGTATCCCTGACTGTCCTGGAATTCACTCTGTTGACTAGGCTGCCCTCAAACTCAGAAATCTCCCTGCCTCTGACTCCCAAGTACTGGGATTAACAGTCTACACCATCACTGCCTGGCTAAGATTCTAAATACTTATAAATGCATAAAATCTAGATGTAGAAAAGCAGTCACTACACAGGAACTACCCACTAAACACTGCTTAAAAGAAAACTCGAGGGACACTTTAAAAATCGCTTTTTAGATGCATTTTTAGGCTTAGTGTGGTAGTGTGTGTGTGCCTTTAATCCTAGCATTTCAGAGATTGAGGCAGAGATAGGAGGATCTCTGTAAGTTCCAGGCAGAACTTGGGTTTATCTGTCAAGCTCCAGGGCAGCCAGGACTACATAGAAAGAAACCTTGTCTTTTCTGTTTTTTTTTTTTAAAGGTTTATTTTTATTTTAAGTGATTGTTGTGGGTGTCTTGCCTGCATGAACATCGCTCACCACGTGCATGCGGTGCCCAGGAAGGTCAGAAGAGCCATCATGTGAGTGCTGAGAACTGAACACAGGTCCTCTGCAAGAGCAACAGGTGCTTTTAACCCCTTAGCCATCTCACTAGCCCCTAGGGAGTGCAAGCTAAATGATTATTATGTTCTGTATATATTAATTAATGATGGAAATTAATTCAGCAGCAACTATTCCTTAACCAGCCTTTCCCCAAATAACAACACAAAGACCTTTTAGTATTTCAAAGCTTAGTCCTCAGCTGGGCAGACTCTCATCAGCTCATCTAAGTTAACCTGACCACCTAGCTCATCCAGCCATGTGCCTAGCTATACGTTCCAGGCCCATAGCCATATCTGCCTCCTCTGACGTTAGTTAATGCTGGAAATTAATGCAGCAGTAAGGAAGAATTGTAAAGTAGAGAAATATATGATGTTGAGGTACCAGAAACTTCAACATTGTTACAACAATCATCCCAAACTGATCAACACATTCAATATAATTCCAATCACAATCTCTGGATTTTTTTGTATATGTTAACAGGCTGACTAAACTTATTTAAAGAACAAAACAAAACAACATTAAAGAGCTTACAAGGTCCAAAAAGGTCTTACGGGGAAATAATATATACCCACAAATATATATATATACCTCAAGTCTTACCTAATGTACACTTAGAGGGGGACAGGATAGCTCAGTGGATAAAGATGTTTGCTGTACAAACTGGAGAATATAGTTTGAGTTTGATGCCAGAAGCCATGTAAAGAGTCTTGAAAGCTGTGCTTTGACTTCCAACATGTACTAGAGCAAATACACATCCCACCCACACATTAGTGTATTATGGATCATAGAACTAAACCTGTAAGGCCAAGCCAACAAAAATTCCAGAACAGAGAATGTCTCCACGACACAGACTATCAAGACCAAATAAGGAGAGAATGCTGGCTCATCAGGATGGTTCAATGGGTAGAGACACCGGCCACCAAGCCTGAGTCCAATCCCTAGAATCTACATGTGTGGTGGAAGGGTTCAAACTGATGCAAGACATCTGACTTCCACACATATGCTGTCACATGCTTGCCCATATACTCGCCCGTGCACACACTCTCAAACAAAAATAACTGCAATATAAAAATTTAAGGAAACAATGGGGCTGAAGAGATGACCTGAAAGTTAAAAGTGTTCACTGTCATAGCCGAGGACCAGTTCAGTCCCTAGCACACACCAGGAAGCTCACGACCACGTGTGATTCCGGTCTTCCTTAGGCACCTGAAAGCACATGGTAGATACACTCATAGGAAAAAAAGAAAAAACATGAAAAATAAAATTTTAATAAAAAAGCCAAATTGACTTTATCAAAAATTTTAAAAGTCTGCTCATCTAAAGACAGTGGGAAAGCTACATACTGGGAGAAAGTGCTCATAGAACACAGGACAAAAAATTGGTATCTGGGGCACACAAAGAACTCCTGAAACTCAATAATAAAAAGTCAATACAACAGCTGGGCATGGAGACGCACACCTTTAATTCCAGCATTCTGGAGGCAAAGGTAGACGGATCTCGGTGAGTTTAAGGACAGCCTGATCTACAGGCTACATTTCAAGACAGCTAGGGCTACATAGTGAGACCTAGCAGGCCTGTTTAGTTTTTTGTTTTTTGTTTGTTTGTTTTTTTTTCAGAGACAGGGTTTCTCTGTATAGCCCTGGCTGTCCTGGAGCTCACTTTGTAGACCAGGCTGGCCTCGAACTCAGAAATCTGCCTGCCTCTGCCTCCTGAGTGCTGGGATTAAAGGCGTGCGCTACCATGCCCGGCTCTGTTTAGTTTTTTAAAACAAAAAGGAATGGTTATCACTGTTCCCATTAAGTAAGTCATTTGAATGGCAAGTACTCGAGTATCATGGCCAACTCTCTAGCACTCCTCCAAGACAAGGAGCATTATCCCCACTTTCCTGGTGAGGAAGCTGACACAGAAACATCCTTTAGGAACCAGCTCCAGCCTCATACAGCTGCTACTCCTGAGGCAGGAGGCAAACCAAGGAGCTACTCCATGAGATCTCCCTGCTTTAGTGATGAACACAAGCAATGAAAGCAAATGATTTCCTCATAATGCAATGGAGCTTTAGATTCTGACCAGCAGTTTTTATAGGAAGGATTTGGAAATCTGCCTCACTGTCATCCCACTGCAGTTGACAGGCTACAACATGGTGGCTACAACCCTGGTCACCTTTTATGTACTAGATATGATGCTACATGTAACCACAGCAAATTTTTCATTTTGTTTCTGTTTTGGTTTTTTGCCTTGTATATGACAGGTGCCTACACATTCTATAACTGAGCAACATCCCCAGCCCCCAAATGCAATGTTTCCAAATAGAAATCTTTACCTCATTTCTCGTTCTTCATGTTGAGCGATAAGGTTGCTATAAAAATTCTCCAGTGTCACTTTGGTCATTGTCACCCTCTCCTTCGTATGATTACTCATGGATGAGCAAGGTGTTGATCCTGTCATTGCCATGGCTGCTAGGAGGAAAAGAGAGGTGTTGGTATGCATCTTCAGCACTCCCCTGAACCCTTGGTAAAAATATAAATGGGTACCATCTTCCTGGAGGACAAACATAACATGAAACAAGGGCCAGGCAAAAAAGCCATGTGTGCTGGTTAATCTAACTGTCAACTTGACACAACATAGAGTCACCTGGAAAGGGAATCTCAATGAGAGACTGTCTAGACAGGGTTGGCCTGTGAACGTGTCTGTGGGGATTTTCCAGAGCGATACCAGACAGAGCTGGAGAGATGGCTTGTAGTTAAGAGAACCTGTTCTCAAAGAGGACCAGAGTTCAGTTCCCAGCACTCACTCATGTGACAGCTGAACACCACCTGTGAGTCTGGCTCTAGGGACTCGGATCCCTCCTCAGGACTAACCCTGCTGCACATGCACACGTCCACGCCACATACACTTTCCTCTTTTAACGTTTGGAAAAGGAAAGTGAGCACTAGCAGACAGCATTGGTTCACTGCTCTCTGCTCTTGACTGTGGGTATGATGTGAACAGCCTGCCTCAAGTTCCTGTTTCCTTAACTTCCACAACAAGGGACTGCAACCGGACCTGTGAAGCAAGCAAACAAACCCTTTCTCCCTCCAGTTGTTTTCGTCAGGGTGTCTATCACAGCAACAGGAAACAAAGCTAAGTGTCATCTACCTGTAATTTCAATGTTCAGGAGACACTGGCACCTGACACCATCTTAGTTAGCCAACCATAGCTCTGATAGACCACGACCAAAAGCAACCTAGAAAGTAAAGGGTTTATTAGGCTTAAATATCCCAAATTATGGTGCACTAAAAGAAGACAAAACGAGAACTCAAGGCAGGAGCCTGGAAACAACTGAACCAGAAGCCATGGAGGAGTGCTGCTTACTGGCTCACTCTATAGCTTACATAGCCTGATTTTTTATACTTCAAGAGGACTGTCTGGGGATGGCACTGGCCACAGTGAGTTGGGCCTCTCCACATCAATCGTCATTCAAGAAGTTCCAGTGGAGCTGGGCAGTGGTGGCACACTGATGATGAGGAAGCATTTTCTCAACTCAAGTGCCCTTTCTCTTAGAGGATTCTAGCTTGCATCAAGTTGACAAAACACACAAACAAACAAACCTAACACAGGCCCTATCTCAAAGCAAGCAAAAAATATACCCACAATTATACATAATTCCATTTTTTTGTTAACTAGGAAACTACCTTGAAATAATAATTCATGCTGGGCAGTGGTGGCACACGACTTTAATCCCAGCACTTGGGAAGCAGAGGCAGGTGGATTTTTGAGTTTGAGTCCAGCCTGGTTTACAGAGTGAGTTCCAGGACAGCCAGGGCTACACAGAGAAACCCTGTCTTGAAAAACCAAAAAAAGCCGGGCGTGGTGGCACACGCCTTTAATCCCAGCACTCGGGAGGCAGAGGCAGGCAGATTTCTGAGTTCGAGGCCAGCCTGGTCTACAAAGTGAGTTCCAGGACAGCCAGGGCTGCACAGAGAAACCCTGTCTCAGAAAAGAAAAAAAAAAGAAAAAAAGAAAAAATAATTCATAAACATTCATACATTTACAAAAGAAAAGATCCCTACATAATTTGGTTCAATCAAACTTTTTTTCCTGAGACAGGGTTTCTCTGTGTAGCTCTGTGTAGTGTCCTGGAACTTGGTTGGACTTGAACTCTGAGATCTACCTGCCTCTGCCTCTGCCTCTGTCTCATATTGCTGGAATTAAAGGCATGTGCCACCACCAGTCAGCTCAATGAAACATTTTAATAACAAAGGAATACTAGAAATAATATAAATAAATATATAATAGAACTGACTGCAAGTATAGAAAATTCCAGCTAAATATATTCAATTATTTACAGTAAGGTAAATCAGGGGTGTACAAGCCTGCCGTTCTAAAAGGTGGGTGTTGGAGGCTCAGAAGTTCAAAGTCATCTTCAACTTACATAAAAGACTTAGAGGCCAGCCTGGTGTATTGAAAAGGCAGAAAAAGTGAATACAATTTTATTCTAGATTGTATTTTCCTGTGACTTTGTAAGGTTTTTTTTTTTTTTTTTTTTTTTTTTTGGCTTTTTCGAGACAAGGTTTCTCTGTATAACCCTGGCTGTCCTGGAACTCACTTTGTAGACCAGGCTGGCCTCGAACTCAGAAATCCACCTGCCTCTGCCTCCCAAGTGCTGGGATTAAAGGCGTGCGCCACCACGCCCGGCCTGTTTTTTTTTTTTAATTGTCATTAAAACTTACAAAATCAGCAGGCGGTGGTGGTGCACGCCTTTAATCCCAGCACTTGGGAGGCAGAGGCAGGCGGATTTCTGAGTTCGAGGCCAGCCTGGTCTACAAAGTGAGTTCCAGGACAGCCAGGGCTATACAGAGAAACCCTGTCTCGAAAAACCAAAAAAAAAAAAAAAAAAAAACACTATTACAAAAAAGAAAATTGACCCACAATTCTAATGCTCAAAGATACCTTAAAAATCAAAGATCCAACTTCCTCATTTTGTACTTAAAAAGCAAAACCCTGCAGGTCTAAAGGTTTGTAAAATGTTTTTCTTCTTAAATTTAAAATCTCATTTCCTACCACATTAACCTATACTTGGCTTATTGTTAGACAAACTAAACTGCTCCAGCATAAGTGACCGAATTCAAAAGTTTGTCCTTAGCCAGCTTTCTTTTGTGTAAAATCAATGAATTTACTTCCTCCACCTCCCTCCCTAGTGGAATTTTTTTTGATATGGTGTGACTGCGTAGCCCACACTGGCCTAGAACTCACTATCCTTCACCACCCAAATGCTGTGGTTACAGGTGTGTACCTCCATGCCTAATGGGTTCTGTCCTTTTACCCCAACAGGAAGTAGAGCAAAATTCAGGAGGAGCAGAAAGCCATTTTCTTTTTTTTTCGAGATAGGGTTTCTCTGTGTAGGCCTGGCTGTCCTGGAACTCACTCTGTAGACCAGGCTGACCTCAAACTCAGAAATTCACCTGCCTCTGCCTCCCAAATGCTGGGATTAAAGGTGTGCGCCACCACACAGGGCTAGAAAGCCATTTTCAAAGCAGGTTCACTTTATGAAAAAACATTTAAAGGTCATCCCTTGACACTCCCAGCTTTCTAAACTGTTTTGTGCATTAAATTAAGGCTTGTAAAGAATGGAAAGACACGGGCTGGTGAGATGGCTCAGTGGGTAAGAGCACCCAACTGCTCTTCCAAAGGTCCAGAGTTCAAATCCCAGCAACCACATGGTGGCTCACAACCATCTGTAACAAGATCTGACGCCCTCTTCTGGAGTGTCTGAAGACAGCTACAGTGTACTTACATATAATAAATAAATAAATCTTAAAAAAAAAATGGAAAGACAAAACAGTCTTGCTGTAAAGCCCTGGATGGCCTGGAATACACTAAGAATGCCTGGCTGGCCTCAAAATGACCAACTGCCTAACTTCCTGGTACTGGGATTATCAGTGGGAGGTTTTTAAAGATATTCAGACAAAAACTATATAAACAATAATGCATCCAGAACAGAGATTCAAAATCAAAGATATATTTTAGTGCCAAACATTTTGCTCTATGACATCAAAAGTAAAGTATTCACAAATCCAAAACACTGAATTACTTAAAAGTAATCTCATAAAATATCACATGTTTTTTAAACAGGGAAGTTCCTACTAATACCAAAACATACTGCTTTTAGAAAGATAGAGGAGTTAAAAAAATTTTTGAAAAAAAAAAAAAAACCGTCTGGTTTCTGAAGTTTGGGTGTGGTTTCTTATTTGTCAGCCTGTACACCCTCCACCCACAATGAAAACCACATGCACTCTAAGTGTGTTTCAAGAGTTAAAAACCAGACATAAAAAGTAAATAAAATGCAGGGCAGTAAAATGGTATCAGGTAAAAGTGCTTGCCACCAAGCCTGAAGACATGAGTTCAGTGCTTGGGACCCACAGGTTGTCAAAGAAAACCAACTCCCACAAGTTGCCCTCTGACCTCTACAAACTTGCCATGAGAAGCCACCAAAAGACTCTAACCACCACCCCACCATGCACCACAAAATAAATAAAACCTTAAAACGAGGCGAGTGAGAGTTGTTTGTTGAAATGTCTAGACATCCTACATACATATACATAGTTATTTTATGTGTATGTGCATGTATGTTCACATGGAAGTGGAAAATGCTTCACTTTGGTAAACCAGGCTGATACTGAACTCATGGCACTCCTCCTGCCTCAGCTTCTCAAGAGCTGGGATTCCAAGCATGAGCCACCACACCAGGCTCTACAGACAATAACTTTTTTTTTCTTTTTTTGGTTTTTTGAGACAGGGTTTCTCTTTGTAGCCCCCGCTGTCCTAGAACTCACTTTGTAGACCAGGCTGGCCTCAAACTCAGAAATCCGCCTACCTCTGCCTCCCAAGGGCTGGGATTAAAGCTGTTCGCCACCATAGCCCAGCTAGACAGTAACTTTTGGTTTTTTTTTTTTTTTTTTTTTTTTTGAGACAGGGTTTCTCTGTGTAGCCCTGGCTGTCCTGGCACTCACTTTGTAGACCAGGCTGGCCTCGAACTCAGAAATCCGCCTGCCTCTGCCTCCCGAGTGCTGGGATTAAAGGCGTGTGGCACCACACCCGGCTTGACAGTAACATTTTAACAACTAAAATTATTTAAGGGTTGAAAATATAGCTTGGTGTTAGAAGAGAAAGAAGACAGGCATGCAGGCAGATAATGCCTTCCATATAAAGAGTAATTAGTTGGTTCAAGTTGAGCAAGCTAATGATTTTTAGTTCTCAACACAGCTGTAGGAAGGAAGAGATCATTTATAGACTGGTATATAAAGAACTGAGCAACACACAGGGAAGTAGTTCATTTGTATGGTGCTTGTCCAGAATGCACAAGGCCCTGGGTTCTATTCCAGAACAAAAAAGAGGCTGGGGGCTGCATCTTATTCACTTAAAAAAGCTCCACAAGAGCTTAAAAGGGAGTGGAGTTCCAGGACAGCCATGGCTACACAGAGAAACCCAGTTTTGAAAAAAATCAACCAACCAACCAACCAACCAATCAATCAATCAATAAAAAGATCCACAGGAAACCGGGCATAATGGCACACATCTTTAATCACAGCACTCCAGAGGCAGAGGCATGCAGATCTGTGAATTTGAGGGCAGCCTGGTCTACATAGTGAATTCCAGGATAGCCAGAGCTATATAGTGAGAATCTATCTTGAAAGAACTAAAAGGTCAATGGGATATTATGTGCGCTCGCAGATGTCAAATATAACAGGCCAGCAGAATCCTTTTATTCTTCAGCCAGTACCTAATGCAATGCTAAGCACTGGGCTCTCCTTCCCAGGCTCACTATGTAGGCAAGGTGGCCTCCACCTCAGATCAACCCGCCTTTGCTACCCAGTGCCCCAGTGGCCCACCACACCCAGCCCTTTTGACCTTTGTTCAAGCCCTTCTCTCTACCTCCACTCATAAAAGGTTTAGCCTAATTCTAATAACCTCTAATCAAAAGATCCAATTAATATTGCTCAATAGCAATTTACGGGTTTACTGGGTCAACCGAGTGCTTCTTATGAGGCAGGGCTTTCCCTCCTGCTTTTCATAATTCAAGCTTCCTGCCCTGTCTTATAAGCCACTGGAATCCTACTTACTTCAGGCTCCTTTGGCTCTGCAGAGTTAGAGGATGGTGGACAAAAAAGTCTTAGTTCAGTTTAACAAAGCATATACGCTTCATAAAACTCAGCACTAGGGACTGGGACCTCAGAATGAGCTCACACAAGAGCCAACTGTTTTATTCACTATAGAGTTATGCCTGGCTGGATGACTTTACAATGGTACCTCCATCTCTACAAAAACCATTGCACCAACATTTTATTTCCTTGTCACCAAAGGTCTATTCTCTTTCATTGGGCAATTCAAGATGAAGCCATGGCTACTCCTTAAAGAGTCACATGAGCTGGGCGTGGGGGCGCACACCTTTAATCTCAGCACTCAGGAGGCAGAAGCAGGTGGATTTCTGAGTTCGAGGCCAGCCTGGTCTACAAAGTGAGTTCCAGGACAGCCAGGGCTACACAGGGAAATCCTGTCTCGGACACACATACACACACACACACACACACACACACCCAAAAAAAGGGTCACAAGAGGAAGGCAGAGGCAAGTGGATCTCCTAGTTAGTGATCAGACTGGTCTACACAGCAAGTTCCAGGACAGCCAGCACTACACAAAGAAACCCTGTCACAAAAATACATTAAGGAGGGGTTGGGGATTTAGCTCAGTGGTAAAGTGCTTGCCTAGCAAGCCCAAGGCCCTGGGTTCGGTTCTCAGCTCCGGAAAAAAAGAAAAAAAAAAAAAATACATTAAGGAAAAAAAAAGGGCCAACCAGAGCGAGCAGAGGTCCTAAATTCAATTCCCAGCAACCACATGAAGGCTCACAACCATCTGTACTGCTACAGTGTACTCATATACATAAAATAAATAAAGAAATCTTTAAAAAAAAAAAAAGGAAGAAAGGAAGGAAGGAAGGAAGGAAGGAAGAAAGGAAGGAAGAAAGAAAAGTAAAGTCACAAGTCACAAGTGGGCTGGTCTGTGGAGGCATATTCCTTTAGGAGGCAGAGACAGGAGGATCTCCGTGAGTTCTAGGCCACCTTAGTCTACAAAGCAAATTCCAGGCCAGGCATAGGTACACATTCAGACCCCATCTCAGACAAAATGCTCCATTTGTGAAGTCCACTCCCGGGAGTGGAGAACATGCCTGATGTTGAAGTGGGTGTGTGTGTACACTGGTGTGCTGTCCAGAGTCTGAGGACAGAGCCATCGGGTTAGGAGGAAGCTGCTATCTGATGTTTGGGTGGGGTGGGGCAGGGAGCTATTCTTGCAGCGATGTGGTTTGTTTTTTTTTGTTTTGTTTTGTTTTGTTTTTTTTGTTTAGGGAAACCGTATGTACTGGCTACTTCACAGCCAAGGTGAGCTGAAGGAAGAGGAAGCAGTGAAGCTACTTCACGCCGCTGACCTTCCTATTCATCTTGAAAAAGAGCAAGATTCCCCTATGTCTCTGGGTCCTTTGCAGGGCGCCGCTGGCAGCAGCCGTTATGCGCTTTCTGACACACTTTTCCTCCGACTCTTCTGCCACTTTTCCCTGTCCTCCAGCTCGGTCCCTTTTCTCGAATTTTAACAGTCTGCAGTCCACGGGCGGGGATCTTAAGGTGAGGGGAAGCCCGGTACCCCCTGATCGCGGACTAGGGGGACAGCCTCCAAGGTCCCACACCTACCCCGGGGTGGGGGGAGCTCTCGAAGTGCAGACACCCTCTGGTTCTCTCATCCTAAGGTGCAGAGTGGTACTGACCGAGGTCAGAGGGGACGAGCCGGTGGCAGCAGACACACAAAGCTGGCGACTAGGAAAGGAGGGAGCGGCTGCCTGTCCCGGTTGAGGACAGAGGCGTAGAAAGAGAGGGACGGACAAGGGGGCTCTGGGGACCACAGAGAGAACGCTGACAGGAGCCCTGGAGTGCACAGGAGCTGTGGGACGGCCGGACGAGGCGGCAAGCCTGAGGCGACGGCCGGGAGACACTCACCAGACCCAGGGGGGAGGGAGGCGCGGGGCCGACGGCTACAGAGACGGCGCAGACGCGACGTGCGGGCGGCTCCAGAGCGACCGCGACACGCCGGGGACTCCGAATGAGCGCAGCTGCCGATCCGCGACAGGACAGGACAAAAGGAAGAACCCCAACTGCCGGAAAAGACGGCGGCGCGGAGGGGCCAAGGCTCCCCCGGTACCCCCTCAGACTGTGGAGAGGGGCCGCCGCGGCTGAGACTGCGCATGCGCCCCCCGCCAGCGGCGCTCGCCGGGCAGCGGGACTGCGCGTGCGCGGCGGCGCCCCGCCCACATTTCACCCCTCACCCGACTGCGCCTAGCCGAGGAGGCCCTACGAGTGCAGAGCGGGGCGGGCTCCCTGGTGGCTTTGTGATGGGCTGGACTAGCTGGCCTTTGTTATGTTACTTTTTCTTTTGAAATAATTATAGACTCGCCAGAAGTTACAAAACGAAAACCTGGAAGTTCCGTAAAAGCCAACACCCACCCAGCTTCCCTCAAGGTCTTACATAAGGCACCGGGCTCTGCACCCGGAAATTAACATTGGCTCTCTATCAACTAAACCAATGCAATCAACTACCGTGACGGGGATTTAGCATTTGGCGTGCACTCGCTGGATGATGTCTTTAGTTCTCTGAAATTTAATCTGAGTTTTACCCCATCCTCCTTGACTTCAGATCATTGTGGCCATAAGTCTGTTGGAACCCGTGGCCCTTCCTATTTTTCGTTATTGTAAAGGATTAACGTGCCTTTGTTTGGGATCAGGTGATCTCTCACACCTAACACCTCTCCATTGTGCACAACTTAAAGCCTCTCATTGATTTCCAGAGAACTGAGCCCAGTGCCCTCGATTAGAAAGTTTTAAAGTCCTGAAAAAACGATGAATGGCTCCCTAGAAAGGAGTCCTCTGGGAGCAAGCGAGAAGAGAGCTCCCTCCTGTTAGTCACTTCCCAAGCCGCCCCTAGTAAGTGTTCTGATTTTCCCTTTTCTTTTATGTTTTTTTGTTTTGTTTTTTGTTTTTCGAGGCAGGGTTTCTCTGTGTAGCCCTGGCCGTCCTGGAACTCACTTTGTAGACCAGGCTGGCCTCGAACTCAGAAATCCACCTGCCTCTGCCTCCCAAGTGCTGGGATTACAGCAGGTGTGTGCCACCGCCACCACCACCACCACCACCACCACCACCCCCGCTTTGATTTTGGTTTGGTTTTTTTTTTTTGGTTTTTTTTTTTTTTTTTGGTTTTTCGAGACAGGGTTTCTCTGTATAGCCCTGGCTGTCCTGGAGCTCACTTTGTAGACCAGGCTGGCCTCGAACTCAGAAATCCGCCTGCCTCTGCCTCCCGAGTGCTGGGATTAAAGGCGTGCGCCACCACCGCCCGGCTGATTTTGTTTTTAATTGCATTGTAATTATTGAATTCATTATCTTGCTAATACTTTTTTTACTTTTTTTTTTTTTTTTTTTTGCCTCTTAAAATTTTTTTGAGACAGTCTTATGTAGCTCAGGGTCTCAGGGTAACACAAACAACGTGTTGCTGAGGGTAAACCTTGAACTCTCGAAATCCTCCTGCCTTAGCCTCTCAAGTCCTGATGTGGGTTACATCATGTCTCTCATTTGAAAATAAATTCCCAAGCAGGGGTAGTGGTGCCTGCTGCTACTTCCCCCTTTCCTCTTCCCCACAGGGCAACGCTCATCAGCTGACTCTGAGTACTTTTTCCAACACAGATCCAGAATGGGGCTTGATGTGCAATGGCCTGGTGCTTCTCAGGCACTGGTGTGCGTTGGCCTGGTGCTTTCACTGTGTGCATACAAATAGCCCCCTAAGACTATAGGGGCTGGGTAGAGGGCTCAGCAGTTAAGAACATACAGAGAGTCGGGCAGTGGTGGTAAACACCTGTAATCCCAGCACTTGGGAGGCAGAGACAGGCAGATTTCTGAGTTTGAGGCCAGCCTGGTCTACAGAGTGAGATCCAGGAAAGCCAGGGCTTCACAGAGAAACCCTGTCTCAAAAAACCAAAAAAAAAAAAAAAAAAAAACAAACAAACAAAAAACCACACAGTGAGTGCTCTTACAGAAGACACAAGTTCAGTTCCTAGCACCCACATGATGGCTCCCAACCATTTGTAACTCCAGCCTCAGGAAATCTGATGTAGATGTGTTTTTTTTGGCTACTTTATAGGGTTCTTATATATCTACTGCCCTTCCAATTGTCCAACACTAAATAGGACAGAATGAAACTTAGAGGGGAAAGGGGACATAGACCTCTTTAGACTGCTCAAGGGCATTCAGTTCCTTGGGGGCAAGTCTAATCTTAGTTGTCAGAATAGCTTCAATCCAGCAATAGCAGGAGAAGCAGGGTTGGGGGAGGAAGAAGAGGAAGAGAAACCAGGAGCAGGGGATCCTCAGCCACTCCAGGCCCTCTCAAGGGTCTTGCATTTACACTTTCTCAAGAGCCCTTAGAAGGCCATACTAATAAACGATCTGAATCTGATTAAAATAAAAATCACGCCCCTCCTAGAGCAGGAAACAAACATAGTCAGCGGCTGCGGACAATCTGAAGCAACCCCATATACGCCACACCTGGGATTAAGACAAAAACATATAAACATAACATCATTGGGTTTCAAAGACACCAAAACTCTCCAATCCAATGTTGTCCTCTGGCCTCCTCTTGCACTGCACGTATGTAATACACAGGCACAACACACCTACACACATAAATTAAAAATTAGTGGGGTTGCGTGTGGAGGTGCAAAACAGGGCTAGAGAGAGAGATGAGTGTTTAAGAGTATACATTGCTCTGTGCAGGTTCCCAACATTCATGCTGGAGATCTCATAAATGCCTCGAACTTTCGCAGATCCTCCACAGGCACCTACACTCACATACATTACCCTACCACACACAAGCACACATACACACACACACAGAGGCACCTACACTCACATACATATACCCTACCACACATATGCACACACACACACACACATAGGCACAAATTAAAGATAATTTTTTTTCAAGAGAGAGGGTTTCTCTGTGTAGCCTTGGCTGTCCAGGAACTCACTCTGTAGACCAGGCTGGCCTTGAACTCAGAGATCCACCTGCCTCTGCATCCCAAGTGCTGGGATTAAAGGCGTGCACCACCACGCCCGGCTAAAGATAATTTTTATTTTCTAAAAACAGAGGTAAGTTCTAGGAATTGGGTATGTAACTCAAAGGCAGAATGCTGAACAAACATAGGACAAACATGGGTTTTATTGCCAACACTAACATGGCTATCTCTTTTGATTCTAGTTCATAGGTCAGGAAGAACCCAGGTCCTGACTCTCTCACTAGCCAGGATACTGATACAAGTATCACCTTGGAGTAGCAAGAAGGGCCAACAGCCCTAAATCTGTGCCAAGACCAGTTAGGGAGATCCATAAATGGGTATGATGGATGGATGTAATCATGCAGGTATCTGCATGTATGTGTACATGTGTGTGTGGTATGTGGGACATGTGCAGGTACCCTTTGAGCCTAGCAGAGAACATTACATCTGCTGGAGCAGCAGTAGTACAGGCATCTGTGAGCAGCCAGATGAGTGCTGGGAACTGAACTCAGGTCCTTTGGCAGGACTCACTATGTAGACCAGGCTAACCTTTGAGATCTACCTGACTCTGCCTGTCTGCCTGTCTGCCTGCCTGCCTGCTTTCCTTTTTTAGTTTTGTTCTTAGATTTATTTTTTATTTTTTTAAAAGAATCATGGGCTGGAGAGATGGCTCAGCGGTTAAGAGCACTGACTGCTCTTCCGAAGGTCCTGAGTTCAAATCCCAGCAACCACATGGTGACTCACAACCATATGTAATGGGATCTGATGCCCTCTTCTGGTGCATCTGAAGACAGTGACAATGTACGCACATACACGAAATAAATAAAGGATTCTTTTTATATATATATAATTTATTTATTACATGTAAGTACACTGTAGCTGTCTTCAGACACACCAGAGGAGGGCGCCAGATCTCATTACGGATGGTTGTGAGCCACCATGTGGTTGCTGGGATTTGAACTCAGGACCTCTGGAAGAGCAGTCAATGCTTTTAACCTTGGAGTCATCTCTCTCACTCTCCCTCCCTCCCTCTGCTCCCTCCCCCTCCCCCTCCCTCCCTCTCTCTTTCTTTTTCTCAGACTGGCCCAGATTGGATCTGCCTCTGCCTCTAGAGCACTTCATTCGAAGGTGTGCACCATCATGTCCCCAGCAACCCTTTCCCTTTGTAGTAAAACCTCAGCGCTGCTTTACATAAGCTAGTCCTGAAATTCTTTTCAACATCAAAGCCATGAATCGTGGATAAGATTAAGGAAGAAAAAAGATTAAGAGAATGTAACCAGACATGGTGACTTATGGACATAGAGGCAGACAGATCTCTGAGTACTTCGAGGCCACCCTGGCCATGTCACTGGTAGTTGATGGCAGAATTGGGGGCTTCCAAATTCTTGGTCTATTCCTCCGATTTACTAGAGCAACAGGAAAGGTACCCCTAAAGCAATGGGCAGAACAGATCCTGTAACACTTACAGGGGCAGAGCCACAGTTACTGTCTGGGACTCCCTTCTCTGAGGTTCAGTAAGAGTGTTTACTATGGGTGCAATGAGGGTGGTTCTCTGTGTTGATTTTCAGATTAGCTCATAATCATTTTTTTTCTGTTGTACAAGCCCCTTCCCATAATGCATCTGACTTGGATGCCATGCACCCTTTGCTGTGTGTAGGCATTGGATGATAAGTAGGGGGTTCTCCCTGTAAGTTCACTTGATGAGACAATTTTGCCTTACTAGGCACAAATCCAAAACCAGTCTGGACTGGATTACACACACACACACACACACACACACACACACACACACACCCTGTTCCAGAATGCATTGGGAATACATTTGAATAGAAACTGAATTTCACAGTCATTAAGGAGAGGGAAACCTTATCCCATTGTTCAGAGAGGGGTGTGCTATTGCCTAATGCAGGTGGGGGTGGGGGTCTGAGGAAAGTTTGAAGGAGGGTGTGTGTGTGTGTGTGTGTGTGTGTTATGTGTAGTATGCATAGGTGAAACTCTCAGGCTTCAGAGTCTGTTGTTCAAAGAGTGGTGTGCATAGCACAAACCACAAGTAGCATGCCAAGCTACTAAACTATTCCCTGTGCCTGTCTGCCGAAGCCTATGTAGTGAGTTCCAGGCAGGCCAGGGTCACTCCTCAAAATGAGGAGAGGGATGGAGAGATGGCTCAGCAGTTAAGATGGCTTCTCTTCCAGAGTTTTGTTTGTTTGTTTGTTTGTTTGTTTGTTTTTGGTTTGTTTGAGACAGGGTTTCTCTGTGTAGCCTTGGCTGTCCTGAACTCACTTTGTAGACCAGGCTGGCCTCGAACTCAGAAATCCACCTGCCTCTGGCTCCCAAGTACTGGGATTAAAGGTGTGTGCCACCACTGCCCGGCTCCAGAGGTTTTGGGTTCAGTTCTCAGCACCTACATGGAGGCTCACAACCGTCTGTACTTTTAATTCCAGGAGATTCTGGTGTCTAACTTTAAAGGGCAATCCACATTTGTGGTGTATACACCACACACAGAGATATAATAGAGATATAGATATTATGTGTATGGGTGTTTTGCCTGCATGTAATATATGTCTGTACACATGTATATATACATATATGTGTGTGTTCACATGTATGTATATATATATATACACACACATATACATGTGTCTAGTCACACACACATATATGTGTGTATATATATGTATATGTATGTGTGTATATATATATATATATATATGTTTTTCAGAAACTCCCCAAATGTTTGCAAGTGACACAGAGCTACCCCTCTGTCCCCTCACTGCTAACAAAACCAGAAACTTTTTTGTCTTTCTTAATCTCTTTGAGGTTTTTCAAGTTTCATGTTATTTCTTTGTTTCAGACTTCCAGCTCTGTAGAGTCCTGGTGCAGAGAGGGCTTTCTTGGGTCCCACATCTCTGCCTATTAAGAGGTTTTATTTTCTTTAAGCTGCTCTATTAAGGATGGGGAGAAAAGGACTGGAAAAAAATGCAGTTTTTAAAGTCATGTTTTCCATGTGACCACGTTTGTGTGTTATATCATGGAGTCATCATTCCCTGGGGAAAGGGGGTGGGGATGGGGGTGGAGGTGAAAAGGTCAAGAGGTGACAAAGGCTGTGACATGTGGCAGATCCAAGGCCTACCACCATCCAAGTGACATCTCCTTTCCCATTCTGCCCTTTGTAAATGAAGACATCAGGACAGCCAGGGCTACACAGAGAAACCCTGTCTCGAAAAACCAAAAAAAAAAAAAACCAAAAAAAAAAAACTCTTGTTTTGGGGGCTTAGTGGTTAAAAGCACTGACTGTTCTTCCAGAGTTCCTGAATTCATATTTCCAGCAACCACATGGTGGCTTACAGCCATCTCTAATGGGATCTTATGCCTTCTTCTGATGTGTCTGAAGACAGCCACAGTATAGTCACATACATAAAATAAATTAATTAAAAGAAGGAGGAGGAGGAGGAGGAGGAGAAGGAGGAGAAGAACTCTAGTTTCTGAACAGGAAGAGTGAGGAGACAAGTTCCCCCAGGGAAAAAAAAAATCTGGAAGCCTGAAAAGGAGATGCTGTCTACTGACCTCTGACCTCACTCTGGCTGGGAACCTCCCAGGGAGACAAGAGAGCCTCTGAGACTTCCAAATGTAGTGGTGGAGGGCCATGTGACTCAGGAGGCTCTCCAGCTCCTTCTGGGGATTTCTAAAGCCTCTCAGAGACTGGAGACTGTTTTAACTGCCAACTGATAAAGGATCCATATGCTCCCTAGAAGTGGAGATGTCTGGGTCCATGCACTCCATGTTTCTGGAGGAAGCAAAGCTGTGGGCAGAGTAAAGTCATGTGACTTTCACAGTCCTGGGACTCCTCAGACCCTTTAATGGCTCCACGGCTGTCTATTGTGGGGGGGGGGGGGGTGTCACATATTGAGTAGGATTTTCCAAAACTCATTTGAGAGGGTTTGTAGATGACCACTTGTATGAAAGTGGGAGCTGGATAGGTGACTCAGCAGTTACTGTCAGTTTGGTTCCCATCACTACTGTGTATAAAAAACTCAGCTCCAGGGGATCCACCATCATCTTCCAGCATCCGTAGGCACCTGTGATTTTGTGTCCATACCCCTGCACAGACAAACATACTTGTTGTAAGTACTTTAAAAATAAAACAAAGTCTTAAAAAAAAAATCCCTGGGCTGAAGAGATGGCACAATGTCTAAGAGCACTGACTGCTCTTCCAGAGGTTCTGAGTTCAATTCCCAGCAACCACAGGGTGGCTCACAACCATCTCTAAATGGATCAGATGCCTTCTTCTGGTTTCTTCTGGTGTGAATGAAGACATTGACAGTATATATATATATATATATATATATATATATATATATAATCTTAAAAAACAAAACAAAGCAAGGTGGCACACACCTTTAATCCTTTATTCCCAACACTTGAGAGGCAGAAACAGGGGGGGTCTCTGTGAGGCCTGGTCTACAGAGTAAATTCCAGGACAGTCGAGGCTGCACAGAGAAACCCTGTCTTGAAAAGACAAAAACCAATAATTCCCCTAAATGTGTGCTCTAGCAAACATGGCCATGGCCACAGACCAGGGTCAAATGAGCCGTAAGTGGACCTCATCCTGAAAATGAACCAAAAAGTCACAGGTAAGTGGGAAACTCTCACACTGGAAACTGGCAGTTGGTGCCTGCTTATCTAAGAGCTCTCATTAGTTGGAAAGTGCAGGCAGTTGTCTATGGGACTGAGTTCATGATCAGGAGAGAAGGGAGCCCTGGAATAGTCATTAAATAAAGCTCTGTGTCCTGAACAGATAGGATAAGGAATTGAAAGGCTATGCTAAAACATGCAAAGCAAAGATTGTAGCCCTCTGGGGCACCAGCCTGTGGGGAAAGAAAAATCTCTTACCATCAGGGATTTTAGAAACCATCTTCTTGAGCCAGGAGGGATGTCATCAGCTAGGAACACAGCTAGGAATACAGCTGTTTGATTTCCAGCACCCATCAGGCAGCTCACAGCCATCTGCAGCTTCAGTTTCCGGGGAATCACTCGCCATCTTCTGGCCACTTCAGGAACTTCACATATGGGACATAAATTCAGGCAACCTCTCAAACACATAAAATAATAAATAAATAAACAAACAAACAAAATAGAGTAAAAACCACTGGCTTGGACCAGAGTGTCATACTATTTTTACCTTTTTTGTGTGGTATTGATTATTAGTAACTTGAATTTGTTACTGTAGACTAAAGATCTCTCTTTTTCTCTTATTTGGTTTATTTATTTTACTTATATCACTACACTGCAGCTGTCTTCAGACACACTACAAGAGGGCATCAGATCCCATTGCAGATGGCTGTAAGCCATCATGTGGTTGCTAAGAATTGAACTCAGGATCTCTGGAAAAGCAGTCAGTGCTCTTAACTGCTAAGCCATCTCTCCAGCCCCTGAAGGTCTGTTTCTTACAAGGTAAAAGGAGAAAAGGCCCAATTGTCCATCACCATCATCAGGATTTGAAAAAAAAAAAACTCACTTCCTGTTCTGTTTGTGGGTTGTTTTTTGTTTGTTTGTTTGGTTGGTTGGTTGTTTTTTTTTTTTTTTTTTTTTTTTTGAGACAGGGTTTCTCTGTGTAGCCCTGGCTGTCCTGGAACTCACTCTGTACACCAGGCTGGCCTCGAACTCAGAAATCTGCCTGCCTCTGCCTCCCGAGTGCTGGGATTAAAGTCTTGCATCACCACGCCTGTCAGAACTAGAGTTCTAACTACGGTGGTTAGGAACCACCTGATATGAACAGGGAGCACTGAGACATCTCTCTAGCCCTTATTATCCCTTTAAAAATAAAAAGGCATGATCTCTCTTCTTAGGCAGGGTCCAGTTTTGTGTGCTAGTTTCCTGGTTTATGAGGGAGAGGGTGTTGCTTCCAGGCCCTTTCCCTGAGGCTGAGGTAGGTGTGTGTGTGTGTGTGTGTGTGTGTGTGTGTGTGTGCGTGTGTGGCATGCTCAAGTGTGCCTGTGTGTGGCATAGTACCCCTTCCCCACAAATCCCCAGCAGCTCTGCCTCTGTGGACTACCTTTGTGGTTTTATTTTGTAACCCCACACTTGCTTGGCTGGTTTTGCCAGTAACAAACTCAAGCGTTCAGGGTGTGGTTCACAGATGTGGCTCCTTCCTGATTTAAGAAAATCCAATACACAAATGTCAACATTTCCAAAGCAAATTAGGGAGTGGCTGCTTGCATTATGAACGAACCTTGTATGATGAATCCTTTAAAGGTTTTGAAAACGTAAACACATACACACACACAGGTCTTGTGGGTTTGTTTTTTAACTCGCTCTGTAGCCTAGGTTGGCTTGGAGTTCACAGGAGATGCTTTGCCTCCACTGGGCTTTATTTATTTATTTATTTTTGGTTTTTCGAGACAGGGTTTCTCTGTGTATACCTGGCTGTCCTGGAACTCACTCTGTAGACCAGGCTGGTCTCGAACTCAGAAATCAGCCTGCCTCTGCCTCCCAAGTGTTGGGATTAAAGGCGTGCGCCACCACTGCCCGGCTGGGCTTTATTTATTAATTAAATAGTATTTAATTGTGGTTCAAATCCAAAGCGATAAGCAAGCAGGCCCTCCACCTAGGTGAACAAACTGGGTGCTACTCCAGCTCTTGGAAGGAAGATTAGGAGTTCAAGGTCATCCTTGGATAGTTCAAGTCCAGACTAGCCTCCATGGGACTCTATCAAAAGAAAAAAACTTGGCAAGATGACTCAACCTATAAAGATAAAAGATACCTGCAGCTGGGCTGGTGAGATGGCTCATCGGTTAAGAGCACTGATTGCTCTTCCAAAGTCCTGAGTTCAAATCCCAGAGACCACATGGTGGCTCACAACCATCCGTAACGAAATCTGACGCCCTCTTCTGGTGTTTCTGAAGACAGCTGCAGTGTACTTACATATGACAATAAATAAATCTTTAAAAAAAAAAAAAAAAGATACCTGCAGCTAAGCCTGAAGACCTTTATTCAGTCCCTAGGACCCACATAGTAAAATGAGAGACCTGACTCCCTTTGTCCTCCACAGACACACTGGCAAGGTACACAAACTCTAATATATATAAATTTGTTTGTTTGTTTGTTTTTGTTTTTCAAGACAGGGTCTCTCTGCATAGCCCTGGATGTCCTGGAACTCACTCTATAGACCAGGCTGGCCTCAAACTCAGAAATCTGCCTGCCCCTGCCTCCCAAATGCTGGGATTAAAGGTGTGTACCACAATGCCCAGCTAAAATATATAATTTTAAAAGATCTAAAATAGGGCTAGTGAAATGACTCAGTGGATATGGGTGCTTGCTGTCAAGCTTGGTGACCTGAGTTCAATCCCTGGGCTTCATGGGGGTGGAGGAAAGAAGTGACTCCTGCAAATTGACCTCTGACCCTGGGTGTGTACCTGTACACACACACACACAAATTTTAAAGTTAATAAAAAGCTTTAAATTAAAAATACATATTTTATATAAAAATTATATGTTATTAACATATTACAATGTAGTCAGACGTGGTGGCGCATGCTTTAATCCCATGTTTTTTACATATGTACATTGGAGAGTTGACTCATTGGTGAGGAGTACAGGCTGTTCTGCCAGACAGTACACTCTCTCCCTCCCCTCCCCCTCTGTTTTCGAGAAGAGGTCTTGCTGTATCTCAGCCTGGTCTGGACCTCATTATGTAGCTCAGGCTGACCTCACTCTTGGAAATTTTGCTTCAGCCTCCCCAGGGGGTCTGAGTGACCCTGCTTGTCTTTTTCTGATTAACTTTTAAGGTGGTGTTTTCAAAAGGAGATTATAGAAGGGTGGTTTGCATATGCAAAGAATATGGAAAGATGCCCAAGAAACAGGTAATAGAAGACACTATTACCGAGGGAGGCTCTGTGGCTGGAGACCAGGGTGGATATTTTTAGCCTTTAGTTTTACTTTATGTGTGTGGCTCTTTTGCCTTCATGTCTGTCAGCGTACAACACGCATGAAGTGCACTCAGCGTCCAGAAGACGGCGCCAGACCCTCAAGTTACACACAGTTGAGCGCCAGGAAACAGTTGCTGGTAACTGGACCCAGGTCTCTACAAGAGCAAACACACAAACACACACACACACACTCCTGCTCGGGTGCACTCACACTCACTCAGCCTTTGCTTCCAAGTGCTAGGTTTGTCACTTCCAAGGCCTTGGCCACACCCAGCTCTCCTGTTTCTCTTCCTACCTCCCAGCAACCCGTCACAAAGTCATCTTACCCCACAAGGGCCTTTACACTCTGTTTGGTTTGGTTCCCAAGTTTGGCTTTTCATCTTTTTTTTTTTTCCCCCTCTGTGAGCCAAGTCAAAACTTCCAGCCGGACATGGTGGCACACGTCTTTAATCCCAGCACTAGGGAGGCAGAGGCAGGCGGATTTCTGAGTTCGAGGCCAGCCTGGTCTACAAAGTGAGTTCCAGGACAGCCAGGATTATACAGAGAAATCCTGTCTCGAAAAACCAAAAGACAAACAAACAAACAAACAAACAAAACTTCCCAGGACCCTAGAGACAATCTCTGTCAATGAACCCCAAACTGTTGTAGTTCAGACAGAACTTCGTCTGTGTGCCAGATCCTGTCCCCACCTCTTAATCTTAGTGAGTTGGCTGAGATGAAACACCTGATCCACGCGTGTCCTCTTGGCACCTGGCTGTTTCTAAGCTTTTCGTCTTTCTTTGGTTTTTGCCAGCCTTTCTCAACCATCTCAGGTCCATTGCACCCTACACCAATAGCGATCCTGAAGAAGTCAGAGTCAGAGAGCCACCCCTCCCCAGCTGCCGGCTACATACAGATGCTCTCACCCACTTAACTCTGCTCCTCCCATCCAGGAGGATTTCTCAGCCTGGGTTTTGGTTTCTTGTTTCCTGGCTCTTCAGGGGCTCCACCGTCCCTGGATTTCCTGGCCTCCCTCCTTCTTCCTGTCAGAAAGTCTTCAGGGGCTCCAGTCTTAAAAGCCTCTTTCCCTAGTGGCTACTATCTTCCCTTTCTCCTCTGTTCATGGCCATTTAGCATCTTTAAGCCTCTCTTTTTCTTCTTAGTTTCTTGAGACAAGATCTCTGGCTGGCCCAGAACTCACTATGAGGCCGAGGCTGGCCTTGAACTCACAGATCTACCTGCCTCTGCCTCCTAAGTGCTGGGATCAAACGTGTGCACCACCACAGCTGGTTTTTATCCCTCTCCTAATGTTCCAGCCTCCAATTGTTCTCAACAAGTCAGAATCAAAACCCTCCATGGAAGCTAATGGAATCCTCTTACATTTGCTTGCCCTACCTGAGCAGGCGCGGCGCTCATCTTCCTCGTGACCATGTTTTATAACTGGTTCTGGAAGGCTCAGCTGGTAATTGCTAACTGAGGGACCAGGTTTTCTTTCCACTGAAAAACACCTAGTTATCTCTAATTTACCCTTCTCCACCCAGCAGATCAGTCTACACAGGCCTCTGGTGCCTTAGCAATGATCACAGATTGCAATTAGACCCGCTGGGGTCAATCTACACTCCCAGGCTACTCCTTGGGTTGTTCTGAATGCCTTGGGGCTTCTGTGGTGACTTTCTGCTCCTCTGCTCTGCAGGTTTGTTTACAGTGTACTGAGAGCTCCCAAGATTGTGTGTGTGTGTGTGTGTGTGTGTGTGTGTGTGTGTGTGTTAGAGGGACCCAGAATGTCCCCCTTCTTATCTTTTTTTTCTAGTTGTCTTTCCAGACATTGCCAAATTTGATCTTCAGAAATGCTGAGAGAGCAGCAATGCTGTGGCTGTAGATGGCTGAGGTCCTGGGGCTGACCACATACACTAGGGCCACCAAAAATAGGCAGCAGTTTCTGAGTGTCCAGCACCCTCTACTGGAGATTGAACCTAGGGACTTGTACATGACAGGCAAACACTCTGCTGTTTCCCTGAGCTTGTTTTTAATATATTTATTTACAGGGCAGGGGAGATGGCCCAGCAGTTAAGAGTATACACTGCTACTCTTTCAGAGGACCTGTGATGGTTTGTCTATGCTTGGCCCAGGGAGTGGCCCTATTAAGAGGTGTAGCCTTGTTGGAGTAGGTGTGTCATTGTAGGTGTGGGCTTAAGACCCTCACCCTAGATGCCTGGAAGCCAGTCTTCCACTAGCAGCCTTCAGATGAAGATGTAGAACTCTCAGCTCCTCCTGCACCATGCCTGCCTGGATGCTGCCATGTCCCTGCCTTGATGATTATCGACTGAACCTCCAAACCTGTAAGCCAGCCCCAATTAAATGTCTTTTATAAGACTTGCATTGGTCGTGGTGCCTGTTCACAGCAGTAAAACCCTAACTAAGACAGAACCCAAGTTCAATTCCAAGCACCCATGGCAGGTGGCTCCCAACCGCCAGAAACTCCAGCTCCTGGGTCCCCGTACTCACATGCACACACTTATGCTCAGATGCACACATAAATTAAAATAATAAAATTAAACCTTAAAAAGGAACTTATAGCCGGGCGTGGTGGCGCACGCCATTAATCCCAGCATTTGGGAGGCAGAGGCAGGTGGATTTCTGAGTTCGAGGCTAGCCTGGTCTACAAAGTGAGTTCCAGGACAGCCAGGGCTACACAGAGAAATCCTGTCTCAAACAAACAAAAGTTCCAGAATAGCAGATCGTCCTGACACAGCCCCAGGGACACTGAGAAGCTAGGGAAATGTGGGTTTGAAGACCACAGGAAAACCCCAAACTATCTGTCACCCATAGGAGGCAACTAGTTGTCACAGGAAAAAGTCAGAAGAGGGCCTATGTCCTTTTGAGCCTCACGAGGAGGAGGAATTTCTGAGTGAAACAAGGAAACTCGGGAGCCGTGGGAGACAGAAGCATGTGAGTCATGTGTAATATTAACAAAAATAAGATGCACCCTACTGCCTGGATGCGGCTAGCAACCCAGCGGATAACCACCCACAGGGGCCCCTTCAACTATCTAATTAGCCTAATTACCATCTAGCATCTTTTGACCTTCCTTGCCCTCTCGGATTCTCATTTATTATTTCTTCTGTAAATAATACAGTACAGTGTTCCCAAACAAAAGCCCACAGATAACTGGGAGGGGAGAAGCCACAGGTTTGAGAACGATTATCATGCTTGCTTGTGAATTTAGTTGCTTCCTGCCTCCCTTTAAATCAGAAACAGGGGAGCAGAGGCAGGTGGCTCACTGTGAGTTCCAGGCCAGCCAGAGATAAGCAGTGGGACACCTTCTCTAAATAAATAAATAAATAAATAAATAAATAAATAAATAAACCAACCTCCTTGCTGGGGTGGATGTGACGATCCAGGCCTGAAGCCCAGCACTCAGGAGGTAGAGGCAGGAGGATCAGAAGTTCAAGGTTGTTGTCAGCTACCTAGTAAGTTTGAGGCTGTCCCAGAATTCTTAGGACTCTGTTTTTTCTTTGTTGCTTTTGTTGTTGTTGTTGCTGCTGCTGCTGTTTTGTTGTTTTGTTTTCCTTTTTCTTTTTTTGTTTAAAATGCTACCTCACTTTTCATCATCTCAGTGCCTGGGAAGACTGCGGGGAGGGTGTGGAAGAGGAAGGAGGCCAACTGTACCTCCGGGTCCGCAGCTGCTGCTGCCTCCCAGTGGCCTGCGGCTCTCACATCATCCCTCCAGACTACACAGACCACAGGAGCAAAGAGGGAGGAAGAGTTACCCTGCCAGGGTGGGGAGTATTTACCTGAGGAGAGCGCCCTGGTAATCTGCCCATCTTTGGCCGCTTGAGAAAAAAGGTTAACCGCCTTCTCTCCCATTGGGTCCACAGAGCACATCTGGCGCGGGGCGGGTGGTCCCTGTGGACAGCTCTCTGAGTGCTTCCCCTTTATTCTTGGCGGTCCGCTCTCCGGAGAAAGAGGTTCAGGGAAACCAAAATAATGAGACTCTAGGGAGAGCCGAGTTTCGGGGTAAACTCATAAACAACCTGAGAACAAAATCCTTTTTCTATGTACCTGTTTCTTCTGCTGCTGCTTGTTTTTTGTTGTTGTTGTTTTTGTTTTGTTTTGTTTTTGTTTTTGAGACAGGATCCCTCTATATAGCTCTGACTGTCCTGGAACTCACTATGTAGACCAGGCTGGCCTTGAACTCAGAGATACACACCTGCCTCTGCCTCTTCTGCCTCTGAGTGCTGGGATTAAAGGAGTCCCCTGCACCCCTCTATCCCTCATGTTTTTAAGTCTCTTCCGTTTTGTTTTGCTTTGCTTTGTTTTTTCGAGACAGTGTTTCTCTGTATAGCTCTGGCTGTCCTGGAACTCACTCTGTAGACCAGGCTGGCCTCGAACTCAGAAATCCGCCTGCCTCTGCCTCCCAAGTGCTAGGATTAAAGGCATGCCACCACCTCCCGGTCGCTTCCTATCATTTTAAATTCAGGTCTCACTATATAGCTCTGGTTGCCCTGGAATTCTTTATGTAAACCAGAGATCCACCGGCTTCACCCTTGCTGTGCTGGGATTACTGGTGTGTGCCACTTCAGTCAGCTTTAGTCTTCTACACACCGTAAAAAGACAGGAATTGTGAGTTGGTAACATTTATGTGTAGGTGGGTGCTTGAGTGTGTGGCCATATGTACACAGGAGGCCAGAGAACACTGGGTGCCCTGTCCTATAGTTCTCTACCTTATTCTCTTGAGTCAAGGCCTCTCACCGAACCCAGAGCTGCCAGGCTTGCAAACCAGGAGGCTCCTGATGTGTGCCCCTAGTCGGAGGTCACACTAGGCTTTTACATGAGAGGTAGGGAAATGACCTCAAGTCTCCGTGCTTTGGAAGCAGGTGTCCTTACCCACTGCACCATCTTCCCCGCCCTGTTACCCACCCCTAATTAAAGAGATTAAACAACCCACCACCACTGGAGCTGGTGGCTGTGAGCAGCCAGATGTGGGTGCTGGGAACAAAACTCGGGTCCTCTGCAAAAGCAGCAAGCGCTCTTAACAGCTGAGCCATCCCTCTGGGCCCTTCATTCTTTCTCTCTCGATTAAGAAAATTACATTTGGGCTGGTGAGATGGCTCAGTGGGTAAGAGCACCCGACTGCTCTTCCGAAGGTCAGGAGTTCAAATCCCAGCAACCACATGGTGGCTCACAACCATCCGTAACGAGATCTGACGCCCTCTTCTGGAGTGTCTGAGGACAGCTATAGTGTACTTACATATAATAAATGAATAAAAAAAAAAAAAAAAGTCATTTAAAAAAAATAAAAAATAAAAAAATAAAAAATAAATAAAAATAAAAAAAAAAAAAAGAAAATTACATTTACGGCATGTGTTTGTGTGTGGGTGCGTGTGTCCCAGGACCCATTGTGGGATTTGGCTGGTTTTCTCCTTCAACCATATGGGGCATGGGGTTGAATTCCGGTTGCTAGGTTTGGCCCCAGTGCCTCTATTGGCTGAGCCATCTCTAGGGGTTGCATTGTGGCCCAACCCGCCTTGGACCCAGCTTTACAACCAAGGGTGATTGGTTGAACTTCTTGACCAAGTGATGGGCTCACACGTGCACGCGTGGTTCATGCCATCTAGACTTCAAACCAACTGCCTGGTGCATGCCTGGCAGGCGCCCCACCAACAAACTCCACCCCGGCCCCAGTTTTAGGGGCACAGGGATGGCTTGGCACGCCCCAACAGCACCCTGTCCCATCCACAGAGACTGCTGTTACCCAAGAGTCACGCCCCCTGGACTTCAGGCTAAATGTTTCCCTTTAATTAGGAGTTTTCAAAACTCTGTTTTAATCCTCACTTAAGCCGCCTCACTCCTTCCTTCCTCTTTCAATGTGGGATGAAAAGGGCGAGGAAGTCGCGGCGTTGTGGGTCTTCGTCACAAGGCACCAACCAAAAATCGAGATAGGAGCTTACTGTCTTCTAACCGCCTGGGAGCTGCTGACTGGCCAGATGTTGAGCATCTCAGCAACCTGGCTGGAGTTGAGTGCAAAGCATTCTTAGGCAAGGCTGATGTTGTCCTTTCTGCAGGATGCTGGGACACACACATGTCGGATTCCCCCACCCTGCTCCACCCCCGCCTCCGCACATACAGGTGCAAGGCAGGAGCCAGAAGGGTGAGATCCAACACACCCCTCCTTGAATTCTTTTGGTGGTCTTACTTTTAGAAATGAAAACTACTAGGGGTGACCCCTCCCTCTAGGGAGGTCTTTTCCATGCAAGGGCGGGAAAGAAAGTAGTGAGTGGCCTGAAAACAAAAGGAAACAAACAACAGGGGATCCTCCTAAAACAGAGAAAAGACACTGAGAAGCTGAGCCCAGTTCCCCTCCCTCTGGGACCAGAGGGAGGGGTTAAAGTCATTAAATGCTAGGGTGTTCTTGGTAGGGAACTGCTCTGTGAGACCCACCCAAACCGGTGCAGATCTTCCAGCCAGCCTCATGGTACCCTCCCGAGCCTATGTTGATTAGTGCCGGTAGAAGCTAGTTAAATGTTCCTAATAACTCTCCTGGGCGCAGACGCTAACTGGATGGCATTCTAATCAGGGGGTTAGTGTTCTTTTCATTTCAGTGTGAAGAAATAGTTGATGTGACAGCTTAAACGAGGGTTTGTTTAACTTGGCTGAGAGTTGTAGAGAGTTCAGTCCCTGGTCACTTGGCCTCCGCACAGCCGCTGGTTTCTGGGCCTGTTCTGAGGCAGAACATCCATCCTGGTGATGGGAGTGTTTGCTGGGGGGCTTGGCTCTGCAGGCTGGAGGCAGAGAAAAGGGAGGGGGTGCCGGGGGCTCTGTTAACTTTCTCCCTTTACTTTATGGGGAGGGGATAGCCCATAGGATGAGCAGTGCTACCCTAATCTAGTGGGGCTTCTGGATATGTCTCACAGACACATTCAGAGAGGCTGCCTCACCAATCTCCTGGGGTGATTTTTAAACTCACTTATTTAATTCATTTATACATTTATTCTGTGGTTTAGGATTGAACCCAGGACCTCTCATTACACAGTAGACAAGCCCTCTGCCATTGAGCTGTCTTTTCCAGCTCTCTCTGGTGATTCTGTTTGTTTATTATTTATTTATTTGAGGTTTGAGACAGAGTCTTTGTAGTTCTGGCTGTCCGGGAACTGGAGATATAGACCAGATTGGCCTTGAACTCGCAAAGATCTGCCTGGCTCTGAGTACTGGGATCAAAGACGGGTCCCACCACTGCCCAGCTCAGAGGTGATTCCAAATCCAGTCAAGTTAACAATGACGACTATCCAACAAGAGTATGGTCTCTCAGCTTCAAGGCCAGCTTGAGCCTATCTCAAGAAAGACAGGAATGTTCTGAGTTCCAGCCTGGTCTACAGAGCGAGTTCCAGGACAGCCAGGGCTACACAGAGAAACCCTGTCTCGAAAAACAAAACAAAACAAACAAACAAAACAAAAAGGAAGGAAGGAAGGAAGGAAGGAAGGAAGGAAGGAAGGAAGGAAGGAAGCTGACCCTTGGCTCTTTTCCAAAATCTTAGCCTCAGGAGTTCAAAGTCATCCTCAGCTATGTATTGAATTCAAGGCTAGCCTGGGCTACTCACAAGAAGACCTCTTCCCAGAAAAAAATATTTTTAAGAGAGAGAGAGAGAGAGAGCGTTTATGGGGTAGCCTAAGGAATGAAGAAACAGAGACAGACAAAGCAGGAACTGAGAATCCTCAGCAACACAGGTCAGCTAGGAAGAGGCCCAGGGAGGAAGCTGGAGCAGTTCCTACAGGAGCAGGCACTGAGGAAAAGCAGCCAGGGCTACACAGAGAAACCCAGTCTCAAAATCCTCCTAAATTCCTAATAAAAAATGGAAAAAAAATCCTCCTAAATAGGGGGTGGGGGTGAGGGTGGGGGCTGATGTGCAAACTTTAGAACCTTGGGAGCTGAATCAAGACAAACATTTTACAAAGCACAGAATTAAAAACACTGGGAGCCTTGTCACCAACCCGCCCCCTCCAGCTGCTTCTGAAGTCAGACCTGCTTGGCCTGCGACTTTGGGAGTACTGAAACAAAGCCACCTCCATCTACATGGCTGACTTCCCCAGCTCTAAAAACTGTTAGGCTTTAGACCTGGGACAGGGGACTGAGGTGCAAACTTAACATACCAAAGAGACCTGACCTCCAGGTTCTCCCAGCATCCCTCAGTCCCTACCTGGCATACCCTGCCCTAAACCCTGCTTTCCAGCCCAGGAACTGGGCTGCCCTTCCCCCAGAGGCTCTTTGCTATATAACCCAGACATTTTGATTTCTCCCTCCATCCTCCTCCTTCTCACGCCCGCCCCCCTTCTCTTTCCTCTCCCCTTTATTTCCTCCCTTGGCAACTTCCCTGGCCTCCTCATATGTATATATTATATATATATCTGGCTTGAGTTGACTCATTTCTCTGGCAGAGAGAACTAACTTATCAAGAACAAGCATTTTTCTTCTAGCCAGGATCCTTTACAAGGTTCCTTTGAGAACCAAAAAAGGTAACCCACAGCTGACCCTGGCCACCCACAAGGAGGGAGGAGCCAGCTGAAATCCACAGAGGAAAAACTCTTAGGACACTCCAGAGCTGAGCAGCCTCAGGGGGCCAAGCAGAGGAGCCAAAGTGCGCTCCTTTGGGTTCAGGTTCCCTGTATGAATTGGGGTAGGGGTGGAGGTGGGTAGCTGGGGTTGCAGAAAGGCTGAACAACAAGGCTTGAGTATTATCAGGAGTGACAATTATGGACTGGAGGGATGGTCCAGAGGTTAAGAGCACTGACTGCTCTTCCAGAGGTCCTGAGTTCAATTCCCAGCAACCACATGGTGGCTCACAACCATCTGTAATGGGATCTGATGCCCTCTTCTGGTGTGTCTGAAGACAGCTACAGTGTACTCATATACATAAGATATAAATATTTTCTTTTAAAAAACAGTGATAGCCAGGCTTGGTGGCACACGCCTTTAATCCCCGCACTCGGGAGGCAGAGGCAGGCGGATCTCTGAGTTCGAGGCCAGCCTGGTCTATAGAGTGAGTTCCAGGACAGCCAGGGCTATACAGAGAAACCCTGTCTCGAAAAACAAAACAAACAAACAAACAAACAAACAAAAAAGAATGACAGTTACAATTTACAGGTCAAGTAAATCTGAGGGCAAAAAAAACCATGGTTAAAAATTACTCGTGTTGGGCTGGTGAGATGGCTCAGTGGGTTAGAGCACCCGACTGCTCTTCCGAAGGTCCAGAGTTCAAATCCCAGCAACCACATGGTGGTTCACGACCATCTGTAATGAGATCTGATGCCCTCTTCTAGTGTGTCTGATGACAGCTACAGTGTACTATATAATAAATAAATAAATCTTTAAAAAAAAAAATTACTCGTGTTAGGGAGATGTGGTGGGGTTCAGGGTGTGAAGCCAGGACTGTGGAATTACTCAAAAGGATTCAGTAAAGTCCCAGGCTGGAGACACCCGACCAGGAGAAAGCAGATAATTAACAGACAGTGACTGGAAACCTCAGAATAATTTCAAATGAAGAGGTGAAGTCATATTTAAGGTATTTACAGTCTCTACTTCTGCAATAGGAACCTATGTTATTTCCCATTGTTAAGACAAGATAGCAGCTGAGCCAGGGTTGCTCATGCCTTTAATCCTAGCATTTAGGAGCCAGAGGCACATGGATCTGTGAGTTTGAAGCCAGCCTGGTCTACAGAGTGAGTTCTAGGACAGACAGCCAGGGCTACACAGAGACACCCTGTGTCTGCCACATATGTTTAGGTGTCCACAGAGGCCAGAAAGGACACTGGATCCCAGGAGCATTGTTCCCTAGACCCTAGAGTTACAGGTAATTGTGAGCCACCTGATGTGGGTGCTGGGAACCAAACTCAGGTCCTCTGGAAGAGCAGTCAGTGCTCTTAATCTTTGAGCTATCTCTCCAGCTCCATAAATCCCAACTTTGTTACACACATGCACACGCGTGCACACACACACACACACACACACACACACACACAAATACAAATAAAGACATGGCTCAGTGATGAAGAGCACTGGCTGCTTTAGTAGAATACCTGGGTTCAATTCCCAGCACCATATAGGGGTTCATAACTTTCTGTAACTCCAGTTCCAGAGGATCTGATGACCCCTTCTGGCCTCCACAGGCACTAGACACCACATAGTACATAAGTATACAGGCAGGCAAAACACCTACGCACATAAAATAAAAAATGGAAATTCAAAAAAAAAAAAAAGCAGGTGACTGTTCACCTTGGCCCTTCAGAGCTGAGGCAAGAGGTGTTTCAAGTTCTAACTAGCTTGGGCTGTGCAGTAGGTGCCTGCCTCAACCGCATACCACCCCCAACCCCAAATTAAAAAAAAAAAAAAAAAAAAAAAGTCAGGTGCTGGAGAGCTGGCTTTGTAGTTAAGAGTACTGGCTGCTCTTCCAGAGGACCCAAGTTCAATTCCCATCACCAACATGGTAGCTCACAACTGTCTGTAACCTCCAGGAGCTCCAATACCCTCCTCTGGCTTCAACATGCACCAAGCACACATGTTGCACAGACAAATAAGCCCAGCAAACCTGGGAAATTGCACCCTGGTGGCTGGCTAGCTGGGAGCTACGGTCCAGCTTCCTGTCCTCCAGGCATGCAGGATTCTCAAACGGTTCTGTGGAATCCTCTGTTAACCTTGCTACCTGCTAGGGTAGGAAGATTCTTCAGAGGGTGTCAGCACATCTTGGGAGCTAGGGAAAGGGTGAAGCCCTTGGCCCAGGTTCTCCTGCTTTTTGAACCCACAGGCCTAACATTGAAATAGTCTATCCATTTCCAGTTTTTTGTTTTTTGTTTTTTTTGTTTTTGTACATTTTGAGACAAGGTCTCATTTAACCCAGACTGACTATATTGTGAGAGCATATTTCCCAAAACAAGAAACCAAACCAAACCAAACCAAACCAAAGCTAGGCATCGTGGTAAAAGTCCTTAATCCCAGCACTGCAGAGGCAGAGGCAGAGAGGCAGAGAGGCAGAAAGAGAGAGGCAGAGAGAGAGGCAGAGAGAGAGAGAGGCAGAGAGAGAGGCAGAGAGAGAGAGGCAGAGAGAGGCAGAGAGAGAGGCAGAGAGAGAGAGGCAGAGAGAGGCAGAGAGGCAAAGGCAGGTGGATCTCTGAGTGAGGCTAGCCTGGTCTACAGAGTGAGTTCCAGGACAGTCAGGGTAGTGAGATTCTGCCTCAAAATTAAATTAAGTTAAATTGCCTTCTAAGTGCTGGAATCAAAGGCATGTACCACTCAAAATAAATTTATTTTGTCTCAAATAAAATTAAGTTGAGCCAAGCGTGGTGGTGCACGCCTTTAATCCCAGCACTCGGGAGGCAGAGGCAGGCGGATTTCTGAGTTCGAGGCCAGCCTGGTCTACAAAGTGAGTTCCAGGACAACCAGGGCTATGCGGAGAAACCCTGTTTCGGAAAAAAAAAAAAGTTGAAAACCCCAACAATAACAACAACAAAACATCTCCCAAAGGTCCAAAAAGAAGTCAATGGGAAAATGATTTAAGACATCTTTTTTTTTTTTTTTTTTTTGGGGGGTGCCTTCAAAAATCCAGTATTTTCTCTTTTGTTTGTTTGTTTGTTTACTTTACATTTACAGAACAACTTACTGAGACCAAACAGCTACAGGTACTTACTGGTTATTGACTAAGACAGTGCAGCCTAGATCAATTCCTTAGCCTACTCTACCTGTGTCCTGGGTGGACAGCTTGAGGCCTAACTGTACCACCTGAGGGCTCTCAGGCCCTCACACTTCTCTGGTGTAGTGGGAAAGAAGTCACCATGAGGAGATGGGACAGGAAGGGCTGGGTATGGAGTGGTGAGGGATGGGGTTGTAGTGGCGATGGGGGTGGGGCCTTCCTTGTGTGCTAGAGTGTGACTCAGTTCCTCTGCTCCTCAAGAACCGAGACCAAGGGCTGGAGAGATGGCTCAGCTAGTTAAGAGCACTCAGTGCTCTTCAAGTAGTCCTGAGTTCAATTCCAAGCAACCACATGGTGGCTCACAACCATCTGTAATGGGATCTGATGCCCTCTTCTGGTGTTGCTGAAGACAGCTACAGTGTACTCACATATATAAAATAAATAAATCTATTTTTTTTCTTTTTTCTTTTGTTTTTTTTCGAGACAGGGCTTCTCTGTATAGTCCCAGCTGTCCTGGAACTCACTTTGTAGACCAGGCTGGCCTCAAACTCAGAAATCTGCCCGTCTCTTTCCCAAGTGCTGGGACTAAAGGTGTGCGCCACCACCACGCCTGGTGAAATTTTAATTTTTATTTACTTTTTTTTTTTTTTGAGACAGGGTCTCTCTATGTAGCTCTGGCTGTCCTGGAACTATGTAGACCAGACACCTGCTTTCTGCCTCCCAAGTGCTGGGATTAAAGGTAGTCATTACTTTTTTTTTTTTTTTAAAGATTTATTTATTTATTTATTATATGTAAGTACACTGTAGCTGTCCTCAGACACTCCAGTCTGATCTCGTTACGGATGGTTGTGAGCCACCACGTGGTTGCTGGGATTTGAACTCCTGACCTTCGGAAGAGCAGTCGGGTGCTCTTACCCACTGAGCCATCTCACCAGCCTGGTAGTCATTACTTGTTTGTTTTACAAACCAAAAAATTTTGGAACAGAGAATATCACAAGTCATTTAGATACATCAGATTTTTTGTTGTTTTTCAGAAAGTATCTCAAGAAGTTCTTTCTGGCCTAGAACTCACTAAATGTATGAACATAAAGTTCGACTCCTGTTCCCTTGGGCCAAGAGCTGAGATTATGAGGCAGGGAGGAGAGGAAAAAGACAAAAGGACGTTCAAATGAGCCCCATTACTACTATACTAGGCATGTCTAACCCAGAAAGAAAAAAAAAGATCTAGAAGGAAATGAAGTTTTGCTAGAATCTTCTGAAGGTCACAACAAAAACAGGTTTAACAACTGTAGCCTGCACCACAACTCCCTTAGGGGAACAAAAGCATTAGAGTTGTGTCTGAAAAACTGGTTAATATTTTGACCTTTCTTGGAAGCAGAAACAACTAAGTCTCCCCAATAAATCAGAGTAGCCTGAGGGGGGCCAGGCCGAGGATACGTCTGGGAGCTGGAGGCAAACGATGTGGCTTGTCAAACGAGGGTATTCAGCTATCCTGGGGTCTGTGTGTAGAGGCCCAGGGAGACCCACAGGTCTGGCAGCCAGAGCAAAGCCCTTACAAAGGCCGCAGGTGCCCCTCCTAGCATCTGCATGGCGGAGCTGCGTGCTCAGAGCGTAAAGGCAACCTATGCAAAACCTTGCTCTCCTCCTGGGAAAGTGAGCCCTGTGACCGTTTGTCTTGTTTTTTTTTTTGTTTTTTCATGCAGCCTCATCAAGTCGCATTTGCCGCGCGCGCGGTTTGGGCGAGGCGGGAAAGCGAAAGTTGAGCAAACTTTGCAGGCTCTACCCTGCATCGGGGCGCAGACCGGGCACCGTGGGGTACCAGTTAAGTCGCCCAAGCTCGGTGACCTTGAGAGCGACTATAAGGCTCCTTAGTCTGCGATGGATGCCCCACAACGAGGAAGCAAGCGTCCATGTTTCACTCTGACCCGAGCCCGCGGCTGCAGCCGCCATCGCCCGGGATTAATGGCGGCAGAGTCTGGACAGCTTTATTCGGCTGCAGCCTAGGCGGAAGTGGAGGAGAGGGGGCGTCTGCGCGGCTCGCGGGGATGGCCGGGCCGAGCGCCGCATCTGCGGGACAAGCCGGCACGCGGCGACGAGCTCGCGCCACCGCGCGTACCCCACCCACCTGACGGAACGGCCGGCGCGCGCTCCCAGTAACCGCGGTTTCTCGCAGCGTTTGTAGCGCTTACGTCACAGCCTGCGCCGCCTCTGATTGGGTGATCTGGTCAGGTCATGTGGCAGAGCAGGGTGCTATAAATAGGGCGAGGGGACGGTGGTGGTCCGCCATTTCGTGACGCCGCGAGACCGAGAATCTGTAGGAGCAGAACCAGAGGGAAGCGGGTGGGCCTGTCGGAGCGTTAGGATTTGAGCTTGGGCCTTTTGAACCCAGGATCTCGGTAAGGGACCGGCGAACGGAGGGAGGGAGGTGGAGGGAGGGAGGTGGAGTTCCGCAGACTCGAGGTGGGGCCGGGCGCAATGGCGGCACCAGATTGAGACAAAGGGGCGCCGCCGCCATTTTGTGACTTTCGGTCCCGGGCGGCGGCTGGGGCCCCGGGCAATGTTGAAGATGCTTCCAAGTCTGTAAATCCCGGACTTAATCTTTTGTCCTTTGGAGGAAGGCTCGGAGAGGGATTGCTCCAGGCTGGGGTGTGGCCGGCGTGTGTGTGTGTGTGTGTGTGTGTGTGTGTGTGTGTGGGGTAGATCTCTAAATGAATTCTCCACGTCGCGGCCTTTAGTTTGATGGCGCCTTTTTCTTCCTTGCTCCTGGTTTTCTTGGTATAGTGTCTTGAGGACTTTGTATATATTTTTTAAGACAGGTCTTTTCGTATTTACTGAGCCCCTACAGTCTCATCTTTTTTTTATGCCGACTTGGTGTTTGCTTTAAAAATCTTTTCTAATGAGGCTGCGTTTCTTAATGTAAATCATAGTTCACTTTGAGTTGGGTTTTTCTTTGACCTATTTGCTTTTAACAGGTGTGAAAACCGGGGATGGATGAGTTTCATTTGTCTTTTTGTTTGTTTTTTTAATTTTCGCGGAATGGCTTGGTCGCTCAACTGAGTCTTGGGCACAGGGTGGGGTCACGGCAAAATAGGGTTAAATTTTTTAGTTTGATAATAGTCGGTTTGAACATTATGGTGTATAGTAGGGAAGACACTTAAATGGCTTATTAAGTAGGGTTTTCATTTCGGAAGTGTGAAGTTGAAGACTTACTGAGTGTATGTCCTCAAGGTTGTATGTTGTATGTCCTTTTAGTAAAGATTCTTTTACGCAGGAGTTTAGGGTGCACGGTGCAGGCCACTACATGCCTAGCAGACCTCAACATTTACTTTTATGCACTTTTTACTAAAAGACGGGGGGTCACTAGCAAACTTCATAACTGTCATTCCTCTAGCCTGTTGAGCCACAAGCATGCTTGCCTTCCTAGCTATGATAGTTTTGTTGTGGAACCTTTGTGTGGTTCCAAGATATTTATTTTTGTTTGTTCCTGAGACAGTTCTTGCTGTAAATCAGGCTGGCTGTCTTGG
Source organism: Mus musculus (assembly GCF_000001635.26). Lineage (NCBI taxonomy): Eukaryota > Metazoa > Chordata > Mammalia > Rodentia > Muridae > Mus > Mus musculus. The sequence continues at coordinate 29,033,915 of NC_000083.6, forward strand.
TTTACTCAACTTTTTTAGATCTGGTCTCCAACTCATCATTTCCCTCCTCCTTCAGAGTGCTGGGATCAAAGGTGTGTGTGTGTGCGTGCGCACACCACCTTCCTGATGCACTTAGTTTTTGAGACAGGGTAAGTTATGCTTCAACTTCTGCATTCCTTTTTCTGTAGTGCCGGCCTTCTCAGAATTCCCTGCCTCTCCTTGGGATTTCTTTTAAGTGTCTGGATTTTCCATTTCAAGCATTTCACATGTAGGGAATTGTAATGGCCTTTTCTGGTTTTAGAATGTTTTCAAGACTTTTAAACTTAGTAGTAGACAGTATATTCCTGAATACTGTGTCACATTCTAGATCTCCATCTCCTGGTAGTCATTTAGATTGGCACAGCTTTCACTATTGAGAGCAGTGCTGTAGTGAGGCTTTGACATGTTTTTCATTGTGTCTGTAGTTCTGGGGATTAAGTTTCAGTTGCATGCTAGACAAGCTCCCCACCACTGAACCACATTGAGACTTGAATATATGCTTGGAAAACAAATGGAGCCAGGTGTGGTGACTCACAGTTGTCTTAGTCCTTGAGAGCCAGGCTAGCCTGGCCTATCTACAGTGAGACACTTTTCTTAGAACAATAGCACATGGTTTGGCTGCTTGGAGAATTTTAACTGCTTATTAGAGAAGTGTTTAGAAAAAAGTGGTATTAGTGTTAAGACAGTAAAGGAAATTTTTGTGGCAGTGTATCTTGGAAGTATTTGATTGCGACAGGACTTTAACTGTAGCCCTGCCTGGCCTCAAACTTGTGATTTTTTTTTTAAGATTATTTATTTATTCTATGTAAATACACTGTTGCTGTCTTAGACACTCCAGAAGAGAGAGTCAGATCTTGTTATGGATGGTTGTGAGCCACCATGTGGTTGTTGGGAATTGAACTCAGGACCTTTGGAAGAGCAGTCGGTGCTCTTAACCATAACCGCCGAGCCATCTCTCCAGCCCCAAACTTGTGATCTTAATTAATTACTTTTAAAAACTAGAAATACAGGTTCTGCCCAAGGAAGGAAGCCTTAGTTTATTTTGTGTTTGTGGGATGGTGTGTGCACCACAATAAAGGTCAGAAGATAATTTGTAGTTTTTCTACAATGTGTGTCCCGTAGCTGAACTCAGGTGGACATGGTTCCCTATGCCTTTATTCTTCTACATCTCTCCTAAGGAAACTTGGAATGTAAGGTTTTGCATCCCAGCAAAAGTCCCAGCACTTGGGAGGCAGAGGCAGGCGGATTTCTGAGTTCGAGGACAGCCAGGGCTATACAGAGAAGTCCTGTCTCGGAAAACAAAACAAAAAATAGTTTGATGCCTCAGTAGCAGAAGCTGGTCTTCAACTCCTGCCTCCACCTGTGAATTGTAAGAACTAAAAGTACAGATGTAGGCCACCACTCAGCACTCTGGTTAAATTTAATTTGAAGTTAAACAGAGTTTAAGCCTCATATACAGGGTTTGTGGAGCCTTGCACAGATATTCAAGGTCAGCCTGGGATACTTGAGACCCTGTCTTTAAAAGAAGTGATAAGCCCTGTCTCGAAAAACCCAATAAATAAATAAATAAATAAATAAATAAATAAATAAATAAATAAAAGAAGTGATAATTGATCCTTCTGTGTTTTACACAGTTCCAGGGCAGTTTTGTTTTTGTTTTTTTAAAGGTCTGGCTATGTAGCCCTTAGCCCTTGCTGGCACAGAAAATGAGAGTTGGCTGAGATCTGACTCAGATCCACCTGCCTTGTTTTGAGACAGGTTTCTCTGTAACCCTCAAACTCAGAACTGCATGAGTGAGGATATTAAAGACATGTTACCACACAGCCTGGCCTGAGATTTTTATGTAGGCAAACCTCAAAATCAGTTTGCATGCCTGTTGGCTCTTTAAAAATTTGTTGGTTTCCTGAGGGTTGATTATGAGTGAAAAGAATAGGATGAGGGACAAAAGACATTAAGAGTAGTCTTAGTTTTTGCTTTTTCTTCTGGCTTTTTTTTTAATAGAGATTAAATGTGCTAGGCTAGATTCAGTAACAGTGCATTCTAGATAAACCATTATATTTCCAAGCCTGGTTTTTGTTTTTGTTTTTTTGAGACAGGGTTTCTCTGTGTAGTCCTGGCTGTCTTGGAACTCACTCTGTAGACCAGGCTGGCCTCTAAATCAGAAATCTGCCTGCCTCTGCCTCCCAAGTGCTGGGATTAAAGGCATGTGCCACCACACCCAACCCAAGCCTTCTTTTTTTTTTTAACTCTTTTCCTTAACTGTAGATTGATTGAATAAATTAATGTGTGTTTTTTTTTTTAACTACAGAAATGCATCGTGATTCCTGTCCCTTGGATTGTAAGGTTTATGTAGGTAATCTTGGAAATAATGGAAACAAGACTGAATTAGAACGGGCTTTTGGCTATTATGGACCACTCAGAAGTGTGTGGGTTGCTCGAAACCCTCCTGGCTTTGCTTTCGTCGAATTTGAGGATCCCCGAGATGCTGCTGATGCTGTCCGGGAACTAGATGGAAGGTAATGACGGATAGATAACCGGGTTTAAATTTTTTAGGACATAGGCTTTTTGGTGTTTAATCTACAGTGGACCTGAAGTCCCAGCACATGGAGTTAGGGTGCCCAGCTTAAATAGCAAGTTAAAGGCAAGAATAATCTTGATAGGCCACAGTACCTTAAGTGAAAAGAGCCTGACAGTAGCTCTGAAGCTGTAGGATAGGCCATTTGTCCCTCCGAGTTAAAATAGTGAAAGTTTGCTGGGGTCTATCTCATCAACGACCCAAATGGGCCAGCTTAACTCATTGTTGTAGCTCTGGACAAATGAAGAGAGGACAAACAACCATACCTACCTGTTATTGGGTGGAATTTCTTGTGTCAGAAGGGGGAAAATATAAGGAAGCCAAAGTAATTAGCTTAAAATCCTTAAAGTGAAAAATTCAAGTCAGTAGAAATACGGGAAAAGCATTTGAATTATAGCTATAACAGTTAACATTGAGCTCAGTAATCAAGAGTGGTTCAGGGACTGGAAAGATGCCTCAGTCGTTAGAGCAGAGGACCTGGTCTTAGTTCCCAGCACCCAAGTAGTGGTTCATAACCTTTTTTGTTTTTTGAGACAGGGTTTCTCTGTATAGCTCCGGCTGTCCTGGAGCTTTGTAGACCAGGCTGACCTTGAACTCAAATCTGCCTGCCTCTGCCTCCTGAGTGCTGGGATTAAAGGCTTGCGCCACTACTCCTGGCTCATGACCATTTATAACACCAGTTCCAAGGTGTCTGATGTCTTCTGATCTCCCCAGACACATGTAGTGCATGTCCTTTATATATGTGAGCAAAAAAACATTTCAGGCAGAGGCAGGCGAATTTCTGAGTTTGAGGACAGCCAGGGCTACACAGAGAAACCCTGTCTCAAAAAACCAAAAAAAAAAATCTATACATAAAATAGCGTTTTGTTTCTTCTAAAGATATATCTATGCATATGTGTCTGCAGACACACTGGAAGAGGCCGACAACTCTCTGGCCCCATAATTGTTTTGTGTGTGGGGGAGTATTTTTTTCTGTTTTTGAGATAGGGTCTTAACTAAAACATTTTACAGCTAGCTGGTGGCATACATCTTTATAATCTCAACACTTGGGAAGCAGAGGCAGGTGGATGACCTACTTTATAGAATGAGTTGCAAGACAGAGCTACACAGAACCTATTTGGAAAAACAACAAAAATGTGTTTATATGTGTGTTTTACCTGTATGTCTGTACTGTGTGTATTCCTGCTAGTCACAGGCTAGAAGGTGTTTGATTCCTTGGAACTAGAATTAGGGTGGTTGTGAGCCACTATGTGGGTACTGGGTTATTTGTAAGAACAGCCAGTGCTTTTTAACTATTTAAGTAACCTAGAGCCAATAGCCTAGGACTGACTTCCTAATGCTGGGATTAAAGGTATATGATCAGTGGGCTGGAGACATGGCTCAGTGGTTAAGAGCACCAACTGCTCTTCCAGAGTCCTGGGTTCAATTCTAGCAACCACATGGTGGCTCACAACCATCTAATGGAATCTGATGCCCTCTTCTGGTGTGACTGAAGGGAGCAATATTGTTTGAATAAATCTTTCCTAAAAAGATATGTCAGTGTATCTAGCCAGACTGATTCATATGTAGTGAATTTATTTTAAAAATCCCACTTGAGAAGTTTACAGAGCCATTAACCTATATAAAGAGTTTAGCAAATTTAACAACTTAGAGCAAGTGGGCCTGGGCAACTCTTGCTGTTTTTTTTGGTTGGTTGGTTGGTTTTTTTTTTTTTTTTTTTTTTTTTTTTTGAGACAGGGTTTCTCTGTGTAGCCCTGGCTGTCCTGGAACTCACTCTGTAGACCAGGCTGGCCTCAAACTCAGAAATCTGTCTGCCTCTGCCTCCCAAGTGCTGGGATTAAAGGCGAGCGCCACCATTGCCTGACTGGGCAACTCTCGAGGCTGTCAAACTTAGACTCCATTTGACTTTGGGTGAAATAGGGAGAGATCAGTATAAGCTTAATGCCATTGACAATTTTGTGATCAGTGTCCCTTCTCTTTAGAACACTGTGTGGCTGCCGTGTAAGAGTGGAACTGTCGAATGGTGAAAAGAGAAGTCGGAATCGTGGGCCGCCTCCCTCTTGGGGTCGTCGTCCTCGAGATGATTACCGCAGGAGGAGTCCTCCACCTCGGCGCAGGTACTTGAGAGAGCACCTTTTAGAGAAAGGCATTGGTGTAATGGAGTAGCTAGTAGGAGCAGGTATTTCTTCCTAAGGTTGTTGGTGGGTTAACTTACTGTGGACATCGGAGTTCTCTACAAAACGTTTGCTGGGTATAGTTTGGGGTATGCGAGTTGTGCTGAGTGTTGGCTTTTGTCTGTAGGTGTATTATTCATGTTGGTAGTTAGTAACTTCTATCTTGGATCTGTCTTCTAGTTCATCTTCTAGTTGCATCTTTCCAAGTCTTCCCTTTTACTTCAATTTAGGCCTTTTTCCATTTCTTGACTCCATAATGATCAACATTACATTCAACTAGCTCTTCACAAATGTGTTTTCTACTAGCACAATTGTAATATTTATCAAAACAGGCAGCTGTTTTAATGTTACAACTGGTAAAGTAGAAGTCTTTCTGAAACAAACTTAAATCACTGACCAATAAAAGGGGGCTTAAAAGTATTCCCAATCATCCGTTCTTGAATCCCAAATAGGAGAGAATTCAGTTTTTTTATGATTGAAATGGCATCATTCTTGGACCAGGCAGTATTGCCTGGATACAAACTCCTCATCTCCTCAAATCAAGCCTCTAAAATAGTTTCTATAGGACTGAATTTACCTATTACAGGTGAGTGAAGTCCTAGGAGATAGGAGTTCAAAATCTTGCCCCTTTTGCTATTTTGAAAAACAACACACTGTTGCCCATCATAATAAAGAGTATTTGTTAGCTAATAGATGGTTGTACTGATGGCTTGTTTTTCATTTTTTTTGTGCTTTTTGGTCCATCTATTAATAAAAATGAACCCCGTTACAGAGTCACCATCATGTCTCTTCTCACCACCCTCTGAATCTGCATTAGCCAGTCAACTAGCCCTTTCAGCGTCATGTGACCAGCGCGCCCCATTCAGCTTGGCTGGTGTCGTTTCACATGACCCAGGCTGGCCAGTCGTCAGGTTGCACCGCCCTTTGGTTCCCGAGCATGCTGTTTTCTCTCAGCCTTCTCTCCAACCTTAACCAAATCGGCAGCAGCCACCTCGACCGCCCACACATTCCTGGCCAATCAGCTCAGCTGTTTATTTACCAAATGTCTTCACAACAACTACAGCAGCAGCCTTCGGCTAACAAAAAAGCAGGAAAAATCCACAACACCCCCTTCGCCAACCAACTAAATCCAACGCAACATCTGGCAAAACCTTTTCAGCAAATTCTTCCTGGCCGTCAGTCCGGCAGCCTCACCTCACCATTTCTAGCTTGTTGAAACCCAAAACTAGTAAGTTTTTCCTGCTTATACAGTTTACTGCTGGTTAAAAATAAGGAGTAAGCGGCTTAAAGTAATTCTTTTTTCTGGATCAAAGGCTGGCTGTGCATAATTGAATGGTAACGTACAATATATTGCTTGAAACAACTTTTAAGGGTGATAGGGAACTCATAATGTGACTAGACCTTCAAGTGAACTTATGTGCATGTGTGAGATGCCAAACTAAAATTTTAATATCTCTAACAGATTTTAGCTTTTCTTCCTAGCAAAATTTTGTTGAATCCTATCACCTTTAAATGGTTTTACTAACAGTTTTCAAATTTAAAAAAAAAATTGGGGGTGAAGTGTGGGCCAAGCTACGGTAATTTTGATAAGCCTAAAACACACTCTTAAATGTGACATCACAAATGCAGTTCTAATGTAGCACTAAATGGCATCAATGTTTACACCTACCGCGTTTTCACAAAGTTACACTATCCACCTGGTACTTAAGTCTTGTTAGAGACTTAAAGGTTTGCATGGGTTCCAAATACTGGTTTATGGTACTGTTTTTGGAACTACTTGTGGGACTACATTTTGGTGTGGTGTTTGGGGTAGTGGAGTTAGTTTGACATGAAGTTTTGCATTGGACAGATCTGCTGTGAAGCATTCTTTGTTAAAATGAATCCATGGTTGGAATACCTGCTTTTCACTTGAGCTTTTTGTTCCTTAATCCTTCTGTGCCTTTTTTTTTCTTTTCTTTTTTTATTTTTGGACGATGAGTGCCAGTTCTCCGGCACATTCACTGGGCCCAACAGTGAAATTGAAAAGTTGGGAAATGCCTCACGCCACATACAATAATTGACAATTAGCCTAATTTTACTGTTTCTGCTTCTAGATCCCCAAGAAGGAGAAGCTTTTCCCGAAGCCGGAGCAGGTAAATGTTTTGGTGCCCTGTTCTTAGAGATGGCAGCTTCTGACAACTTTAAGCTGTTTCCCGTGCTTGTTAATGAGATTTATAGATAACTCTCATTATAGTGACATGGGTAGCATACATAGTCACACAGTCAGCATTAAGTTAGCCTTTCTTCAAGGTGAGCTTTTTTTTTTTTTTTTAATTTAAAGATTTATTTGTATGACTACACTTTAGCTGTCTTCAGACACACCAGAAGATGGCATCTGATCTCACTACAGATGGTTGTGAGCCACCATGTGGTTGCTGGGAGTTGAACTCAGGACCTTTGGAAGAGCTGTCAGTGCTCTTTAACTGCTGAGCCATCTCTAGCCCTCAAGGTGATTTTCTAATAAAGGAATGTGCTGTTTGTTTTAGGTCACTTTCTAGAGATAGGAGAAGAGAAAGGTCTCTGTCTCGTGAGAGAAATCACAAGCCGTCTCGATCCTTCTCTAGGTCTCGTAGGTAAGTAAGATGAATGACTAAACTATTATTGAAGATATATAAAATCTTTTTTGTGCTATGTACTAAGATAATTTTGTTTTTGTTTTTTAGCCGATCTAGGTCAAATGAAAGGAAATAGAAGACCAGTTTGCAAAAGTGGTGTACAGGAAATAACTTCATCTGACAGGAGTATGTACAGGAAATTAAAGTTTTGTTTGAGACTTCATAAGCTTGGTGCATTTTTAAGATGGTTTAGCTGTTTAAATTTGTTTTGTCTCTTGGAACAGTGACACACAAAACAATGTAATTCTCTATGGTTTTCAGATGGATCATAAGAGGCACGTGATATCAAGAATTGTTACTTTACAATGTTCCCTTAAGCAAGATTTAATTTTCTTTGAATTTTAGTTTTTCATAGACTGAAATAAACCTTAGGTCCTGCCCAGTTTTAAGTGTGATGTACTAATGATATAAAGCAACTGGCGGAAATTGAAAGAAGCTATAGTCCTCTAGTAGCTGAGACACTGTGGCACTGTGGGTGGAATGATAAAGCGGTGTTTAAGAGCTGCTGTGAACACAAGCCAACAGATAAGGGTAGGAACCACACTGAAGATTTGCAAAGGGGTTCCTTCCTGGTTTCTCTATGGGGATGCAGAGCTATTGTAACGTCTTTATTTGGAAATGTAAAACTCAGATGCCAGTGTCCTTTCAGTTTAAGGGTACATTGTAGAGCTCAACTTTTCAGTTACTGTGCAAGATTGTTTTTCATGCTGTCATTTGTAATATGTTTGTGAGAATCTTTGGGATTAAAGTTTTGGTTACAAATTGTTGTTTAACTTGAAAGCCTGTTTTTCCTTGCACACTCAAAATCTGTGAGCTTGGTATCAAGTCCAGGTAAAACATTCCTATTGGAAGCCATACTTATATTTTCTTGTAAAGTGCTTTTGAATTAATAAAGTACTAGCATAATTGTGTAGTAGTCAGTCGAGCGAACCACTGTTGCCATTGTTCTTATCCCTGGGAAAGTAGTTGGTTACCCAGTTCATTCTTTGTAAGAAACACAACTGAGAAGCACTACATTAGTGAAGGAATTTTTTTTTCCCCTTTGCTTGTCACTTATGAGAGTTAGCCATTTTTTAGGTGTTGAAGCCAGTTCAGGATTATGGCTGTTAGTGACTAACATTTTAAAGTAAGCTCCAGTATGGTAGGTATATTGTAATTCCCTTAAGTTGCCCATAAAAAGTGGCTTTGATCTTCAGCATGAAAACATTCAAAATTTTAAAATTTATTTTATAACTTGAGGTGTTGCATGGGATTCCAAATTGATCCATCATGATGTAAAATCCCCAATATGGTTAATTGTAATGATGCACAGTTGAAATGGAGGCATGCATATCCTTTCTCTTAGAATCTGGAGGAGTTGTGGTTTCAGGTATTTGTGTGCAACTAGATTAAATCATAATGCAACAGTCTTGTGGCTTAAGTTTCCTTAAATGTGTTCTTTTGAGATAAGATTCTACTGTACTGACTTGGTCTATGTAAGAGCCATTGCACTAAGTTAAATCTGTAAGCTTATAAATCTCCCCCATTGTTATCTTTAAACAATAAATTTCAGTAAAAAAGGAGAGAGTTGTGTCTAGAAGGTTCCAACATGAGCCTTTGAAAGAAGTACCCATCTTCTTTGAAGGTACTTTTAAATTAGCTACCCTTGATCATTCTGAGTATAATACTAAAAGGATGATTCCAGGTGTTTGCTAGAGGTCATTATTAGTACTTAATGATGATTAAGAAAGGCACCTGAGAATATGGGTAACCTCAGATATTACATACACAATGTAGGTTCTCTTCATTTACCATCTAGGTGCCTAAGTGTCATGATGGCATCTCTACCCTGTATTGGACTGTAATAAACAGCCATAGTTGTCTTAGCCACTGGCTTAGTGCCTTGTCTTAACTGTGCTTTGCTTTTCTGAATCCAGATGAGATTTAGGTATCAATCTATTCCAGTGTATATTTTTGTACTACCAGACTCTTGTCTTCTGGTTTTCTTTTAGGGTAGGAACATAAAAGATTATTATTAAAAGACACTGACTTAAAGTTGGGTTGGAGTATATTTTTATCTAAACAGTCCAGTAATATTTGAGTTTTACATTCCTACCATAACTATGGGATCCTGAAGCATGCAGTGATAGTCTAGTGCAGTGTTGTACATGTGGTGTTTCTTTCTTTGGGTTACAAATGCCTAGTGTTTTATTTTCAGAGTAAAGTCAAGCTTTCCATAAAGCTATAGGTACTGGATTTTATGATTCAGGGGATATGAATCCTACCCCTGCCTACAGTGTGGGTCAGCCCAGCCTTCCTCATTTATTGTCCCGAGGGGGTTCTAAGAGTTAGACTTAGTTGTCAGAATGCTTTCCTAGGATACACATAGCCTGGCTCCATCTATCTGTACAAATGAGCTGTGCCTGCCACATGTGGGCAAACTCTGTTCTCAACAAGACTGCAGCTTAGTTTCCCGCACCCACAGCAGTTAATGTTTGTAAGTTGATTTCCAGAGGATCTGATGCCTTTGTGCCTATACCAAGTGTGAACAAGGAGTTAGCACGAATGCTTGTTTAAAAGGCATGTGAGTAGAACAAGAAATGCTTGTGTTCTTAAATTACATCTTAAAATGGATGAGTGCAGGTGTCCATGGGAAGTAGAAAATGGCATCTGATTCTTCACCCTCTGGAGATGACTTTGTCTCTAATCCCATGGTGGTCTTAACTGGAAAATCGTAGGTGAGGTGAGCAGGTTTTTTTTTTTTTAAAGATTTATTTATTATGTGTAAGTACACTGTAGCTGTCTTCAGACACTCCAGAAAAGGGTGTCAGATCTTGTTACAGATGGTTGTGAGCCACCATGTGGTTGCTGGGATTTGAACTCCGGACCTTCAGAAGAACAGTCAGGTGCTCTTAACCACTGAGCCATCTCACCAGCCCCGAGGTGAGCAGTTTTACTTCTGTAACTGAGTTAGCCACCGTGATGCCTATGATCCTCCTGGACCAGGCTGACAGGCTGCCCTGTTTCTAGAGCCTGTGATTGCCAAGGATTCTAGCAGTCAGACTAGAATGTTTTCAGCATTCAGTAGTTCGCATTGCTGCTGGTGGTAATGGGTGTCCTGAAAACAGTGACTACAACCCTTATTTTGAGGTAGTCTTTATGTTTGGGATTGACCCCCAGGAGTTTTGAGGGTAGCAATCCACTACACTAGTGAAAGGCGTGAGTGCCAAGTACATGCTCACTTGGAGCTCTTGCCCAGCCCCACGTGTTACCTGCACTTAGCCCTGAACTGTAGCTGTGTGGGTAGCTCAGCAACAGCATTGCCTAGCATGCCTTGCTCAGCACTGGCAGAAAATGTGAGAGGACATAGGTGCTCAGATCATTACATAGTGTCCTACAGGGGAGGAGGTTCTAGTGGAGATACCCACAGAATGAAAGAACTGGCAAGGGAAGGGGGCTGGAGAAGGACATGGCAGGGCAAGCAGATGCTGAACTGGTAAGATGCCTGCACTCACATTGGTTCTCAAGAGCTAGCATCTGATTAGCTGCTGGAATGTGGGATGGCTCCATGAACTTACATGCTCAATGTCTCTGATAGCAATCTTGGAGGATGTTTTGTATTTCATACATCCCAAACACATAAGCAATCTCTGTTATTCCAGGCAGTTAATCTGCACTATTTCCCCAAAGACAGCCTTGCCCTAAAAAAGCATAATGTTGACAGTTTTTACAAATTGGGTGTTCAGTTGTCTTGTTTAACCACTAGGAGGCAGTATTACCCTGCTGAAATCTTGGACCGAATCCTTTGCCTGAGGCCATGAATCTAGGCCATGGGTCTCTGGAGCACAGTTGAGTTAGTACAGTAACTGACAAGAGTGACCAGAGTAGACATTGCTTGGAATCTCCCACCAGGTCACTTGAGCCTCACAGGTGGGCCCTTGTCATATATGTTGAAATTAAGGCTCAGGGCCAAACTCCTAGTGGTATGTGGGGAACCATTGACTTGCATAACTTGTTTCAGCTACAGAGCCTAAAGCCATGTGCACAGAAACACACAGGCAGAAGTGCCCAGTGTGAACCAATTCCAGCTCTGATTCTTTGCTCAGGGTCTAGTGAGTGAGGAGGAAACCATAGGGATGGCTAGAGCAAGCTAGAATGTGTAGAGAAAGACCTTTAATCCCAGCACTTGGAAGCAGAGGCAGGTGAATCTAAGGTTCCAGGCTAAGCTAGCCAAGTAAGTTCTAGACAGCCAAGGCTACCCAGAAACCCTGTCCCATAACATTATACGTCCTGTCTCAAAAGAGTAAGTAAAAGTCTTGGGGTTTTTGTAAGATTTATTTATTATATGTATACACTGTACCTGTCTTCAGACACCCCAGAAGAGGGCATCAGGTCTCATTGTGGATTGTTGTGAGCCATCATGTGGTTGCTGGGACTTGAACTCAGGACCTTCAGAAGAGCAGTTGGCACCCTTAACCGCTGAGCCACCTCTCCAGCCTGTGAAAGGTTTTTTTATGTTTATATGCCTGAGTATATGTCTGTACCAAGTGTGTGCCACCTGTAGCTGTCAGAACAGGGTGTCAGATCCCTTGAAACTAGTTGTTCTTAAGACAGTAAACCCAGGTGCTCAGTAAGAGCAGAGAGCACTTTTAACTCCTGAGGCAATGGATCATCTATAGCCCCGAAGCCGCGCGTGAGATGATTCCTTGTGCTACCCACATCTCAGGATTTAGAAAATAAGCTAAGACTCAGGGAAGGTGAGGGACTGGGCTGATAAATTACAGCTCGGTCACCTCGCCAATCAACCCTTCACCCTGAGAGGGTGCTGGCAATATGCCAGCCGCCCTGGCAGATAAAGCCTCAGACAGATGGCAAACAGAGCTTGCCCCAAGGAGTCAACACAGGTCTGATTTAACCTGTGGTTTGTGCTTGTCCCTGCCCCCAGGGCTGCCTGCTCGTGTTCTGCTTTTGTCACCACCCCACTCCTGTGGCCAGGTTGGCACTCTGTTAATAGTAACCAACACGAGGCTCCTGTGAGCACAGGACCTGACTGCAGGCACGCACAGCACTGCCCCACCAAAGTTCCAGGGTCAAGGTGGAGCCTGCACAGGGTTGAGCACAGCATTGCCAGGCCTGGCCCTTGTTGGCAGTAGACTCCCTCCAACACGTGTTGGCTCTGAGGCATAGTAGAGCAGGTGGGCTGCCCACCCCAAGGATTTTACAAGCACCGTCTGCATCCATTTTAGTGACAGGGTTTCTCTGTAGCCCTGCGTGTCCTGGTATTCAAAAAGAGATCTACCTGTTTCTGATTCCTGGGTGCCAGGGACCAAAGGCACCACCACCATCCAGTCTTTTATTTAAAAAAAAAAAAACATATTTGAGAAAGTTTTTTTTTTTTTAAGATTTAGTTATTTTTATTATATGTAAGTACACTGTAGCTGCCTTCAAACACTCCAGAAGTCAGATCTCATTACGGATGGTTGTGAGCCACCATGTGGTTGCTGGGATTTGAACTTCGGACCTTTGGAAGAGCAGTCGGGTGCTCTTACCAACTGAGCCATCTCACCAGCCGGAAAAAAGTATTAGTTTGTACAGGTGTTTTGCCTGTGTGTGTCTGTGTGCTGGTGCCTACAGAAGCCAGAAGAGGATGTTGGATCCCCTAGAACTGGAGTTACATATGGCGCCACCATTTGGGTACTGGAGATCAGACAAATACTGGTTAGTTGTGTTGTAGAGGATAATGAATAGGTGAGGGACAAATGCTACACCTGTAGAGGTCAGTCCAACACTGGGGACCAGACTCAGGTGGTCAGACCTGGGCCAGCAAGCATATTTACCTGCTGAGCCATCTCACTGGTCTACACCCCCCACGCATACTTTTTTTTTTTTTTTTTTTTTTTTTGGTACAGGGTCTTTTTATGTAGCCCAGGCTAGCCTTGACTTTATGTAAACCTTGAACTTGACAGTGAGCCTTCTGCCATTGTCTCCTGACTGAGAGTCTAGATATATAGGCCATGTCTGGTTATTTATTTACTTTGAATCTTTCTTTGAGACGGGGTCTAGTTAATGTAGTCCAAGTGGTCTTTTGAACTACAGGCTCTTCTACTAGAGCTTCCTGCTTGCAGAGATTACAGCTTGTGCCACCTTGCCACCATTCAGAGATGGTTTTGAGTGTCAAGGATAATTTGAGGTAGAAGGTTTTTTGTTTAACCCTTTCTTACCAGCACAGGAATCAGGAGGTGAAGACTAGTTAATCCTGACAAGCCTGGTGGGGCTGAGCTGAGCAGCCACCAACTCAGGGTACCTGAGGCCCATCACCTTGAGTGTGTATGGCCTAGGGAATACAGGTCAGCCACAAAACATAGTTACTTCCAATATTAAAACAGAGCCAGCAAATTACCACCTTCTAGACTATGAGATGACCCAGTTCCTAACACATTAGCATTCAAGGTGCTCTACCAACGTGGCTTGGTAGAGTGCTTGCTTAGCATGCATGAGGCCTTAGGTATCATCCCTGGCATCACATGAGACCAGGCATGATGGTACATACTTATAATACCAGTGCTTGGGAGTTAGAAGCAATGGGGTCAGAAGTGCAAGGTGTTTTAAAAAAGCAAACAAGAAAGATGGTAGTGGTTGCACACCTTTAATCCCAGCACTCAGTGGCAGAGGCAGACAGATCTAGAGAGTCCCAGGATAGCCAGGGTTACATAGAGAAAGGGAGAGAGGAGAGGAAACAAAGGAAAGCAGAGAGATGGCTCGGTGGTTAAGAATGCTTCTTGCTCTTGAAAAGGACCTGAGTTCAGCTCCCAGCACCCATGTCAGGAGGTTCACAACTGCTTTGTAACTAACTTCAGGGGTCTGATGCCCTCTTATGGCCTTTGAGGGACACACACACAAGATAAATCTTAATAATCTCAATAAGCGTTCTTAGCTATGTAGGGAATGTAAGGCCAGCCTACAGGGCAGGGAAGAGTGCTGTATGGCAATTCATGCCTACAAAACACAGGGCATGACAACATGCACACAAAGGGTCTACCTTAATGGCTGCCCATGAGGCAGGGGATCACAGGGACCTCCTGGAAGAGACAAAAAAATATGCAAAACAGGAGGTGAAAATAGAAACCACTGCCTGGTGATAGAATTAAGTCACCCACTTAGTATTAAAAAGTTAATAATAAAATTTGGGGGCTGGAGAAATGGCTCAGTGGTTAAGAGTACTGACTGCTCTTCCAGAGGCCCTGAGTTCAATTCCCAGCAACCACATGGTGGCTCACAACCATCTGTATGCCTTCTTCTGGTGCGTCTGAACAGAGTGACAGTGTACTCACATTAAATAAATCTTTAGAAAATAATCATAAAATACGAGCACAATCAGAGATGGCTCAGGGGTTAAGAGCATTGGCTGCTCTTCCAGAGGACCCAGGTTCAATTCCCAGGACCCACTCTGCAGCTCACAGCCCTCTTCTTAGCCTCTAGGGGCATACATGATGCATGCCATACATAAAACACCCAGACGAATAAGACCAACAGGGAAAGGAAGCAGGATGGCTCTGGGCTCAACAGTGATACATAGTAGGTGCCTCACCACAGTGTGGGGCTCAGAAGAGCTTTCTGGGAGGACGGGGATCATTAGACACACCCACTCCTGTCAGTGCCAGGATTCGTGCCCCGGGCCAACCTCCAAGACCTGACAGAAGATGTTAAGGGTGGCTTGGAGAGTAGAGGTCACAGTCACTACTTTGGGGTCTTCATCACTGTTAGTTCACGAAACCCATCAGGATGCCAGGACATTGCCACCAACCATCACTGTAACTGATGACAGTGGCCTGGGTCATTATGGGCACCAGCCAAACGCTGATTTCCAAGGTTCCACTGCTGTTTCCTATGCCAATGGAATGTACCTATAAAACGGCAGTCACGGGTCTTGGTGGCATATGGTGGTGGGGGGTGTGGGGAGTAGGAGCCTGTCTAACCAGCTGGCCACCGCCCCGCCCTGGGCACAGAGTCTGTAGTTCCGCCTCAGATCACAAGGTGGCAGCAGCTAACAGTTCCAGACAAGCAAGGGATCCCAAAAAGGCCTTCAAAAACAGCTATTCCATTTTATTATGTTTCGTTTGTTCTATATTTTATTTGAAAGAGGGTCTATAAACTAAGAATAACCTTAAACGTTTTTCTCTTTTTTTTTTTTTTTTTTTTTTAAATTTGAGAGCTCTCTATATAGCCCTGGTTGTCCTGGGTCTTGCTATGTAGGCCAGGCTGGCTGTGAAGTCACAAAGATCTGTCTACTTGTACTGATTGTGTGTGTGAGTGTGTGCATGTGCATGCACTCATGCTTGCCCGTGCAGCTAAGTGGCCTTAAGTGTGAGGCGTGGAGGTGGTTCTCTTCACCTGGTGTGGGTTTTGGGGATTGAACTCTGGCCATCAGGTTTTCAAAGCAAAAGAGGCAAGGGTCTTATCTCCCTAAGTCATCTTTTGCCCTAGAAGGTGAATCTTTCTCTATACTTGTTGGCCCCTCCCATTCACTATCATAGAGACGTTTATGTGTATGTGTGTGTGGGTGCTCGAGTGCGTGTGCTCACTTGTGTGCATGCTTGAACACGCACGCATGTCCTCTTGAGTACATGCAGGTAAGGTGTGACTATAGGCGTGTGTGTAAAGCCATAGTGTAATGTGTGACTGTTTCTGTAGCTGGCAGTGTGTGAGGTGTACCCTTGTGACTAAGTCTGGGTAAAAGTGATGTAACTGTGTGTGAGACTATGTGGGCGACTGGCTATACGGGATGTGCCCCTATCATTGAATGTGGATGATGGCCACTGGATGACTGTGGGGTGGAGGGTGGGGATCAGCAGGCTCAGGTGTCGCCAGAGAGGCGGGAGGAAACTATAAACCTGGGCAATGGCCCCTTATCAGCGAGTCCTTCTGCTGGGTCCACAAGGGCAGAGGGCAAAGTCCATGCAGATAAGAGTGCTGGGCGCCAGAGGTATTTAGGAAGAGGAGGTGGGGTCCTACACTTGGAGTCCAGGGGAAAGAAAGAGCCCATGCTAAGTTCCATGAAGCTCCTAGATCTGGGATGGAGCAACACTGAGTGCTCAAACAGCCTGATCATCTCTTATACAGTGGGCAGGAGAAACGACCCTCCCAGGCTCAGCTTCTCCACCTGTCTTATGGTAGAAGGCTGTGGTCACCTTTATAGACCCTGCATATAGACTGGAGAAGACTCTGCTTTAACACACTCAGAAGCGTCCTACGAAGGGACCGGTGCTCATGAGGCATTGTGGACGAGAGAGACTGGGAGAGGAGCCCACACAGAGCCCGGCAACAGCACTGCTAGCTATAGCTGTTATTTTTCAGTCCTCTGCCACCCCAGCCTTCCAGGGACCACTGCCCTCTGGCTAGCACAAACCCTGGCTATCCCAGGGTGTGGGTGTCTGAAAGCACCAGCCAGCCTGAGGGGCTGCCATTGTGGTGACCTTGGAGACCAACCCTAGCCAGCTTCTGCCAGGGCTTCTGGCAGCTGAGCACCCCAGTTCTCTTAAAAAAACTCCATCTCGAGGAGTTTCTCCAGTTTCTCCTTTTGTTGGGAACGGGGCCGGGGAGGCTTGGGTGTCATTAGGGATTATTTTCAAACTACCGCCTTCCATCAGGTGCTGGCTAGAGTCTACTGGTCACCATGGAATTTCTTTTTTTAGTGTGTCAACAGCCGGGTTGTAGGCAGCTGTCCCCCAGCCAGGGCGGGAAGCCGCCTGTTACCCCGAACTGCCCGGCTCGGATTTCCTGGGCAGACACTTGCCTGCCTTTCATCTCACAGTCACGGAGCCCGGAAAGTGACTTCGAGACCACACGTCTTGTTGTGTCTAGTTATTCTGATGGCTTCACCTGGGAAGCCCTTTCCAAACATCAAAACCACACAAGAAGAGGGCATTTGGGTGGCTGGAGAACCTCTTCACCCGGGCTGCCCCTCGGAGGTGGTGGGCACAAAGTGCCAAGTCAGAGAGGAAGCTGAGAAAGCATTAAAATTCCCATCACAAGCTAATGTGTGTCTCAGAGCTAGAGCTGGTCCTGAAGCCCAGGAAGCAGGGAGGGGGTGGAGGAGGGAGTTAGAATTGAAAGCTCTGAAGGAACCTGGCCCTTTAAGAGAGGAGAGTGTGTGTGTGTGTGAGTGTGTGTATTTATGTGTGTGTGTGTGCATGTATGTATGTATGTGTGTGTTGATGTGAGTGTGTGAATGTGTGTGGGTGTATATACATGTGTTTATGTGGTTGTGTGAATGTGTGAGTGTGAATGTGTGTGTGTATGTATTCACATATATGGGAATGTGTGTATGTGAATAGGTAAGTGTGAGTATATGGGAATGTATGTATGTATATGTGCATATTTGTGTGAGTGTGTGTATGTGTATATGTGTGAATGTGTATATGTATGTATGTGTATGTATGTATATGTAAAAGTACATACATACACGTGTATGTGAATGAGTATGTATATGTGTGTATGACTGTATGTGTGTATATGAATGTGTATGTGAGTGTGCATATAAGTGTGAGTGTATACATGTGTGAATGTGTGTATGTGAATATGTGTATTTATGTATGTGTGTATATTTGTGTAGGAGTGTGTATGTGTGTACATGTACGTACATGTGAATGTATGTATGTGTATGTGACAGTGTGTATGAGTGTATGTGAGTATGTGTGTGCGTGTGTATGTTGGATGCCTAGGTGTGTTAGGAGAGCAGTTGCCCTGAACAGATCATAGAATGGAGAAATTCAGCGTGTTTATTCAGCATCTTTTATATGCCGTGTACATTCCAGCCACTGAAGTCGGTGAGTGAGATGGAATCCTTCAGTGGGACTGTGAAATGGGAAGAGATGGGCTGGTGAGAGGGCTCAGTGAGGAAAGGCACTTGCCACCAAGCTTGATGACCTGAGTTTGAACCCTAGAACTCAGCCAGTAGAAGGAGAGAGTGTACTCCTGCATCTGTCCTTTGATCACAAATGCATGCACACGCACATGTATACACAATAAAATGTAATACTGTTTTTTAAAATAGTAGTTACATAGTGAGACCTTACCTTAAAAAAGGCGGTGGGGGGGGCTGGGCTGCTCTTTGGTTAAGAGCCCTAGCAGAGGACTCAGGTCTAGCTCCCTCTTCCGATCTTTAAGGCTCCAGGCACAAACCTGGTGCACACCTGGACTTGTGGGTAAAACACTCACACTTTAAACAAAACAGGGGCTGGAGAGATGGCTCAGGTGGTTAAGAGCACTGACTGCTCTCCAGAGGTCCTGAGTTTGATTCCCAGCAACCACATGGCTCAGATGATCCGATCTGGAGTGTCTGAAGACAGCTACTGTGTACTCAGATACATAAAATAAACAATTCTTTTTTGTTTTTTTTTGAGACAGGGTTTCTCTGTGTAGCCCTGGCTGTCCTAGAACTCACTCTGTAGACCAGGCTGGCCTCGAACTCAGAAATCCGCCTGCCTCTGCCTCCCAAGTGCTGGGATTAAAGGTGCGCGCCACCACGCCCGGCTAATAATTCTTTTAAAAATAAAACAATGAATCTAAAAAATAAAAAGGGTTCATGACTCCAGATACCATTTTTGTTTCTCCGTTTTGGGAACCAAACCTAGGTCCTCCAGCACTGGCAGTCAGCGTGAACTCTTATTGGGCGATACCCTTACCCAAGGCACTGTTTTCTTACTCACTCCACCCTCAGCACATAACTTAAGGTAATGTGTCCTTATTATCCCCAACCTGTAGGGGCAGGAGAGAAGGCTTGGAGTAGCGGAGGGAGAATTCGAACCCAGAGTCTTGGGTTTGTGCTCAGTGTTCTTCTGTTTCTGAGCCTTCAAGAGAGCAGGGTGGGTCTGGCGGGCTGACAGAGGGAGCAGGGAGTGTCTTTGGAAGATTAATCTTGGGATGGCATCTGGGGTTTGTTTGGGAGACAGATGGCTTTGGAGACAAGAGGCCTTATGGGACAGAGACAGGTGTGAAAGATGGGGCAGAAGGACGGTCCTCAGGCCATGTCCTGGCTGGAACTGGCAAGCTTAGGCAGAATCCTTCTTCTTTGGTGGAAGAGTGAGAGCTCCTATCTCCCTGCAAAGCGCTCTTCTTACAGAACTATAATTCAGAATGAGTACAGAGCCGAGGACGCCAGACTCAGCCAGAGGACGTGGTAGCCCTTTTGCAAGATGTCTGACCTCTGACTTTCTCCACCCCCAGCCAAACCCAAACTTGGTAGATTTTGTTTTGTTTTTTAAGAATTCTTCTTATCTGGCTGGAGAGACTGCTTAACAGGTAAGACCACCGGCTGCTCTCCCCGAAGGCCCAGGATCTCTCCCAGCACCCACAATGGCACCTCACAATGCTCTGATTCCAGTCCCAGTGGATTAAAATCTGAGATCTCCCTGCCTCTGCCTCCTGAGCACTGGGAATAAAGGACTTGGGCCACCGCCACTATCCAGCTTATAGTTGACTCTAAGCTGGCTCTGCCTTCAGACACACATGGCAGGGACGGAGGTGCTTCCATGACTGGGGAGCAGTATCAAGGAGGAGTTTCCAGGTTGTTTTTGAAGAACTTCCTCAGCCTGGCTAGCCCTTGAGGGCTGGGAATTCCTGCCTGGGAATTTTTCCAATATTCTGACAGCTGTTTCTTCCCTTTCCGCGGTTTTATTATTTTCTTGTTCAGTTCCAAATCCTCCTTTCGCTTTCTGTATGGCAGCCAGGACTGGCTTGGAGGGTGGGGACCTGGCATGTGCTGTGTCAGGAGCTGTGACCTCCTCGGCCAGCAGTGCCAAGCATTGGATGGGATGCAAGAGGAAGCAGGAGGCAGAGGCAGAGGAAGCGAGGCCTGCTGAGGGGCCTCCCGTCTTTCTGAAACTCCAGCTTCAGCTCCCACTAACCGGGTGGCTGTGAGCTACAGGTGGGCCCTGTCATCAAAGTGGATCAGCAGGTAGAGAAACTTGCTGCCAAAGGACAAGCAGAGTCCACAGCTGGAACCCACGTGGTAGAAGGCAAGAACCAACCCCCCTGAAGGCTGTTCTCTGCCCTCCACAGAGGAGTTATGGTACAATTACACACACACACACACACACACACACACACACACACACACAATCAATCAATCAATCAACAAATGTAATTGAAAGATCTTGTAGCCTCTGAGATGGCTCTGTGGATAAAGACACCTTTGACGGAGGCTGGACCCACAAGGTGAATGGGGAGAACTGTCCTAGAACCTCTCCCCTTGAGCTGTCTGGTACAGGGACAGTCACACAGTCATACACGTGCTCCTGTGTGGGAGGTGACACGTTACCCTAGCTTGGTAGATGTGCTACGCAGGCTGCTGCTCCACAGAGCAGAAGAGCACAGGAGAGAGGAGTCTGGAAGGCGCCTGTGGCATGGTCTGGGGATGTGGCCCACACACCCGGGGAAGTGTGTAGTGCCCTGAGCAGCAAGCAGCAAGGGTGTGACACATACTTGGTGAAAAGGACAAGTCTCTACTAGGAAGACACTTCTAGATGCACAACTAGGTAGAATAAGGAGGGTAAGATAGGGGAGGAGGGGGAGGAGGGTAAGATGGGGAGGAGGGGGAGGAGGGTAAGATAGGGGAGGAGGGGGAGGAGGGTAAGATAGGGGAGGAGGGGGAGGAGGGGGAGGAGGGTAAGATAGGGGAGGAGGGGGAGGAGGGTAAGATAGGGGAGGAGGGGGAGGAGGGGGAGGAGGGTAAGATAGGGGAGGAGGGGGAGGAGGGGGAGGAGGGAGGAGGGGGAGGAGGGAGGTGTGTTAGAGGAGTAAGGGAGGTGAGGAAGGAGGAGGTTGAAGAGGTGAAAGGGTAAGGGAGTAGAGAGGGGGAGGAGGGAAAGGGGAGGAAGGAGAGTGACCCTGAGGACCTGAGTTTGAGGCTTGGGAACCTAGTGACTACCAAAAGTTGCTCTCTGACCTCCACATGCAGCAAGGTACAGTTGCACCTGCAAGTCCACAACAATACGAATTAAAAATATATATTTAAAAACCTAGCCTGGTAATGTATGTCTGAAATCCTAGGATCTGGAAGAGGCAAGAGGATTGCCCATAACTAAGGCAGAGGCTAACCTTGCCCAGCCAGAGCTAGTCTCAAAAAAAAAAAAAAAAAAAAAAAAAAAGGGGTGGGGGAGAGAAACAAAAACAACAAACAAACAAAAACAAAAAAGGTGGTGGCACACGCCTTTAATCCCAGCACTCCGGAGGCAGAGGCAGGCGGATTTCTGAGTTCGAGGCCAGCCTGGTCTATAAAGTGAGTTCCAGGCCAGCCAGGGCTATACAGAGAAACCCTGTCTCGAAAAACAAAAAACAAACAAAACAACAAAACCACCCCTGCTTGCTCCCACCTCCCCAGCCCTGCTTTGCAGTCTCCTCATCTCGGAGTCTGGACCCAAGGCATGGTGCTGGTGATGCTGAAGGAGAGGTGGACCCTGTGCCCAGCAGCTCAGTCGGCTGTCTGTCCCTCCTCCTCAGTTTAGGCAGGGCACACTATTTTAAGTCCCACATCTGTGATCTTCCTGTAGCTTGCCCCTGGAGCAGCCTCAAGCCGGGTGATGATTTAGTGACATTTTCTGAGGACAGATTTCCCAGGCTGATCCTATGGGTCAGAACAATCCTGTTTCAAGCTTTTTAGCGAACTGTAACAAAGTGTCCATGTGTTCGTCAAACTTGTTACAGTTACCCATTGGGGCCTGAGTCTTTATACAGCTAAGGGCTCCCATCTTTTCAAACCCAGGCCCTCACAACCTTGTGTCTGGTTGGAGTTTTTTGTTTGTTTTGTTCTGTTGTAAACATTTGGATACTTTAAATTATCCCACATACTTTATTACTTTTAAAGGTTTACTTTAT
This sequence comes from Mus musculus, assembly GCF_000001635.26. Taxonomy (NCBI): domain Eukaryota; kingdom Metazoa; phylum Chordata; class Mammalia; order Rodentia; family Muridae; genus Mus; species Mus musculus. The sequence continues at coordinate 29,056,189 of NC_000083.6, forward strand.
GATGATGATTATGAAATATTATTATGATTAAGAAAGGAGCTCACTGTGTAGACTAGGCTGGTCTTAAACTCAGAGGTCCACCTGCCTGTGCCTCCCAAGTGCTGGAATTACCGGCATGTGCCACCACACCCAGATATTTTATTATTATTTTTAGTTACATGAACGTGTGTCTCTGTCTGTGGGTTTGGGCACAGGACTGCAGCTGCTGAAAGAGGTCAGAAGTATCGGATTCCCTGGAGCTAGAGTTACAGGTATGAACTGCCTAGTGTTGTTACTAGGAACAGAGCTGGGGTCCTCGGCAGGGGCAGTACCCATGACTAACTGCACAACCACGGCTTTTGCCTCCTGTTTAGGCGGTCTGCTTTTATTGGTGTGGTTTTGGTTTGGTTTGTTTGAGCCCGGTCTCATGTAATCAATGGCTAGTTTCAAACTCTCTATGACCCAGCAAGGATGGCCTTGAATTCCCGCTTCCACCTCCCAAGGGCAGCAGACACAAGTTTATGTCCCTGTCTCTTTTATGTTACAGCCCCTCCCCCCAATACCTTTTAAATGCAAAAAAAAAAAAAAAAAAAAAAAATCATTAAACTGCTGAGCCCAGGGGAGCTGGCAAGCAATCCTTCAGCGTGTGTGTTGGGGTGGCTTGAAGCTGAGCTGAGCGCCTGACTCTGCAGAACAGCTGTTTCCTCTGGCTTTGTGGGTGGCAGCTGCTGCCTGCCCACCTCCCTGGAATTGATGGGCGGAGGGGTGTGGGTGGCAGCTGGGAAGAGGAGGACAGATCAAGGACGAAGGGGCACCTGGTGAGGAGCTGGGGTGGGGGGGCCGGCGAGTGAAGCTTTGATCACTCAGCTTTGGTCCCTTCAACCATATCCTTTTCTTTTCCCTGCAAATACCGGTGGCCTGGGGGGATGGGCAGTCCCCTCAATTCTTTCTTTAGATGTCTGCAGAGTTAGCCAGCCACGCCTCTGAGCCAAGTTGGCATTTGTAATGCCCGGGGTCTTCAGGGAGGATGGTGGGGTGTGCTAGGATCCTCTCTCAGGAACATGTGTAGCAACCATTTCACATGTTCCTGGGGCACAGATGTCAGCTATGTCCGTGGTAGACCAAGCTGTTCTTGCTCCTTCTTCTTCTTTGTTTGCTTGCCTAGATCTAACTCTCTATGTTCCAGACTAGCCTACAGAAGTCTTCTTCCAAATTTTTCCCTGAGCCTTGGAGTCTTTTGAAGTCGAGGGTGGCTTGGACTGTTTATGTAGGAAGAGAGTCGTGAACTCTTTTATTTTACATATTTACACGTGTGTATGATTGTCTGTGCACTGTGTGCTTGCCGGGTGCCTATAGAGGTCAGAAGAGGGCATTGGATTTCCTGGAACCAGAGTTGCCGTCATGCGGTTGCTGTGAACTGAAGGCAGGTCCTCTGTAAAAGCAGCCGGTGCTCTTAACTGCTGAGCCATTTTTCCTCCCCAGCACCAGCATTTTTAGGCCCTCCTCCATCCATCTAACATATGCTCATTGCCTTTGACTTGTATTTTATACTCTGCGCTCTGGCTAGAATATTCTAAAATATCGCAAAAGACAACAGCCAGATTCGGAGAATCCTGGGAGGAATGAGGGGGAGACTTGGACTTCCATGAAGAAAACACCAGATAGCTCACGGCTCTTTTCATTTGTCATTCAGATGTCCCAGGCTGCCTCAGATCCCTTTATAAAGGGGAGGGTGGTCTTGAACTTCTGATCCGGGTGCTTGCTGTCTTTTCCCAACTGCTAGGATCACAGGTATGAGGTGCAGACAGAACCCTGGGCTTCATGGAAGGCAAGCAAACGTTCTACCAACTGAACAACACCCTACTCAGGTACTCCCTTCTTGAGCGGCCTCTGCCAGTGTCCAGGAAGCCGGCAGCCCGGGGAAGGCCTGCACCACAGCTGTTTGTTTTGGCACTTGCCAAGGAGCCAGTTGCCAGTGGAGCTGTGGTTAGTTCCTTTGTGTGGCTTAACTGTTGGCCCAGTTTTCCAAGCCCGATTGGGTGTCACTGTGCATATCACATCAATCTCCGAGGGATTCTGACCGAGTGGCCGAAGCAATAGATTCCTTCGCTCCAGCAAGCCAGGGCCTGGGACCAGGTTCCCGTGCCTCCCTGTGCTTCTGAGCCTCAGCTTTAAGAGGTCTGAGGGCAGAGCTGCTGGAGCCTCAGCAGGTGACAGAAATGGAATCAGTTATTTTATCAGAGAGACATTGTACAGGATGAACTGCTTAGACACAGGCTGGTGTGTGTGTGTGTGTGTGTGTGTGTGTGTGCACAAGAGATGTTGAGAAGTCACAGAAGCCACAAGCACAGGAAGCTTTCAGGGATTCCTAAGGGCTAAAGAAGGAAAGGGGAAAGGGCAGTGTTGAAACCCAGAGGTGAACTGCCTTCCAGAGAGAGACAGTCCGTGGGTCGGTGGCTGCCTTCCAGAGAGAGACAGTCCGTGGGTCGGTGGCTCAGCAGGTGCTGGGTTCTGAAGGGAAGCTGGGAGACTGGTTCTGCCAACTGGAAGCAACTGTGCCCCTCGCCCAGAGAGCTGCTGGCGTTGCTAGGGTTGGGAGAGAGAGGTAGATTGTTGGCTCCAGTTCTGGTCTCACCTGCAGGCTCACTGTCTTGTTTGTCCATTTTCTCCTCTGCAGGTCCAATTCTGGCATTGTTGGCTCAATCGATACGTGTTTATTGAACACCCTTGACGGCAGCCCTGGGGTCTCCGGGGGTGCTGGAGACACTGAACAGCAAGAGCACCCTCGGTTCCTGGAAATCATAATTGCTCGTTCTTCTTATCAGAGGCAGGGCCCCAGTGACCTTCCTCGCTACCCCCCCCCAAGGCAATGATGGAGCTACGTAGTGAAAAGCAGAGAGATGTATTCGCTTCGCTGTGGCCACAGTGAGAAGGGTGACAAGTAATGAGGTCCAGGGACCCCCCCCCCCAATCCATCTTCAGACTGAGGTTGAGGTTTGAGAGAGATGCACAGCCAGGTTGTCCCACCGTGTGCTGTGCCGTGTGTCACTGACCCAGACCAGTCTGGGCTCCAGTCTGTCCTGTGTAGAATTTTTCCCTGACAGACAAGTACCCTCTCTGGCTGTCAGCAGGCTTCAGCTTTTTTTCTTCTCTGAGCATGAGACTCCTGTCGGAGGGGATTCCGATTCCTGGGGGAACCTTTATCTCAACAGTCTGATAGCCAAAGGGATGGGCTCTGTAGAGTCCCTAGAGAGTATAGGCCAGGATGGTTTTGTTCTTGCTCCAAGCACAGACCACGCCTGTGAACTCGTTTACTATTACAGATGGGGAAACTGAGGCATGGAGACACCTCTAAGCAACTAATTAAAGTACAGAGTTGAGAAGGCCATGAGGAGGGTCCCTCAGAGGTAGTAACTCATTCATTCATTCATTCATTCATTCAAGCTTCAGTCAGCTGTAGTGGAGCATGCCTAGAGTCCCAGCTGCTCTAGAAAGATGGAGCAGGAGAACTGTTGGAGCCCAAGAGTTTCAAGTTGGCTTAGGCAACAGAGCAAGACCTGGTCTCTAAAATAAACAAACTTAAGCAAACCTGCAGACTGGTAAGCAAACACACACACTTCAGTTGACCCGGGCAAGGTTCTAGTAGGAAGTACTATGTGATTTTTTTTTTTTTTTCACACTCAGAACATAAGTGTCAATGCTCTCGCTATGAAGAGGAGTCACAGGATTGGCTGGGGTGGTGAAAGCGAAGCTGGGTGAGGCTCCAGAAGCTGTTACCCAGCTCTCAGGAGATAGAGGCAGGAGGGACTGGTTCAAGGCCAGCCTCAGTTTACCTAGTCAATTTGAGATTGGTCTGGGCTGCATGAGACTGTCTTCATAACACAGGAGCCGGAGATGGCGAGATGGCGATAGACCCGCACATACAGGGGCAGGAAGAGAAATCGACAGTAATGTCCATGATGAAATCGTAGACACTGAAAAGGCCTATCTCACCCCTGCAGACTTTGTGGTCCCTGTTTCTGATTGGTGTAGGCAGCTGGCCTCCAATATGTTGCTGGTGACACACAGGTGCTCACTTCTGATGTTAGGAACTGGAGACGGAATGTCTCATTCCACCATCTTTATTTTGTATTCCAAGTGTTCACTACACTGGGCTACACAGTGGCATCCTGTCTCAGGGTGGGGGGAAATCTGAGAGAGAGAGAAAGAGAGAGAGAATGAATCAGAAATTTAAGGCCATCCTCAGCTCCCAAAGGAAAGCAAAACCATCTGGAGATATCTGAGACCCTGTCTCTAAAGAGAATAAAAGAAGCAGATTAGAGGGAAATACCCAACCCATTCAGTGACTGCCTCCGAAGAAGATAATAGGTGATTCTAACATTAAAATGACCAGGCATTGCCAGGCAGTGGTGGCACACGCCTTTAATCCCAGCACTTGGGAGGCAGAGGCAGGCATATTTCTGAGTTTGAGGCCAGCCTGGTCTACAGAGTGAGTTCCAGGACAGCCAGGGCTACACAAAGAAACCCTGTCTCAAAACAAAACAAAACAAAACAACAAAAACAACTAAAAAAACTGACCTAGGATTACTTTTGTGACTGAAGGGAGTGGCCAAGTACAGTCCTCAGAAATTACGGCTGTGTTGGGGAGCGAGATTATGGGTCATTTTTGTTGCTTTGCTCAGTTTTCCAAACTTCTCATTATGTGGTTTTGATGTTATTTTAGCCAGAACAAAACCAGCTCTACCACAGGCAGATAAAGAGCCAATGTTCCCAATGGCTTAACAGGGCCCAAGGGGCTGCTTGGATCCCGGTAGACTGCTACTGTTGACATGTCCCTGTGAGAAAGGAACATATCAGGGGGGCTGAGCATTCAGCCCGCTCAGTAGCTAGCATGCTGGAACAGGGCACGGTGGTGCACGCCTGTGATCCTAGCACGGGGAAGGTGGAAGCAGAAAAGATTGGAAGTTCAAGGTCATCTTTGGCTACTTGGGGAGTTCAAGGCCAGTTTGGACTACTTGTTACAAAACAAGGCACACTATTGCGTTGTACAGAGCCCCGATGGCTGGGCTGTGTGCCGGAAGAACACTAGTGGCGAGAGCCAGACCCTGCCCAGTGTTTGGCTCAATATCCCATGGCATTTCAAGGTGAGGTGCTTTGTAAAGAATCCTAGGGTTCCCTCCTCCTCCACCTCTTCTCCCTCCTCCTTTTCTTATTCCTTCTCTTTCCCCTCCTCCACCTCTTCCCCCTCCTCCTCCTCTTTCCCCAAGCACAAAGTAAGGAGGCCTGAGAGTATCAAATCTGGGAGGCAATGACAAACTTTGTAAGGAACAACACTTATCTGTGAGGAACTGGAGAGATAACTCAGCGCCCCCCCCCCTCCCCAGTTGTTTTAAGCCAGCCAAGGCTACCTATTGAGGCCCTCCCTGTCTCAACAATAACTACAACAACAACAGCAACAAACAACAACAAATTGTTTCCACAATTAGCAATCAAAAGGATTAGATGTCCAGAATTTCAGAGCTCACTCTGGGTCAGGGCAGAGTGACCGGAAAGGAAGAAAGCCTACCCCTAAAGTGTGCCCAGCCTCGGGAAAGGCCCTGTCAGATCTTCCTAGGGCAGCAGTGACTGAGGTGGGAAACCCATACTGGCAAACCTGGTGTGGGCTCACTCTTTCATCTAGTGGCTCTTGTGATCTCTTGGGAAGATTTAATGTCCCCACCTTCCTGCCCCGCAGTGCTCCCCAGCCCAATGGGAAATGCTTCCTAGTTCTTGCTGCAGGTATGACTGTGAAGAGACTTTCAAAAGACCAAAACTCCCCCTCCTCCCCATTCTCTTCCTTCCCTCCTCCCCTTCCTCCTCCCCTTTCATTTTCCCTTCCTCCCCCTCCCTCTTCTCCTCCTCCTCTACCTCTTCCTTCTCTCCCCCTCTTCCTCTTCCCTTTCTTTTCCTCCCCTCTTTCTCTTCCTTGTCCCCCTCCCTCCCCTCCTCCCTCGCCTCTTCCCTCCTCCTCTCGTGCCTTTTCTTCCCCTTCTTTCCCATTTCTCATCCTCCTCCTTCCGGTAGTGCTGGGTCAGAGCCATTGCTTCTGAGCTTTGACTATGCTAGACCAGTGCTGTACCACAGACTCTATCTTTAGCCCTTAGATAAGGGATTTTCGATGACAACAGTAATATGACATTTTGAAAGCTTCCCTGGAGGCTCTGGAAGGGGAGCACTACTGCTCTTCTAGCCCTGACTCAAGATGGGCCTCTTCTCTGGGGAAAGAAGCACCCTCTTCAGCCAAGCAGGCAGCTTCCAGTGAGGGAGGGAGGGAGGCGCTGCACGCTTGGCTACCAGGCCAGCCAAATTCTCTCCGGCTGTCAGTGGGCTGAACGAGAGAGCTGTTTTGATGACCATGGTATGACCGGAATATTTGGCTCCTTGGACACTCAGATGAGAAAATATTGTTGCTCTCAGGTTCTTTTCCACTTGTTGACTCAGACTGTCTCAGGAGACCCACTGTGGGAGCTGCTGGAGAAGTGGGCAGCTCACTCTACTCTTGTTTAAACTACACAGAACAGAGAAAGTCACTCATGAGGCCACCTCTCTCTCCTCTCTGCCCCTCCCTCGCCCACGTCCCTGGGGAGTAGGCAGCTCACACACTGGCTTCTTTGCCTTTCTCTTCTCCACCCTCCCCACAGTGCCCCGAGGCCCCAAGGCAGCTGTGCCCTTTCTGTCCAGAAGCAGCAGCTTGATTGAAAATACCCATCCTTTTCGGGAGGGCCTCACAGAGTGGGTACTGCCAGAAAAATCTGTCCTGCCTCTCTCCCAGGATGCTAGAGAGTCACTGAGCTGGGACTGGGACTGGTAAATCTGTGGTACACACAGACACACACATATAGAGATATACAGAGTGAGAGAAACAGAGACAGAGGAATACACACACACACACACACACATATAAAGATATACAGAGTGAGAGAAACAGAGATACAGAGGAATACACACACATACACACATACATAGAGATGTACAGAGTGAGAGAAACAGAGATACAGAGGAATACACACACACACACACACACACACACACACTATTGCTCCGTAGCCCTGGCTGCCCTTGATTGATTTTGCAGCAATTCTTTCTGTCTTGACTCTCAAATGCTGGGCTTGTAAGAGCACATCCCTAACACACTCAGCGTGGGTGTGGGTGTGCGTGTGTGTCGGCATCTCTATTCTTAGCTCTTTGGGGTTGTGATTAAGGAAAATCAGGGTCACTTGAGCCAGGGTCCTGCAGTGCTGTGGCTGTCAATCTGATAAGCCAGCTGGCCCCTGAGTGACTAATGCTGTTCTTTGGTGGTGTCCTGTAACCTGCACAAAGGGCTAATTCACAGCAGGATAGAGCAGGATGGCGCAAGATTTGGTGCTCCTTAGACGAGGACACAATTAGAACTTAGAAATTGTGTATTTCTGTGATTTTTCCATTTAACTAATATATTTATTTGGCCAGTTGACTGCTTCAGGTTAGCCCAGAACACTGAACGAGTCCTGCAGATCATTGTACCCTTTGCCCAACACTCACCTCTCCCGTTTCAGAGGTGCTGGGGTGGAGCCCTGGGTATCACACACAGTAGGCAAGTGCTCTACTCACAGAGCCACACTCCCCAGCTCCCAAGAGACTCATTCCTCCTGATGTTTGTGTGAGTCTCACTCACTGGGAGACCTTCCTAACTTGACACTGAGGCCCCTTGGGAATTGCACCATCTTGATTTATAGCTAGGAGGCACAGATTTGGAGAAGGAAGGTGCCTGTCTGAGGACTACAGGAGGGCTACATACAACTAGCTCCAGGGATCCTCCTGGACCTCGGGCCTGTTCTTCATTAATTGCCACCACAAGTTGCTACCGAACAAAGACAGTAGAGTCCCAGAGGACCCATTTCTGCCTACAGGAATTCCCCAGTGTTATGTTTTTGTCTTCAGTATTTTAGGCATCTTCACATAGCCCAGGCTGGCCTTGAACTCACAAAGTAGCCATGAACTCCTGATCCCCCTGCCTCTGCTCCCTGAGTGCAGGGGTTTCAGTCATGTGCTACCAAGCCTGGCCTGAGTTGTTGATGCTGCTCTGTGCTCCCCTTCCCTCCTCCTCTCCCTCCCTCCTCCCCCTTTTCTTCCTCCCCTTCTCCTTTCTTCTTGGGCTGTGCATGTGCCATGGCACACATCTGGAAGCCAGAGAGGCACCATGTGCAGTCAATTCTCTTCTACTCTTACGCATGTGTTGGGGATTGAACGCAGGTGGCAAGTGACTTTACCCGCTGAGCCATCTTGGCCGCCCTATACTGAGTTCTTTTTTTGTTTTGTTTTGTTTTTTGTTTTTCAAGACAGGGTTTCTCTGTATAGCCCTGGCTGTCCTGGAACTCACTTTGTAGACCAGGCTGGCCTCAAACTCAGAAATCTGCCTGCTTGAGTTCTTAATATTTGTAAATTGGTGGCAGCATCACTGTCCTGTGGCATTTAAATGAACTCCCATTTAACTAATGTCTGAAAGCACACCTGTGGCTCCAGGGTGGAAGATGCTCATGAGCATTTAGGGAATGTAGTGCTGCATACTAAACCTTTGTACAGAATTGTCTTGTTCAATCCCTTCTTGTCCCTCAAGGCTAGATAGAGCCTGTGCCCCCATTTTACAATGATGGAACCAAGACTCATTCACAGAGGTTTCAGAGCGCTCCCCCCTCTCGCCACCTCCCACCTGAGTAGCACGGATGTCCTGGAACTCCCTCTGTAGTTCAGGCTGGCCTAGAACTCTGAGATCTGCCTGCCTCTGCCTCCTGAGTGCCAGAACTGAAGGTGCGCTGCACTAATTGGCAAAGTTTCAGCTTTTAAATGAGCTATTCTGGTCCAAACCTGGAATCCAGGATGCAAGGAGAAAATCAACTCAGAAAGCCATTCTGTGACTGCTACACAGGTACACCAACCCGCCTCCCCCAATCTAAATAATAATTAAAGAAAGAAACAACTATATTGTATGTGTGGTGGTTTGAATGAGAATGGCCCTCACAGGCTCGTTTTGGTTATTAGCAGGTGGAGCAGTCACTAACTGGATCAGTAAAGGGAGTGGTAAAGAAAGGCCCAGGACGTGGGAAAGAAAAGACCTGACAATCCATTTTTGGGCTGAAAAACAAATAAACCAAACCTACGCAAGATGAAAAGAATATCTGTGCGGAGACGCTATAATTACACATCTCCTCAGCTTCCGATTCCCATGAGCCCTCGGTGTCCTCTCATCAGAGCGCCTACCCTGAGCTAGTCTGAGTCAGCTTCTTTTTTGTCTAGTAGTGCGAAATGTGAACGTATGTGGTTTGTGTTCCTAAGGGGCCAAGGGCCCCTTAGGTTAGGAATCCACTCGGGGTCCAATCCACAAGTCCACGGAGCAGCTTCTCAGCAGCCAGGTCTTTCCTGTTACCCGCTGCAGTGAGCAAAAGAACCCCACCTCAGGGTCTTAAAATTACTGTAGTCCTTTCTTTCCTTTCTCAGTCCTTTCATTTAGGCCGGGCTGGGCGGGGCTGGGTTGAGGCAGCCCGAAGGCTGCTGGTGGGAACCCTCGCTGAAGCTTTGCGCATGCGCACACTCACAGGTTTGGAGACTGATGAGGATGGGGGATGAGGCCTCAGTTGTGGCCATCAGCTAGATCCCTACCTATGATCTCTCCCTGCGGTACTCCATTTCCTGATGCATAGTTTGTATAGTCTGGCAATGCAAAAGCGTTACCCGTAATCATGATGGAAACTTAACCTCCTGAGTTCAAGTGATACCTTTAAAAGTCAGGCTGGGAGCTGGAAAGCTATGGCAGAGGTCAAGAGTCAGAGGTTGCTGCTCTTCCAGGAGACCCAAGTATGGGTTCTAGGGGTCCACATTTTGATCACATTTCAGCTCAAGGGGGGGGAGGGTATGATGTCTTTGTCCTCTATGGGCTCCTGCACTTACGTGCACACCCACACAGAAATGCATAAGTATTCATAACCAAAAAATCACACCCACACCCACAAAAAGTCTTAGCCAGGTGGTTGTGGTACATGCCTTTAATCTCATCACTGGGGCTGAGGCAGATCTCTGACTTGGAGTCAGCATGGTCTATATAGAGTAATTTCCAGGACCGAAACAGTTACACAGAGAAACTCTGTTTCAAAAACAAAACTACACAAAAGAAAGGTTTTAGCCGGGGTGTGGTGGCGCACGCCGATAATCCCAGCACTTGGGAGGCAGAGGCAGGCGAATTTCTGAGTTTGAAGCTCTACAAAGTGAGTTCCAGGATAGCCAGGGCTACAGAGAAACCCTGTCTCGAAAAACCAAAAAAAAAAAAAAAGAGAGAAAGGTCTTTTTTAAAAAACAGGCTAGAGGGATGGATGGCTTAGTGGTTAAGAGCAGTGACTGCTCTTCCAGAGGTCCTGTGTTCAATTCCCAGCAAGTACATGGTGGCTCACGGCCATGTGTAACGGAATCCAATACAATGTACTTATATATATTGAATAAATAGATCTTTTAAAAAGTGCCTGGTTGGCCTTGAACTCACTATGTACCAAAAGATAACCTTGAACTCCTGACGCTCCTGTCTACCTGAGTTATTGCTATTACAGGAGTGGGGCAAATTCCTGGGAGATGAAGCTGAAACTGCATTTCTCTTTGTAACCCAGCCTTGGAAGTCCCACAGTTTCCTGAACCCACTAAGACTCAGGGAGCCAGTCCCACTTTGAGTCCCTTACAAATGCAAACGTGAGTTTCTAGCTTCAGAGTTCTGAGAGCTATCATCAGCTGCCATGGAGCCAAGGGAACCCCACCCCTGTAGCCAGGTAGTTGTTCCACAGGTGGACTTGGCCCTGAGACTCCGAATTTACTGTAGAATCTGTTCTACCTTAAGGTGGTCAGACGGCATAGTGGTATTCCCTTCAGCAGCAAGACAGTGGGAATGGAGAGAGGTACATTCAGAGGTGCATACACAAGAAAGAAGCCAAGGCTCTTCCTCATCGTAGCTATACGGAACCGACAGAGCACTTACAGGAAAAGCCTGTCTACAAACACAAGATACTCATACATTTTTAAAACGATCTAAAAATATTTTTAAAATAACTTTCAAAAAAAAAACGACTATTTGCTGGGCAGTGGTGGTGCACGCCTTTAATCCCAGCACTTGGAAGGCAGAGGCAGGCGGATTTCTGAGTTCGAGGCCAGCCTCGCCTACAAAGTGAGTTCCAGGACAGCCAGAGATACACAGAGAAACCCTGTCTCAAAAGAACCAAAAAACCAAAAAACACAAAAAAAACCCCAAAAACTGACTATTGCGGATGCCAAGAAGTGCTTGCTGACAGGAGCCTGATACAGCTGTCTTCTGAGAGGCTCTGCCAGATCCTGACCAATACAGATGCAGGTGCTCACAGCCAACCATCGAACAGGGTCCCCAACGGAGGAGTTAGGGGAAGGACTGAAGGAGCTGAAGGGGCCTTATCTGGCACTAATGGGTGGGGAGGCTCTTGGTTCTGTGAAGGCTTGGTGCCCCAGTGCAGGGAAATGCCAGGGCAGTGAGGTGGGAGTGGGTGGGGGAGCACCCTTATAGAGGCAGGGTAAGGGGGATGGGATAGGGGCTTTGCAGAGGGGGAAAACCAGGAAAGGGGATAACATTTGAAATGTAAATAAGTAAAATATCTAATAAAAGAACGCTTATTACATTTGATTTTTGTGTGTGTATATTTGTCTGTCCGTCTGCCTGTCCAGTGAGTGCTTATGGATGTCAGAGGATAGCTGTAAGCAGTTGTTTGTTTCCTTCTACCTTGTGGGTCTTAGGGCTTGTGCTGGCTGGGTTTGTGTCAACTCGACACAGCTGGAGTTATCACAGAGAAAAGAGCTTCAGTTGAGGAAACGCCTCCATGAGCTCCAGCTGCGGGGCATTTTCTCAATTAGTCATCAAGGGGGAAGGTCTCCTTGTGGGTGGTGCCATCCCTGGGCTGGTAGTCTTGGGCTCTATCAGACTGAGCAAGCTAGTGGAAGCAGGCCAGTAGGTAACATCCCTCCATGGCCTCTGCATCAGCTCCTGCTTCCTGACCTGCTTGAATTCCTGTCCTGACTTCCTTTGGTGATGAACAGCAATGTGGAGGTATAAGCTGAATAGAAACCCTGACTAAGACAGGGCTCCAACACAGGTTGTCATGCTTGGTTGCAAGCACTTTTACCGATCTTGCTCAACTCGATTTCTCTTGCTAACCATGAGTTCCTGGCCCCGTTTATTTTTCTATTAGACACCCACCCTCTCTATCGCCTATGCGTTTTTGTTTTGTTTTGAGACACAGAGGACAGCCTTAAGCCTGACGTGTAGCCAAGGATGACCTTGAACTAGTTGGACTTCTCGACTTCACCAACCAAGTGCAGAGATGCTCAGCGCCATATCCTTTGCGTGTCTTTCTGTTCCGGGAAGAGGCCAGTGTTAGGCACATGAGCTCAACCAGCACTACACTAGGTTACTGAAGCACTTGTCGTGCCCCCTGCTTCTCCACCCCTGGCCTCTGGGCTTGGCATGAAAGACAAGGCGTTAACCATGGGAGAATAAAATGTCACTCTTTGATGTTGAACCAATTAGTATAAAAAGACGGTTGTCGGTGCTTTGTTCGGGCCTCCTCAGCGCCTGCTCCTGCTTTCTAGAGAAGAGACGCCCACCTTCCAGTCTGTCTCCACGAAGCTTTGCTCGGTTGACCAGGCTGCTTTGGAAAGCTTTGGGCAGGAAGGAACCGTGATCGCCATCTATGGAAATAGGAAAGCCTGGCTCTCCAGCCTGAGTTGAGGTGAACTCTAAGGCATAATTTATACTCCAGTAAGGCTGAGCTCAGGATTTTGTCACAAATTATAACCTTTCTTGACTTTGCCTCTTCTGTTCTGCTCCCCGCCACCCACCCCGCCCCAGTCCCCATCCCCGCCCCCATCCTTCTCAGTTCATCCTTAATAAATCACTTGTCCACAAACCCTTGACTCAGGGTCCACTTCTGGGGCACCTAACCTAAGTACTTGTAACTCTTCACCACTCAGCAGATAGCCATGTGACTCTGCTGTAGGAGGGGGACCCGCCCAGCCCTCACTGAGTCAAGGGCGGCCAGGAGACCAGCTCCCACCAATGGAATGCCCCTGGAGTCCCTGATGCGCCACGGCCGACCCCTCACGTGACCCTAGGCTCACTGTTTTCTCTGGGAAAAGCCCACGAGAGAGGGGCTTCTCCTTGAGCCTGGGGCCCAGAACAAGCCATGTCAGGCAGGCAGTCCCACAGCTGAGCCAACTGCCAAACTTAGAGCTGTCAGTAACAATGAACCTTTATTTTTGTAAGGGGTGGAGAGACCTAGGGGTTGGGACTGCCATCCTGCCTCAAGGCTCCAGTGTAGGCTGAGCAGCTGAGGAATAGACAGCTCGGGGACGAAGCCAAAGTTAATTTCTTTCTTGTCACAAAACTGTGCCATGCTACTGAGGTTCCTGGAACCTTAGTGTCTCCATTTGTAGAGTGGCGACCTTAAGCTCAGGATGGTAGTGTGTGTCTGTAATCTCAGACTATGGAAAATGGAGGTCGGAGGATCAGGAGTCCAAGATCATCCTTGGAGACATGCTGAGTTTGAGGCCAGCCTGGGCTACAAGAGACCCTGTCCCCAAACAAAAAGAATGAAGCTATGAATGTTTCTCAGCCCAGGAGGTTATTGTGGGGGGTCAAATGAGTTAACATATATATAAAGTCTTTCAGACAGAGCCTGGCATATGGTAAATGTTTAATGAATATTAACTAAAGTGAACTTGAGTTATGAACTGCCATAATTCATGCCCGTTTTACCTGTAGCCACTGAACTTGTTGGCCACCTCCTCTAGACCATTGATGGACCCTCAGACGTGTTTTGTTTTTTTTTTTTAAATTGTGCGAGTGGCTGTCTTGTGCACGTCATCCCACACATGTGGAGGTCAGAGGTCAACCCAACTTCCTCTCCTCTTCCATGTGTGTTCCAGGGGCAGAACTCGCTCCTCAGGCTTGGCAGCAAGCAGCTGCACCCACTGAGCCGTCTCGTTGGTCTGCCCTGTGTGCTCTAAACTACAAAAGAGATTTGAAAACCACACCAGGTAGAAACTACGAAATCACCAGTGTTTGGCCAGTTTTGATCTACACCAAGGAAGCTTCAACTGTTCAGACACCTAAGTGAACAAATACCCATGATGCAATGATGGAAAGAGGGTAAGGGGAAGAAGCTGGAGAGGAGGGGGCAGCCCTCTACAGGGGACCAAAGCCCTCTACAGGTGGCCGTTTAAAGACTTTTGGTGGGTATTAACTATAAGGTTGACAATTAGAATTAATCTAAATGGTCGACTTAGGGAATGGAATAAGCTCTGGGAATACTGGTGAGAAATGAGATTAAATTCATTGATGTGGGAAAACCCACCCTAAAGTGGGCTGTGCCATCCTCGGTACTGAGGTCAGGGACTGAATAAATGGGAGAAAGCAAGCTGCGCCCTGGTCTTCCCTTGTCTCTCTGTAAACCACGTAGCCAGCTCTCTCTGACGCCCACTGCCCGTGGGACCTACTGCTCAAGCTGAGACAAAGGAACTCCTTTCTCCCTGCAGTTGCCTGCGTCAGGGATTTTACCGCAGCCGCAAGGGAAGTAAGGACTACGCTGGCCACTTAACCCAGCATTTCTCAACCTGTAGGTCATGACCCCCTTTCATAAGGGTCGAATATCAGATATCCTGGACAGTGGATATTTATATTATGATTCATAACAGCAGCAAAATTATAGTTATGAAGTAGCAAGAAAAATAATTGTATGGTTGGGGTCACCTCAACGTGAGGAACTGTGTTAAAGGGTCGAAGCATTAGGAAAGTGGAGAACTACTGTTTTAATTCTCACAGCTTCTGGGAGGTGTCCCATCCCAATAGCTTCATGGAATTCCCCTTCCCTCCAGCCTCGGTTTGTTTGTTTATTTGTTTGTTTGTTGCAGTATAAACCTTGCTTCCTTTTCCCTGAAAGGAAAGGCCTCTTAGGGTTAAAAAAGCCTACACTTTGGACATGTTTGGGACTCTCAGACTTGAAATTTCCTAAAACGTGCCTGTTTCCAGTGTGGGCATGGGGGACCCAGGTAGGCATCTCTAGGTGAGTATCCATGAGTGGACGTTTGAGAGTCTTCTGGGCAATGAGAGGGGACTTCTCAGCCACTCGGTGGAGTGATCAATGTGGCTTTATCAAAAGGAGAACAAGGGGCTGGTGAGATGGCTCAGTGGGTAAGAGCACCCGACTGCTCTTCCGAAGGTCCAGAGTTCAAATCCCAGCAACCACATGGTGGCTCACAACCATCCGTAACAAGATCTGACTCCCTCTTCTGGTGTGTCTGAAGACAGCTACAGTGTATTTACATATAATAAATAAATAAATCTTTAAAAAAAAAAAGTGGAGTGCCCCGCCCGTCGACCATGGGGCACAGTCACCTGTGCCAAATATCCTTTCCTACCTTCCCCTTGCATCTCGCACAGAGGATGTGCCGCATCACACGGACACCACCAACACTTCTTTCTGCACTAGGGACATAAATCACACGCCTCATGCTCCCACCCCCAACCAAGCCCACACGGGCTACTGCACAGAGCATGTGCCAAACACACACCAGCTACAGGTCTCAGCAACACCCCCCATCAGACAAAGAACTCATCACCACAGCCAGTAACAGCTTTATACCAATCACACACCAAGAGTCTCTTCCCTGCCCCCCACACCAATATATCAGACTCACTTGAAAAACACAACTCAGGTTTTTGCCAGAGAATTCATGGTTCACTGAACACCATGCATATTGTCTTATTTCCACCCAAGAGAATTGGGGGGAGGGGGTGCGACCTCCATATTTCCTGCATCTAACAGCATTACTCGTGCAGTCTAAAGTGTACACACCCATCTCTATGTATCTTACAAACACATTACGTCTTCCTACACGGAGCAACTGAAACCCAGCAGACAGACAAACGTACCAGCAGACCCACTGTGCACAAAGACATCTGATCACACTTAAGCTGCACCTCAACACACACAACATATACACAACATACTCAGTGACTTCTGGGTCGGTCCAGCATGAACAACCACGCCTGCGTGCCCGGGGCTGAAACTCAGCTCCTAAACTCCAGAAGACCCTGCAATCCCAGGTAATCTGGGACAATTAATCTTCATTTGACACATTGCTCACATGGACACATGGCTGGTGTGGCTGGGTCCCTGTGACAGAATCTGAGATGCTGGAGGGTGGGGAAGCAGGGAATGGGGGAGGGGTACGGGATAGAGTGAGGGGTGCCAGTGACTCAGAGAACACAAAGTACCAAATCATTGTCCCCTTTGACCCCTTTGACTAGAGGGGAGTCACACGTGGCTCACAGATACAGGGATGTGCTGTCAAAAAGAAAACAGAAAAGAAGGCTTAAGCACACTTGCCTGCCTTTGGGGGTTGGCTCTGGGCTATGCTTTATCTCACCTGATCCTTTACAAAACCTGTGGGGAGGCTGGCATAGCATGGTACTCACTACGATGATCAGATCTGGGAGAAGTCTCCTGTCCCTGAGTTTCCTCCACCCAGACTTCTCCATCTGGCAGGGCTGTCTATACATCTCTCACTCCAGAACTCACCCATCCTGACAGAGACACTGTGGCTGGAACCAAAAGACCACCTGTCTTGAGCCACCACCTTCAAAAGCCTTTCATTCCGTCCTAATGGGCCCAGGCGCCCAGGCTGCCCCACCCTGGGGCGGGATTAGCTCCCTGGAGCTGTTTAAGGCACATCAAAAGAGTGCCTCTCACTAAAATAGCTCTCTGGGGCCCTGCCTGCTAGCCTGAAATTATACCAGGGGACTGTTCTGTCTGGTAAAAAGCATCCTACAGCCCGAAAGGTCCCTGCTCTAAATGCACCTGTGTCCTTGGGAGGCACTCCCAGGCCACAGCCTCCAACCCCCTCCCCTCATTGTATCGCGGTCATCTAGGTCATCTACGCACTTGCACAAACATCACAGAAAGTCCCGCGCGCTGTTGGCTTCCTGTGGAAATAGAGCCCAGGGTGGAGGGCTGGAGAAGGGCACAGACTGACTTGGAGACAGGGGTGTGGAGAATGGAAGCCAAGAGGGATGGGTCAAACTCTTGGCAGGTCTTGGCAGAGGTAGAGAAGCCCCCTGGGAGGAAGAAGGGCTGTTCAAAGATCCCAGGAGGTAGAAGGGGGTGGGCTGTAAAGGATGAGTGGGTTTGGGGTGAAAGTGAGGATATATGCCTGGGAGGAGTCCATTTATAGGGTCACTCTAGGGCATCATCGACTCTGGAAACTCAGTGTTTGCAGTAGAGAACATGACCTATTTACTGCCGAAGAGAAAGAAAAGCCTTTGCACAGTAAAGAGTCGGAGACAGTTTGTAACACTGGCTGGAAAGATAGAGGCTACTGTTGTCCTCTGCGGTCTCCAGGGTTACTTGCCTTTCTTCTGGAACCTCCCAGTACTTCCTACAACGAACTTGGAACATGATCTCTTTCCACAGAGCCAGGGATAAAACGCAGGGTCTTGCACACGCCAGCCCACAGTTCCCTACACGCTCCTGCGTTAAGATTTTATTTTTTGAGACCTGAGAGCTAGCTCTCAGGCTGGCCTGGAACTTGTAGCCAAGGATGACCTTGATAGGATCTTTCTATCTCAGCTTCCGGAGTGCTAGGATTAGAGGCGTGCACCATCACATCCGGCTTATGAGCTGCTTGGTGAATGGTAAGCAGGCACACCATCTGAGTTGCATATGAAATATCATTAAATATCATAAAAATATTTAGAAGAGGGCTCACTGGCTATTAAGTCCTTGTCAAATTCATAAGCCACGGTCGTCACACTCAGATGGTTCTAATAATTCAAGGTAGCCCAGGTCTGCAGCTCAGCGCAAGGATCACACGCTGTAGGGCTACATTGTGTGGGTTCAAATTTGTCCTTTGTGGCTGTGTGATTGGGCAAGTGGCTCGGCCTTTCTGTGTTTTGCTGTGCCCTTTGTAAACGCAATGGTCGCAGTACTTGTAAAGCTCACCTGAGCTACTGCGCGTGTGCGAACGCTGGGCGGTGCAGCTGGAGCCGGGTAATCGCAGCCTGAGCATCAGCTGAGGCTTGTCATTAGTGGTTAAGATAAGAGCTCGGCTGCTGGAGCCAGCCTGTCTGGGTTCAAATCCTTGCTCAGTCTCTGTCTGGCTTGGGAAGTAACTTCATCTCTATCTGTACCTCAATTTCCTAATCTGTAAAATGGGGATGAAAGTCACAGTACATCCTTCATGGGATGAGTAAGGGGGAAATTAACCAAGCGATCCTTGGATACTTATAACAGAGCCTTGTGAAGGGAAAGTGCTTGGCAAGTTGCTAAGCACAAACCAGGGTCGCCATGTTTAGATGGTTCTAATAACTCGCGGTAGCCCAGGTTTGCAGGACTGCAGCTCAGTCAGAAGGAGCACTTTAGTACTAATTATCATTACAATTATGATTTTGATCTTGAAGAGATGGGAAGTGGGGTGAGGAGCCACAGAGCACCCTATGCAGTCAGTGTGTGGGTGTGTGAGGGAGCATGGAGATGGGGGGGGGGCGGGGAAACAACTGGGTTGTCTTTTTCTCTCCTCTTTCTGGTCCTCCTCTGATTCAGGTTTTAATGGTCTTTTACTTTTTACTCCACTTATATTTTTATTTAGTGTGTGTCCCTGAACTTGCATGCCACAGCGTGAGCCTGTGGTGGTCAAAGCACTTCATGCAGAAGTTGATTCTCTCTTCTCACTGTGTGGGTAGCAGGAATTGAACTCATGTCCTCAGACTGCGGCAAGCACCTCTACCCGCGGAGCCATCTCAGTTCCTCTCCTTTCGGAGTTAAAGCTGCGGTCCTTGGCTGGGAAGATGGTTCACTGGTTACAGCCACTCGCAGTAAACACAAGTAGATTATTCAGATCCGCCAGTCAGAGAAATCTAGGGATGCACTAAATAGTTTGTTTCTTAACTTGTATTACATGTTATTTGTTTATTGGGTGGGTGGGGGATGCTTGCATGTCAGGACACACATGGAGGGTGACTTTCAGAAGCAGGCTCTCCTTTCACCAAGGGATTAAACCCAAGTTATTAAACTCTGTATGAGATATTTCCACCCACTGAGCCTTCTAGCCAGCCCTATTTTGTCCTTTTGAAACAAAGTCTCATTGTGGAGCTCAGACTGCACTCAAATTCCCAATCCTCCTGCCTCAAACTCAGGAGTGTGGGGGCTTATACTCATGGGCCACCACTCAGGGCTCAGGAAAGACTCCAAATGTTTCTAGACTCAGAACCTCACAGTGAATTGTCCACAGGCTGCTTTCTCCAGGGGATCACCACTGGCGCAGCCTTTCACGACCTAAAGTTACCTCCCTAATAGAGATGTTCACATTCACCCTGGAGAAACTCTTTGAGCCTGAAAAGAATTGAATGGGAAAAGCGGCATAAAATTGTCTGAGCCAAGAGGTACTCAATTATTTAGGCAGGCAATTGACATAAACATTTCCGGAAGGTTTTTTGCAGCCATTGACAAATATGAAGCTCTGATCAGAGTCTTTTTTGTTGTTGTTGTTGTTATTTTGTTTTGTTTTGTTTTGTTTTGAGACAGGGTTTCTCTGTGTAGTCCTGGCTGTCCTGGAACTCACTCTGTAGACCAGGCTGGCCTCGAACTCAGAAATCAGCCTGCCTCTGCCTCCCGAGTGCTGGGATTAAAGGCATGTGCGGCCACGCCCGGCTCGGAGTCGTTTTTATTGTCAGGATGACCAACACTTGAGAGATACAAGAGAGGAATAGATTTCCCTTGGCTCCAGGTTTTAGAGTTTGGTCTACAATCGGCTTGACAGCCACCCCATGTGTTTGGGTGGAGCATCACAGCATAGGGAACATGGTTCATCATTTCGCAGTGCACAGAAAGTAGAAAGCAAGAAAGATAGAGAACCAGGGCGACTTTCCAGGGCCAGCTCCTAGTGACCCTCTTCCTCTAACCAGACGTCCCTAGATAGTGCTGCCAGCTTGGCACCAACCATGCGGTCACCATACGAGCCTGTGGGCTACACTGCTCATTTACACAACAACAAGATGGTTCCCCTCCGCAATGTATGGCCTTCGCCCAGTCTCTTAAAGGCTATAAGGGGAAAAAGAAAGACAGAGAGAGAGAGAGAGAGAGAGAGAGAGAGAGAGAGAGACTAGGAAGATTGCCTGAAGAGGAAGGAAGTCGGCTTTCAGACGCCCTCAGGGCCAAAAGCGCAGCACTGCCAGCCTGCCCTGCAAATTATGGACTTGCCAGCCCACAATCAAGCAGACTGGTTCTCAAAATAGATTGGTCTTAGGTCTCTCTTTCTCGCCATCTTTTTCTGCTCCTTTTGATTCTGTGTCTCAGGAAACTCTGACAAATTTAGTAATAGGAACATATTATTTTCCTTTCCTTTCTTTGTTTTCTTTCTTTCTTTCTTTCTCTCTTTCTTTCTTTCTTTCTTTCTTTCTTTCTTTCTTTCTTTCTTTCTTTCTTCTTTTTTGAGATAGTATCTCTCATATGGACTAGCCTTAAATTTCCTGTATAGCCAAGATTGACCTTGAATTTCTGATCCTCTTGCCTCTATATCCTATATAATGGAATTTTTAGATTTTTTTTAAAAAGAGATTTTAAAAAAGATTTATTTATTTATTATATGTAAATACACTGTAGCTGTCTTCAGACACTCCAGAAGAGGGTGTCAGATCTCATTACCGGTGGTTGTGAGCCACCATGTGGTTGCTGGGATTTGAACTCAGGACCTTTGGAAGAGCAGTCAGTGCTCTTATCTGCTGAGCCATCTCTCCAGCCCTCAAGAAGAGATTTAATGAGTGTTTGCATGTGTGTGTGTGTGTGTGTGTGTGTGTGTGGCCTGTGGAGGCCAGAAGAGAGCATTGCTTCTTGCCTGCTACTGGAGTTAATAGATGATTATGAACTGTCAATGTGGGTGCTGGGAATCCAATTCTGTAAAAAGAGCCAGTGCTCTTAATCACTCGGCATCTCTTTCTCCCCAACCCCGTTTTTGTCTTTTGTTTTCTTGGATTTTCCCCCACTTTGGTATCAGAGTATCCCTAAGTAGCCAAAGTGAACCTTGAACTTGTAAGTCTCTACCTTGTTCACCAACTCTGGGTGCAACCACTCTCTCCTGGAATAGGTATTGCTAAAAATAGCTTTTGTGGGAACCAGCAAGTTAGCTTAGCAAGTAAAAGTGCTTGCTGCTAAGCCTGCGGGGCTGAGTTTGATCCCTGGATGGAGTAGAGACCATTCTGGTTAGTTGTCCTCTGACCGGCACACAAGCTTGCTATGGTACACCTATTTCCCTAATGAATTGATGATAATGAAGAAGGAGGAGGAGGGGTAGGGGTAGGGGTAGGAGAAGGAAAAGGAAGAGGAGGAGGAGGAGGAGGAGGAGGAGGAGGAGGAGGAGGAGGAGGAGAAGGAGAAGGAGAAGGAGAAGGAGAAGGAGAAGGAGAAGGAGAAGGAGAAGGAGAAGGAGAAGGAGAAGGAGAAGGAGAAGGAGAAGGAGAAGGAGAAGGAGAAGGAGAAGGAGAAGGAGAAGGAGAAGGAAGAAGAAGAAGAAGAAGAAGAAGAAGAAGAAGAAGAAGAAGAAGAAGAAGAAGAAAAGAAGTCCATGGTGCATCCAGCATGGAAAAGTTCTGGATTCTATAGGCCATCTGCTGGTCAACTGTTTCAACCAGAGGGCTCTCTCTGGAAGTAGACACAGGTTATGTGTGCCGCTACTACCTCTGGGAAGGAAATGGTGGCTGGAGGGTGGGGGTTTGTCTGGGGTCCGGAAAGACTTTTGTTTTTGTTTTTAACCAACATCCTTTTTCATCTTTTGACTGTTATTCCTGGGAATGTATTACGGACTCAACAAAATAAATACAGGAAATTATGGAAAAATGAAACTGCACTTTGGACTATACTACAAATAGAATTTTTAAAGATATTTGGAAAAAGAAATGAGCGGAGCGAGCAGCTGCTATTGATGGTGTCAAAGCAGTGTTTGTCTTCTCAATCCTGCTGACTGCAGTGGGTCCAGGCTTGGAGCGGCTCAGGCTAACAGCCCTGAGTGGGGGTGGGGTGGAGTGGGAGGTCGGTTGGCAAGCTCTTGGCTGAGGTTTCCTAAAACCTGGAGGGGCCGTGGCGGAGGCGGGGCTCTTCTTGCAGAAAGCCGCACAGCCCGAGGACAATTTGTTTTTGTTTTGTTTTTATGTAGCTTGCCATTGTTCAGTTTGATTTTTTTTTTTTTTCCCACACAGGGTCTCGCATAACTCAGGCGGAGGGCTGAAACTTAGTATGCCGCTATCTGGGCATCCAGCCCCCACCTCTGGAGTTCAGGGATAACCTACCAAGCCCGGTTTTTGTAGTGCTTAGAATGGAACCCGGGATTTCCTGTACGCTAGTCAAGCTCTCTACCAACTGAGCTACGACCCCGACTCCTTTCTTTATCGTCACGTAGTCCAGGCTGGCCTCAAAACTTCCCATGTAGCTGCGGATGACTTTGAACTCTGGATCTTCAGGTCTAAACTCCCTGTGCGGAGTGTGGGAATAAAAGGCTATGTCCTCGCTCCCCAGTGCTAGCTGTCATTGTTATTATTTTGAGAGAGGAAAAAAAAAAAAAAAGAAAGAAAGAAAGAAAGAAATAAGTCGAGGACACTCACGGAAAGCGAGTGGGACAGGCCAGGCCAGCTGAGGTTGTCCACAAGTTCTTGCCCTGGGTCTTTGGAGATATAATTAGCTGGTTTTTCCAGCGCTGAGTGGGTGGTTCACTTCTGCACCCCTGGCAAAGCTGGGAGATGATGCAACCGAAGGCAAGCCCGGGCAAGGCCGGCAGAGAGTTGTGGCTATGGGGCTCAGGCGACTTGGTCCTGGGCGTGGGGAGTGTGGGTCAGACTGCCAGGGGAAGCTAAGCCTGCCGGCTGCCCAAGTCTCCGCCTCTCCCCCCTCCCCCCATCCCTGCACAGTAACAACTTCTATTCTGAGTTCTTTCTCTCTGTGCTGCAGGTGGAAGAGTCCGGGGAAGAACTGGAGGCCACATGGGGGCCGGGGGGCGCTCTGTTCTGGGAGATTAAATCAGGCATTGAGGATGGAGAGAGGGCTTTTAATCAACAGGAGACATTTTCAGGTCACCATGTGCTCATGGGGTTAGCCAATCTTCTTTTACTTTTTTTGAGACAGTCTCCTGTTGCCACGGATGGCCTCAAACTTGCTAGGTAGAGGAGGATGCCCTTGATCTTGGGACCTTTCTGTCTCCATCACCCAAGTGCTGGGACTGAAGCCTTGCCCCATCATATCTGGCTGTGAAGTATAGTGTTTTGTTTTGTTTTGCTTTTCCCCTTGGTTTTTTGAGACAGGGTTTCTCTGTATACTGGCTGTCCTGGAACTCACTTTGTAGACCAGGCTGGCCTAGAACTCAGAAATCTGCCTGCCTCTGCCTCCCAAGTGCTGGGATTAAAGGCGTGCGCCACCACTGCCCAGCGAAGTATAGTTTTTAATTGTGTTCATTGTCACGTAAAGATCCTAAGGGCTGGTGAGATGGTTCAGTGGACTCAGGAGCTTGCCGCCAAGGTTGGCAAGCCCTGTTTGAGCCTCAGAACCTGGATGGTAGAAGGAGAGAACTGAGCCTGAATGTTGTCCTTTGACCTTCCCTAATGTTGTCTTGTTCCAGTGTATGTCGACACACAAGAAATAATGCAGTTAAAAGATAGGATAGGGCTGGAGAGACAGCTCAGCGGTTAAGAGCACTGACTGCTCTTCCAGAGGTACTGAGTTCGAATCCCAGCAACCACGTAGTAGCTCTGAACCATCCATAATAGGATCTGATACCTATTTCTGGGGTGTCTGAAGACAGCTACAGTGTACTTACATATAATAAATAACTAAATCTTTTTAAAAAATAGAATAGAGCCGGGCGTGGTGGCGCACGCCTTTAATCCCAGCACTCGGGAGGCAGAGGCAGGCGGATTTCTGAGTTCGAGGCCAGCCTGGTCTACAGAGTGAGTTCCAGGACAGCCAGGGCTACAGAAAAACCCTGTCTCAAAAAACCAAAAAAAAAAAAGAAAAAGAATAAAAAAAATAGAATAAAAGAATATTAATTTTTTATATTTATTTGTTTTGATTTGTATAGGTGTTTTGCCTGAATGTATGTGTGTGTACTTCATTTGTGCCATCCTGGGAGTAGACAGTACAGGAGACCAGCTCCTCTCCCCAGAGATGCCCACTGTCCTGGTCTCTATTTTCTTCTTTTAAAAATTTATTTATTTATTTTTATGTGTATGGTGTTCTATCTGCATGTACACTTGCATGTCAGAAGAGCATCAGAACGCATTATAAATGGTTGACAGCCACTATGTGGTTGCTGGGAATTGAACTTAGGACCCCTGGAAGAGCAGTCAGTGCTCTTAACCACTGAGCTGTCTCTCCAGCCTGAGATTTTTTTTTTTTAAATTGTAGATATGAGGGAGAGAGCCGGCATTTCGAAGAGTCCAGAGCAGAGGGAGGGAGGAAGGGAAAAGGAGAGGGAGGGGGAGGGAAGAGGGAGGGGGAGAAGTGGGAGAGGGAGGAGAAGGAGAGAGGATGGCTAGCGGACTAGATCTGGTCAGAGAGAAGCAGAAGGGGGCAGGACATAGATGGAGAGCGAGAAGGGGGAGGAGGAAGACAGAAAAAGGGCGGGGACAAGAGGGAGCAGGGCTGAAATGGTTACAGGACAAAGGAGTAGCTGAGGGGAGGGAGTTTAGGGGAGGAGGTGAGAAACTCCTTGCAACCCGAACCAGTGATACGGAGCCTGGAGACCAGCATGGCCTTTGGTATGCTAACAGGCATCACAGATAGCCATTTATCACTTCTGCCAGCGATAAGGGAAATGGTTCCTTTGAAATGGGAAACTGGCTTCACAGGTGACTAAGGAATGCTGGCTTTTGCCTAGCAGCCAGAGTCCAGGGAGCTGGAGTTTCCTTTGGCCCTGACAGGTGGCAGGGACCCTTAACTTCTAAGCCATCTGGCCCCTGTTTGTTTTAAAGATAAGGTCTCCATAGCCCAGGCTGGCCGAGCACACCTAGAGAGTCAAAGATGACCTTGAACCCCTCATTTTCCTGGTTTCCCGTCCCGAGCGCGTGGATCACAGGCCTATGCCTCCTCAGCACCCAGTGTATGGAACGTGGGTGGGATCAAGCCAAGGCACAGCAGCTGCCTGTGTTCCTTTTTCCTTTGCTTTGTACACGAGCATTGAATCTGAGACCGCGCACATGCTAGACAAGTGCTCCCCCACTGAGCTGCGCCCCCCCCGCGCCTCTCCCTCCCCCGCCCAATCTTTGAGTTCACGCTTTACTTAGACGCAAGCTCTCCCTTAGTTCTCCAGAATCACTATCTAGGCGTCGAACCTCCCATCCTCCTGCCTCAGACTCCCAGGTGGCTGGCGTGGTAGATCTACACCACTGGACCCGACAGTCTGATCATTTTCCCAGAGGCCCCTTTACACCTCTCTCCCTCTGTTCAGAAACCCTGGGATAGAAGGGGGAGCGGCAGATGGGGCCATTTCAAGCCTGTCAAAATTCAGAGAAACACTGGGCCTTTCTTGAGGTCTCAGGGAGCGAGCCCCAACTCTTCCAGATCTAGACTGCGGATAATGTGCCCGCCGCCCCGTGTAAGAAATGCCAGGGGCTGCTTAGCGATCCTTCTCCTAGGCCCTCAGGGGATTCCAGAAGGATTTGCGAACGAGGGATTTTCCTGCGCGTGGGTCCAGTGAATCCTTCGGCTTTGATGTTAAGCTTTTTTTTTTTTCTCTCTCCCCTTTTTTTCTTTTTAAAGCTGTGTACCAGAAGGAGGAAGTGGGTCCCTGCTGTGTGAGGAGACGCGGCGCACACTGTCTTTTTGTCTTTGTGGGGACCTTATGGTTTCGTTTCTTGTGGAGCTGGAAGATCCCACACATGAAAGAACCCATTTCATAGGCACCTCTGCAGGGTTCTCTCATCCTGTCGGGTGACTCAGCAGAAAAAAAACCCTAGGCAGCTGGGCGGCAAGACATCACGTCTGCCTGTGCTCTGGAGTTGGAGACTTCCTTCAGACTCTTTTCAAGAAGCAAGTCATTTGTTGTTAGGGAAGGTCACCACTAATGGGGGTCCCCAGCCAGGGACTATAAAGACCTGTGCAGCCATGGGGCGGGGACGGGCATCGATTGAGTTCTCACCTGTAGACTGGTATGGGGGAGGCGATTTTAATCCTCCTGAGCCCTGTGACAAAGCACACACATGCTCTTTAGACCCTTCCCTCCCCAGCACAGGGAAGAGAGCTCCAGGCCCCCATGGATGAGAAAGCTGGAGGATGGAAAGGGCCTGGACCCCTGAATCACCCCACTCAGGGGTCCCCCGCCACCTAGAACACCTTCCCTGGATTCAGGAGTGTGGGAAATAATTTCCCTTCCCCTCAAAGTGTTTTTATTTATTTACTTATTTATTTTTGTTGGTGTTTCAAGACAGGGTTTCTCTGTGTAGCCCTGGCTGTCTTGGAACTCACTCTGTAGACCAGGCTGGCCTCGAACTCAGAAACCCTCCTGCCTCTGCCTCCCAAGTTCTGGGACCAAAGGCAGGTGCCACCACTGCCTGGTTCAAAGTATTATCTTTTTTCTTTCTCTTTGGTTTTTCGAAACAGGGTTTCTCTGTGTAGCCTTGGCTGTCCTGGAACTCACTCTGTAGACCAGGCTGGTCTCAAACTCAGAAATCCACCTGCCTCTGCCTCCCAAGTGCTGGGATTAAAGGCGTGTACCACCACTGCCCAGCTCAAAGTATTATCTTAGTAAAGTAACTGGCTTGGTTCTATTTTAGTTTCAGTTGGCCTTTCATAGACCAGGCTGGCCTCCAACTGGTGACAATCCTTCTGCCTCTGCTGCCCAAGAGCCAGGGTCAACAGGCATGTGCTGCCACACCTGGCTCTTCATTTTCTTTTCTTTTTTTTTTTTTTTTTTTTTTTTTGGTTTTTCGAGACAGGGTTTCTCTGTGTAGCCCTGGCTGTCCTGGAACTCACTTTGTAGACCAGGCTGGCCTCGAACTCAGAGATCCACCTGCCTCTGCCTCCCGAGTGCTGGGATTAAAGGCGAGCGCCACCACGCCCGACCTAGTTCTTCATTTTAGACAGGATCTTATTATATAGTGTAGGCTGGCCTCCAACCCATGATCTTCCTGCCTTGGATTACAAACATAGGCTGCCAAGCACGAGCTCACCACATGTCATCGTTGTTTGTGTCAGTGATTAGCGCCATGCCTGCCTCATTCACTCTTCACCAGCTTCTTCCTCAGCGGCTAGGATGTGGAGGAGACCTGGCATTTGGTCCTCTCACAGGTTCAGAACGCTGAGAAGCCACAGAGGATGGTCAGTCATCGCATCCCTCCTGACTCGGCGGCCATAGTGGGGCTACCACCACTGGGACTTAGAGTAGCAGTCGCTGCCTTCCAGGGTGACCCTGGTGCCAATATAACCCCAGAGGAACGCAGAGCCACCTTAGGGCAAAGACAAGAATGAGCCTCTAATAGGAAAAGAAGGAGGGGGTGGAGCCACAGGAATGGGTGGAGCCACATCAGGGCCGGGGATTCACCCTGACCCCTGCCTGAGTCACCCAGGCAAAGCCAGCAGCTTCTGGGGTCTTGATCCTTGCCACACCACTGCAGCACTTGTCCAGGGCAGGAGGGGAAGGGGTGATTCCGAACTTCTGAGGCCGTAGCTCCACTGTGCAATCAGAGGTTCTAAGCCCTAAATCCTTAGCACTTTGATGGTGTATGCCGGGGCTTGTCTTGGGAAGGGCTTTAAAAGACTTTGTTAGGGAAGAAAAATAGGAGAGAATGCCAAGTTCTCAGATCCTTGGGGATCGTCTGGGAAGCTGGTCTTCAGGG
Organism: Mus musculus; assembly: GCF_000001635.26. Taxonomy (NCBI): domain Eukaryota; kingdom Metazoa; phylum Chordata; class Mammalia; order Rodentia; family Muridae; genus Mus; species Mus musculus. Next base: position 29,084,111 of record NC_000083.6, read on the forward strand.
AGGGTATCTTGAGGGCTGTTTTGTTGAAACAGGGTCTCATATAGCTCGGGATGGCTTCCAAGTCAGTATCTAACTGCAGATGATTCTAACTTTCTTTTCTTTTTTTAAGGTTTAGTTTATAATATGTGTATATGCATGTGAGTGCAAGTGCCTTAGGAGTCCAGAAGAGGGCGTCAGATCCCCTGGATCTTGAGTTCCAGTTGATTGTGAACTGCTCAACACAGAAAGATACTGGGGACTGAATTCCCGTTCTCTGCAAGAGCATTGTACACTCTTAGTTGCTATAAGCCATCTCTCTAGCCCCAAGACCTTGAACTTCTGAACCGCCTGCCTCTACCTCCTGGTGCTGGCATGACAGGTGTGTACCACCACACCCAGCTTATACAATGTTGGCCTGGGTCCCAGGACTTTGTATGTGCTAGACAAACTCTCTGTTGACTGAGCCACATCTTCAGTCTATAATTAGATATTTTAGAAACAAAAATGATTGAGCTCCATTTAAATGATGTGTTTCTACCTAACAAACCACATTAAAGCCCGGTGGCCTGGGTTTGATCCTCACACCACAACAGACAAGGAAACAAAAGAAAGGACACAGCAAGGACCTGTGGACCGGGTGTAATGTCACTCACTTTTAATATCAGCGCTCAGGAAGCAGAGGCAGGACCCGTCTAGCACAGTGCCATCTAACCTGACGACCTGAGTTCAAGCCCCAGGACCCAGGACCCACCTGGTAGAAGAAGACTAGTTCCTCTGATATCCACTGTGGGACCATGAAAGGCAGCCTGGTTTCTGATTGAGCTAGGTTTCAAACCCCGGTGACCCCTCAGTGGATGACCCTGTAAGGAACAGTAGGCATTTTGCCACACTCCTGGACACTAGGTTCCTGGCACGAGGCCACAGCTCTCCATAGGTCTGCGGCCATCAGTGACATAAGGGCAACACCCCAAGCCCTCCATAGGTAGGGGCTGTGACCACAGGTCACATAGCCTCAAGACAGATCTCCATTTTAATGAGGTACCTAAAGTCTGAAGGGCTTAGGCAATAAACTCCCTTTTCCAGACACTCCTCCGTGCAAAAGGCATTTAACCTCAGGCCCGCCCTGAGAAAGTGGGGTACGGTTTCACTCATCACAACTCTGCCATGACAAGAAAAGCCTTAAAGCCATGGACTGTCTCTTCTCATCGGGATTTGCCGTGGGGAGCAAGCCAAGGACTCTCCTCCCTGTGGGACCTAGCCAGAACACTCTCCTCTTTTTCCCTTAGGCCCTGGGCTAGCTCCCAGGGGCACCTGGGTGCCCAAGAGTCTGAGAACCTGATGTCCCCAGCCTCCATGTGCAGGTCCGGGGACCCCAGAGCCAATTCCGCAGTCCTCAGGACTTCAGACTGCGCTCCCCGCCCCTGGAGCAGGGTCCCATGGCTTCCCATAGCCCAACACCCGCCTGGCGCTGGTGTGGGGTAAGCACAGTCCAAACTTCCCATGTCCCACCTCTCGGAGAGGCCCAAACTCCGAGCAGACTAGACCCCACTTTTCACCCCCCAATCCACCTGCATGCCACAGAATACATGCATGCATGCATGCGCACACACATACTAAAGAAATTAAATGAAATAAAAATATTTGTTAAGAAACACAGGCTGAGGGAGGCTGGAGAGATGGCTCAGTGGTTAGGAACACTGACTGCTCTTCCAAAGGTCCTGAGTTCAAATCCCAGCAACCACATGGTGGCTCACAGCCATCTGTAGTGAGATCTGACGCCCTCTTCTGGTGTGTCTGAAGACAGCTACAGTGTGCTTACATATAAAAAAAAATAAATCTTTTTTTTTTTTTTTTTTTTCCGAGACAGGATTTCTCTGTGTAGTCCTGGCTGTCCTGGAACTCACTCTGTAGACCAGGCTGGCCTCGAACTCAGAAAGCCACCTGCCTCTGCCTCCCGAGTGCTGGAATTAAAGGCGTGCACCACCACGCCCGGCATAAATAAATCTTTTAAAAAAAAAAAAAAAAGAAAAGAAACATAAGCTGAGCCGGGCATGAGTTTGAGGCCAACCTGGTCTACAAAGTGAATTCCAGGACAACCAGGGCTATACAGAGAAACCCTGTCTCGAAAAACAAAAAAACAAAAAAAAAAAAAAAAAAAAAAAAAGAAAAAAAAAAAGAAAAGAAACACAAGCTGATGGGCTGGAGAGATGACTTAGCAGTTAGGAGTGCCAACTGCTCTTCCGAAGGTCCTGAGTTCAAATCTCAGCAACCACATGGTGGCTCACAACCATCCATAACAAGATCTGATTCCTGCTTCTGGAGTGTCTGAAGACAGAAGATATTACAGATAATAAATAAATAAATATTTAAAAAAGAAAGAGAAAGAAAGAAACCCGAGCTGAAGCTGGGCACGGTGGGACAGTACCCTTAGAGGCAGCACTCCAGAGGCAGAGACAGGTGGATTCCTGTGAGTCTGAGGCCAGCCTGGTCTACAGAGCAAGTTCTAGGACAGCCAGGGCTACATAGCGAAACCCTGTCTCAAACAAACAAGAAACACTAGGCAGAACAGCCCCTGAGGAATGACATGCAAGGTAAATGACACGCAAGTTTGGCCTCTGACACAGATACCCCCACACACACATATACATGTATACTTGCACCTATACACATGTACAGGCACACACATATACACACACACAAGAAAAAAAGAAAAAAGGTTGGTTCCCTTGGCATAAATTTTAGTCTTCATTAAGTAAGGTCACACAGGTAAAGAGCCAAGCAGGTACAGAGAAATCTCCCATAAACATTATTTTCATTACTGGAGTATAGATACTCCCAGGGAAAGGATCCCTTGGAATTCACTAGTCACTTAAACTCCCCGTGAATTCGCAGTGTGCACACCTGTCAGGGTATAAAGGGAGTCAGGTTAGGCAGGAAGAGGAAATGGGGTCTGATGGAGACCAGAGGCCTGAGAGTGGCTCAGCTGGTCCTGCCTGGAGCGGGTTCAGCAGTCTGGGCTTTTCCATCACATCAGCCATCTGGTGCACTTTCAATGCAGACAGGCAGGAGGCTGAAAGCCTTCCTTTCTGAGGTAAGTCCTGAAGGGGGAATCAGCTATGCATACTGGCGGCCTCTGCTCCATACTGTCAGCCTCTGCTCCATACTGGCAGCCTCTGCAGGGCACCAGAAGCAGAGCTGTGGGAAGCCTGTCATAACCCTTTAGGCACTAACAGAGGTGAGTGAGGAGTGAAAGTCATGACATGCCTTGCCATCTGACCAGTCATGCATACATACACACACATACATACATGCATGTATATATATATATATATATACACACACACATACACATACATGCATAGATATATACACACATGCATGCATGTATACGTACATACACACATGCATACATACATATACATGCTTACATACATACACACATACATACATATACACACATACATATACATACACACATACATACATATACACACATACATATATATACACACATATATATACACCCATACACACATATGCATATACATAATACATCCATACATCCATACACACATATACACATGCACACATACACCCATACACACATATACACACAAGTATATACATAGACACATCATACATACATATACACATATATACACATACATATACACACATAGACACAACATATATACATATACACATATATACACATTACATGTACACATGCATATACACATATATACACACACATTCATATACACATACATACACATACTCATATATACATATACACATATACACACATATATACATATGTATACACACATATAAATAAATAAATACACACACACACACACACACACACACACACACATATACATCATCTACCTGTCCACAAGTCATTTCCTCTTCCTGAACCCATGCTTCCTGACCAACTCTTTCCTCCTCTAATATGCTCCCTGCCTGTCGTACAAGACCCTTCACTACCCACCCTGCATGCTTGCCTTCGTTACTTTTCTGTCGCTGCAGTAAGACACCATGTCCAAGGCTACTTATAGAAGAAAAGTTTACTGGGGCTTACAGTTTCAGAAGGCTAGAGTCCATGACCATCATGGAGGGAACTGTGGCAGCAAAGCAGCAGACAAGGCCATGGAGAAGTAGCTGAGAGCTCACCTATGCGAGTCACAACCTTGAGACAGACAGAGAGCAAATGGGGACCAGTGTGGGTTTCTGAAACCTCAAAGCTGGCACACAGTGACACACCTCCTCCCACAAGGTCAAACCCCCTAATCCTTCCCAAACAGTTCCCCCAACTGGAGACCAAATATTCAAGCATGGGCTGGAGAGATGGCTCAGTGGGTAAGAGCACCCGACTGCTCTTCTGAAGGTCCGGAGTTCAAATCCCAGCAACCATATGGTGGCTCACAACCATCTGTAACAAGATCTGACACCCTCTTCTGGAATGTCTGAAGACAGCTACAGTGTACTTACATATAATAAATAAATAAATCTTTAAAAAAAATATTCAAGCATATAAGCCACTGGGGCCCATTTTTTCTCAAACCACCCTGCATGCCCTTCTGAGGTGAGGCCTCCTTCATTTCCTAGAAAGCAAGCCTGTGGCTGGGAGCCACTGTCCTGCTGTGGTACCCTGGGAGCAAGCCCTGAGGGAGAAATCCATGTGTACTCATCTTTGTACCTTTGAGGCCTGAAGCTCATGGATGTTTATGGGCTGCTCAAGGCCCTGTACACTCTTGCTTACTTATTCACACATCCATTGTTTCCTTCGTTTGTTTACAGAAACAATACCATAACCTTTTACTGTCCAGAATGGAAAGTAGACTATACCCGTCTGTCTTTCCTGTTATACACTGAACTCTTGGATCTTATGTAAAACTATTTAAAGCAACCATTGGCTGGGCCGTGCTAGTACATGCCTTTAATCCCAGCACTCAGGAGGCAGAGGCAGGAGAATCTCTCTGAATTCAAGGCCAGCCTGGTCTACAGAGTGAGTTCTAGGACAGCCAGAGAAAACATGTGTTGAAAAAAAAAAAACAAAAATCAATCAATCAATCTTCAATGAATCAATCGATCACTGAATCACACACGACCTAGACAGCAAGGGCCTTCCCCTTCTCCAGGGCTCACTTACAGTTCCCCCCTCCCTCTCAGTGGAGGTTAGACAAGATTACATGATTGACTCCAACCCATGAAACCAGCCTTCTCTACAGTTAGGGCAAAAGCAAGAATTCACAGACCGATGGTGTCACTACACTATGGTAGAGCTGCTGTCAGCCTGGACCCCTGAGAGACCCTGTGTGTGGAGCAGAGTGTCCCAGAATTTATTTGTGATAGACAATGGAGAAGTAACCTTGTGATGTTTGTTTTATTTTTTTGGTTTTTGGAGACAGGGTTCCTCTGTGTAGCTCTGGCTGTCCTGGAACTCACTTTGTAGACCAGGCTGGCCTTGAACTCAGAAATCCGCCTGCCTCTGCCTCCCAAGTGCTGGGATTAAAGGCTTGTGCCACCTCGCCTGGCTATTTTGTTTTATTTTCCTGTCAATCCAAACTTGAGCCACCTGGGACAAGGGAGCCTCAGTTGAGGAATGGCTACCATGGGCTTGGCCTGAAGGCACGTCTGTCTGTGGGTCCTTCCCTTGGTTAATGGTTAGGACCTGGCTCACTATCTATCACCCCGAAGCAAGTGAACCTGAGTCCTATAAGAAAAAAAGGAGCTGAGGGACCCATGAAAAGCAAGCCAGTAACCAATGTTCCTCTAAAGTCCCTGCCTTCCAGGTTCCTGCCCTGGCTTTCCTCAGTGCTGGTTTGTGACCTGAAAGTGGAAGGTGAAATTAACCTTTTCCTTTCTAAGACACTTTTGGTCACTGTTTTCTCATAGCAACAGAAACCCTAAATGTGGCATTCACTGAACTATCTCGTCAGCTGGTCTGGCTACCACCTTGTGTTTTTGAGGGTCTGCTAGAGCCTGGAGCTCACTGACCAGGTTAGGTGCACTGGCCAGGAAGTCCCTTCTAGTCTCCTGCTTCCAGTGCCTCATGTGTGCCTGTGCGTGCGTGCGTGTGTGTGTGTGTGTGTGTGTGTGTGTGTGTGTGTGTTTGTGTGAGTCTATATGTGTGTGTGGGCCTATGTGTGTGGTGTGTGCATGCATGTGTGAATGTGTGTGCATGTTTGTGTAAGTCTGTATATATGTATGTGTGTGTGTGGTGTATGTGAGTGTGGTGTGTGTGTGTATGTGTGTGTGTGTGTATTACAAGAGCATGCAGCCAAGCCTGGCTCTTTCCTGTGGGTGATGGGATTTCAACTTGGGTTCTATACTTGCAAGGCAAACAACTTTACCAGCTGAGCCTCAAAGGAATACATTTCTAATGATGGAGCTGAGACTGGAGAAGTTTTAGAAATGTCAGTTCTGATTTCTCAGGGATATGAAAAGCTCTATCCTGACCCTCGTGCTTAGACCATTTTCTATTCTCTCTTTGTTTTGTGGTCGAATTTCTTGGGAGTTTGTGTGGAGGTGACTTCTTCTGAAATCTGACAGTCCCTCTTTGGTACTCCCCTGTCCTTTTCTGGGAAGTGGTGATTTTGGCGTCCACACTTCCTCTTCCTTCCTGGGTAGCAGCAACAGCTAACATGGAGTCTTCCTTATATCTCCCTTGGTCCCTTGGATTTCCTTTCTATCAGCCCCAGAGGATACCTTGCAAGGCTGCATCAGTCCTCCCATCCCTGGCTGTTGCCTCTCGGAGACCAGCAGCAAAATCGGAGCTCAGCAGGCCTGGGTCTGTTCAGTCCTGGGTGGGGACTAGCTTTCTGGCCTTCAGGAACATGTCTTGACATGTTCAGCCCTGGAATTGAAGAGGTGGGGCTGCTTCAGTGCAGGGTGGTGGAGACCTGATGATACCCAACTACCAGCTGTGGGGTGAGGAGGAGCATGAATGGAGACAGAGACCCCAGATAATTAAGGACGTCCCACTTTGCCAGCAGAATAAAAGGTGGTATGTATCTTGTGACATGTATCAGGTGAAGGATGCTTTTGTGCATCTGTGTGTGTGTGCCTGGGGTGTGTATGTGTCAGGTACTGTATGTAGTCATTTTGTCACTTTGTCATTTTGGGGTCTGGAGGGCTCCTCCAACCATGTTTCTGAGTATACATTCACGTGCAATGGTGTGCCTGACTATACATTCAAGTGCAAGGCCAAGAATGTTTGTTAGAAAGACTGAGTAGTCCCAGACTTAATAAATATTTGTTGAGTACTTTTGTGGTGCTCTGGGAAGCCAGAAGTTGTTTAAAATAAATCTCTCCAACACCAGTAGGGTAAAGGCACAGGAGGTCACAGCACTCAGCAGTTCAGTATAAGCCTTTATTCAAGCTGTTTTCTCCCAAAGTAAACAGACAGACAATGTCACTTCTATCTGAGAAGCCTGGAGGCCAAGGGGATTTGGGCAGTTTTGACATCCTGTGCTGGCCCCTGACAGCCCAGCCCTGGGATGGACGACTTGGATGCAGGGACTGGACCGTTCAGGAGCTGGGGCATTGTGGGAGTGGCCATTATGTCTGTCCTGGTTTGGGGGTCTGAAGGGGGTCCTTCAACTGTGTTTCTGAACAGGATGAGGCTTTTGAGGGGGGTTGGGAAGGTGGCCAAGCCCTTCCCAGACTTCCACCCCCCATCACAGAAGAGGAGGCCTGTCTAGGTCAGCTAAATCCGAGGAGGAAGACTGGGCATGTCTGGGCAGCGATCTCTAGACATCGGAGAGCAGATGTCAGAACTCACAGCTTCTCCAAAGCAGGATTTTGATCTTTTAACTAAAGATATCCGTTCAAACTAAGACTCCAGTCTCTGCTTTATTTAAAATTTTTGTTTGTGTTTGTTTTGAGAGAGAGAGGAATTTGTTTTTGTTTTAGAGGCAGGATGTCATGTAACCTTGATGAATTATTGGTCCTCCTGTTTCTGTCTCCTGAGTGCCGGGATTACAGATGTATGCCGCTATCATCTAGATGATGCCTTACTAGGGATCCAACTCCTGGCTTCATACATGTTAGGCAAGCGCTATATTAACGGAGCTACATCCCTTTTTGGATGCATGGTGATCTCAGATAGCTCAGGCTAGCCTTGAGCTCCAAATCCCCCCTGCCTCCCAAGTACCGTGATTTCAGGCATGTACCTCTATGCTTAGCTGAGATGGTGGTCTTGCTATGTAGCCCATGTGACCAGGCTGGATCGTGTAACAAGACTGAAGAAAACCCCCTTCTGCTGGGTGTGATGGCTCAGACCTGTAGTCTTAACTCTAAGCAAGGAAGTTAAGGCAGGAAGATTGCCTTGAATATGAGGGCCACCCTGGGCTACATAGCGAGGCCTCGTCTCAAAAGACCCCAAACAGAAGGAAATAAAACTGACTAGAGACATGGAGGAAGGTGGGAACGGAGAATGTCTTACTGCTATGTCTGTCAGGAACATCCGTAGATGTTTCTAGAATTGTCCTTTATCAATGTCATTTTAGTGGACTGTCTGGATCTTGGGAGGGGGAGTATTAGACATTTCCCTCATTTTGGACCCAGAGAAAGAAATCTGCAAGCAGAGTACTCTGGGCAGCTTGCCAGAGGTCAGCAGGTAGCCATTAGTGTGGTCCCAGTCAGGTCTTGATGCTCTCACTTGCAGGATGTATTATGGTGTGAGAAATGTTCACATGCTGGCTTCTGAAGAGGGGAGAGGGGAGGTAAGGAGCCTGGCGGCTGTTTTTCTTGGTAGTCCGTGGTCTGAGAACTGGACTCAATCTCCCCGATTTCTGAGGCGGTTGACAGCATCCTTTCCTTCTGTGGAACTGCTTTCCTCGTCTGTGAGACAGGGAGGAAATGATCGCGTTCTGGACCCGATGTCCGAGGGGCTTCTGGGAGGAGGGGGAAAAAAATCTCCAGACATAGTGGGACTTCTTGGGATTTTAAACTATTTTTTATTATTTATGGGCTTGTTTTGTTTTTGAGAGGGTCTCAATGGATAGCCCAGGCTGGTCTTGAACCTGTAACGCCCCTCGTGCCTCAATCTCCCAAGTATAGGATTCCAGGCTTTTGCTATCATACTCAAATGATCAATTTATTTATATTTGAAACAGTGTCACATATTTCAAGTTGGTCTCCATCGGAATAGGTAGCTGTCAAAACGACCTTGAATGCCTATTTCCCCCTCCTCACCCCCCACTGGGCGCTGTTATTACAGACGTGACCCCGCATGCCCAGTTTATGGGGCCCTGGAGCTCCAACCCAGGGCTTCACTTCCAGCAAGTTAGGCAAACACTGTACCAACAGACCCACCTCCCGAAACCCAGGATTTTATTTACTAATATCAGTGATCTGGAAAAGAGTTAGTCCTTCCCACAGTTGGTCAGGGACAGACCCATAAACACTCACTCAGCTCTAACTGTACTGTTGTTCATAGATGTATGTGGCTCTGCTGGTGCGCTGCGTGACAAGAGAATAGCCCAGGTGTGGGGGAGGGGAGGGCGCGCCCTCTTAACGCGCGCCGGTTCTAGCTGTCTGGCGCGGGCTTAGATTCCCAGAGGGGAGGGCGGGCCAGCGAGTCCCCGGGATCGGTGAAGGAGTGGGTTGGTCCTGCCTCTGAGGGGGCGGGGCCTGGGCCGACGCTATAAGGAGGCAGCTCGACGCCAACTGCAGCAGCCGAGAGGTGTGAGCCGCCGCGGTGTCAGAGTCTAGGGGAATTGGAGTCAGGCGCAGATCCACAGCGATATCCAGACATTCAGAGGTGAGAGCTTCGTGGCAGGGAACAATAGTTCTTCCCCGTAGCAATGCGCTGAGCCCAGTGGGTGTCCCCAGAAGTGTGTGTGTGTGTGTGTGTGTGTGTGTGTGGTGATGAGTGGATCACCTGTGTGTGTATATGTGTATTTGTGCGTGCCCGCCAGAGTCACAGGTGTGTCCGCGGCAGGTGGATGACGGGTGTGGGTCTGAGCGTCCGTGGTGGCTGAAGGCTTCGTTTGTTGGAGTGTGACGAGGGTCAGGCTATGTCGCGGACTCGGCATACAGAGTCTGAACTCCAGGACCACGGATGGCAGCCACTCTTCCAGTCCTTGGAGACCGGGTCCGAGCGATGGCTGGCGGGGATCGGCTACCGGGAGCTCGCTTCTGGTTGCCAATGTTTCTAGGGATTCCAGGTGCGGCTCGCCCAAAGCGTGAGAATGAAGCTCACGGTGCCCCGAGATGGGTCCTGGGTGGCGGTTGTGACAAGCTTCGGCGAGTCTATCTAGAGCTTAGCGCAGAGCGGTTCTCCGATCCCATGGGTGCCGCCGGATCCCCGGTCCTTGTGAACCAAGTGCCCTGTTTCGCGGTAGCCACCACCCCACTGGGCTCTGAGGTCAGCGCGAGCTGTGTCCTCCGCCCTCGGGATCGTGCCTGGGCACGTCCTAGAGGACAGGCGAGGAGGTGACTCATTGTGACAAGGAGACCCCGGGCACTGGATTGAGACCAGAATCGCGCCACAACTGGGGATGGGTCAGTGGCAGCCCAGAAGCCCCTTTCCCTGCCCGGGTACAGCCTCGTTCCTGCCCCGTCCCCTCCCCCGCGCGGCACAGTGACCTATTTGGCGGGCACAGTATGTTCCCAGGGAACCCGGGACACGGGGAGGTCCAGGACGCGGTGTCCGGTCCCCGCTCGGCGGCGCGCCCTCGGGGACAGGGAGTCTGGGCGGGTCCTGTCCACCCTGCCAGCCCGGGAAGCGCAAAGGGTCCCACCCACCGCGCCCACCACGACCCGGACCAGTGACCGTGGGGCGCGAGAGGAGCCCGCACTGTAGAGCGGCCGGTATCCTCGCGGAGTGAGGCTTACGGGTGCCGTACATCAGACGCCCCGGGGCTGGGGCCCTCGACCCAGTCCACACCCAGTGTAGGAAGGTGACCAGGCTGAGTGCGCCCACTAGGGCACATCCATTCCACTCGGAACCTCCGGGGACAAGGGCTACACTTGCACCCTGGTCGTGCGGGAAATACTTTGGGCTTGGGTTTGGCATTTGGGGGCGCGCTGGCAGCTTCCTCTGTCCCCTACGTCGCGTTTCAGAGAGGACACTCAGGCGGTTTTTTGTTGTCCTCGCCCTCATCTATTTTTATTTTCCAGGGATCTGACTCATCGCGTGCTTTGGGCGTGGAGATCAAGGTGGAGGGGGCCAGAGCTAAGAGCACTTTCTTTGCTCTCGAGTGTCCGTGCGTGCGTGTGTGCGTGCGTGCGTATGTGTGTGTGTGTGTGTGTCTGTGTACGTGCGTGTGTGTGTGTGTGTGTATGCGTGCGCGCGCGCGCGCTCAGTCTGGTTTCCCAACATAGGCGGGAATTTAGGAAGCCTGGGCTCATCGTGACGTGTTTTGTGGCCCGGGGTCCCCCTCCTTTCCTCTCCTCTCTCCACCCCAGGGTGACGCGCAGCTCCGGTGCCCAAGCAGTTTTGGCGGGCGGGCAGCGCCGGGCAGGAAACTGACTCACCACTCCTTGCTCGGCCTACGCGCCGCCTACCGAGCGCCATTTCCTGAGTGCACAGCGCCCCCTACCGGCATCAGTGAGGACTGCAAGGCCGGCTAGGCGCGGGTGGCACCACGGGCTTCTGCCACCCCCACCGCGGCTTAAAGGGAATTAAAATATGCCTGATGGCCAGATACAAGTGATTTTAGCAGGGTGTGCTAGCGGACTATTAGGGAGGCGTGGCCCTTGAGAGACAAGGTGGAGATCGTGCCCCTCTTGGGTTCCTGGTCTTATCTTCAGCTATGAAAAACTGGGGACTATCCAGCCTTAGCCGAGTCCATTGGTGTCTTCCCTTCCTTCCTCTGGCCCCTGTGAGCTACCGTCTGGGGAAGGGCACCAAACTTGTTTTTCGGCTCAGTTTGTCTGGGGAAATGAGCCAATCTATATTTCTATATCTATATAGATCTCTCTCTCTGTCTCTGTGTGTGTGTGAAAGAGAGACAGAGACAGAGAGACAAGCTTACAAAATGGCCCCAGCTACCAGTACTATATAGACAGGCTGGCCCAGTGGCCTGGAACTCATAAGGATCACGTGCCTCTGGTGGAGTGCTGGGATTAAAGACTCTCCCCATAACATGGAGCTCAGTCTATATTTAATAAAAAAGCTTTTCCAGCTGATTTTAATGGAGTCCTCTGGTCATGCCCCTCAAGGTGAGAAGACGAGAGAATGATCAATACTAGACCAAAAGGGTCTGAATTCAAACCCCGCTTGTGAGCCCTGTGCCTTTGGACACACATTCTGAACCTGGATTAGCTCTGCCGTAAAAGAATGTGATATTGCCATCTATTAACGATAGCTTTTGGTGGCTTACAACTGCAATCCCAGCACACTAGAGGCAGAGGCAGGAGGATGACTGAGTTGTACTAAAGGATGTGAATAGGCCCCAAGCTCTACCTGTAGGCAGAGGCCATCTGAGGTCCTTTAGGCCTCTGAGGTCTGCACCTTGAGAATCCTTTTGCGGGCAGTGGGAATCCTTGTTAGACCTGTGTTTCGGTTGGTTGGTGTTTAGCCAGGCTCTCACTATGCACACCAGGATGGCCTTCAACTCACAGACATTTTGCCTCTGCCTCCCGAGTGCTGTGTTTTGGGAATTGGCTGTTTTACTTATTTATGGAAGCCACAATGCTGGCCACGTTCCCTATGTAGTAGCCAAGGTAGACCCTGAACTTCTTTCCCTACCTCTGCCTCCAGCGATTACAGGTGTGTGCCGCCACACCCAGTTTTATAGAGAGCTCCTTGCTTAGCACAAGGCCCAGGCTTTACCATCGGGGCCCCAGACGCTTCATCTCTTCTGGCTTCCTACCTTGAATCATAGTCTGGGTACCCCCTTCTCTCTTCCAGCTGTGGGCAAACTCACCCTGAGGTCTTAAGGAGCTGGGCGTGTGTATGTGTGTGGTAGTGTATGTGGTAAGAGCCCAGGGGGTCTTGCCTCAGGAAGCCACTGGGGCTCACCTTGCAAGCTCAAAGGCCCTCCTTAGAAGCTGCATCCCCTAGTCTTGGAGTCAGGATGGGCCACTCAGGTATCCCTCTTTCCTGGAGAGGAGCCAGGTAAACCAACACCTTTAACTTTTTTTTTTTTTTCAGTGCCTGTAAAACGGGTTCCTTGGGCACAGGCTATAGGCACGTCTGGGGCTGGGAGGTGTCTAGACTCCAGATTACCTGATCTGCCTGGCAGGATGTGGCTCAGCCTGGGAGAGAGCCTTAACCCCGCTCCACCCCTTCAGACTCTCCTCTCCCCCAGGCTACTGCCTCCCCCCAGGCTGCTGCCTCCCCCCAGGCTACTGCCTCCCCCCAGGCTGCTGCCTCCTCCCAGGCTACTGCCTCCTCCCAGGCTGCTGCCTCCTCCCAGGCTACTGCCTGCCAGCGTCCTTTGGAAAGGCCTCCAGCCTGGAGCACCTGTCAGTGACAGTGGGAGGGAGGGAGGGGCAGGGAGGAGGCTCTGTCAGAATTAGGGGCAGAGAGGCACGCTCATGGCTTCTGTTTCTCAGGATTGCCTATGTTAACTTAGTTCATTCTCAAATAGGGAGCCCAGAGATGTTAGGGTACTTATTCGGGGTCACCCAGCAAAGCCTTGATTCTGATCTGGGCAGTCTAGCTCCGGCATTCTCGCGCCTCTCTCCCAGCCACCATGCCAGCCTCGCGAGTATGCTGCCACAACCACACTGGCTAAGAAACAGAGGCTGGAGACATGGAGTCACTTTTTAAAACTGGTGCCAAGTAGCAGCACTAATGCTATACAGTTTATGTGTAGTATCCCAAAGTCCAGGGCACTTTTTTTTTTTTTTTTTTTTTTTTTTTTTTTTTTTTTTGAGACAGGATGTCTCTGTATAGCCCTGGCTGTCCTGGAACTCACTTTGTAGACCAGGCTGGCCTCGAACTCAGAAATCCGCCTGCCTCTGCCTCCCGAGTGCTGGGATTAAAGGCGTGTGCCACCACGCCCGGCTGTCCAGGGTACTTTTGATTGGCCTGATGGAGTTAATCACCAAGACAGCAGGGTAGGGAGACCACTGGACCTAGCAATTCACACGTATTTGGGATGTTCACACCCATGAAGAACACGTTAGCACATTGATTTTGGCTAATAGAATTCCTGGGGTAAACAGGACGGTGACTCCTACTTCTGTGGACATCACCCGTGACCTTGGGGTGCAGGGCTGGCTGAACTCAACACCCACCTTAGTCTCATGGTGTGGTGGAAAAGCACCTGCAAGGACCAGAGGGAGCCTGAAGACTGTGATGGGGTAGTTTCCATAGTGACCCGGGTCCTTCTTGTGTTTCAGCCACAGGCACCATGTCCAATCCTGGTGATGTCCGACCTGTTCCGCACAGGAGCAAAGTGTGCCGTTGTCTCTTCGGTCCCGTGGACAGTGAGCAGTTGCGCCGTGATTGCGATGCGCTCATGGCGGGCTGTCTCCAGGAGGCCCGAGAACGGTGGAACTTTGACTTCGTCACGGAGACGCCGCTGGAGGGCAACTTCGTCTGGGAGCGCGTTCGGAGCCTAGGGCTGCCCAAGGTCTACCTGAGCCCTGGGTCCCGCAGCCGTGACGACCTGGGAGGGGACAAGAGGCCCAGTACTTCCTCTGCCCTGCTGCAGGGGCCAGCTCCGGAGGACCACGTGGCCTTGTCGCTGTCTTGCACTCTGGTGTCTGAGCGGCCTGAAGATTCCCCGGGTGGGCCCGGAACATCTCAGGGCCGAAAACGGAGGCAGACCAGCCTGACAGGTAAGGACAGGAGCAGAGAAGGAGAAAGATCCTGCAAGAGGCCTGGAGAGGAGAGGCCACCATTTGAGGATGGCCTTTACAGAGAACATTCCAGCCCTTCCCCACCACCAAGCCATTCCATAGGCGTGGGACCTCGTGGGGCTCAGAGGAACAGTTGATGTTCATATGATCCAGGCATTTTTCTCTGCAGTGACCGAAATGCCCAGGATAGTGTGGTGATTGGCAGTAGAGCTCTAAGAAGGGAGCCGGGCTGAAGAGATGGCTCAGCAGATGAGGGCACTTACTCTTGCTGAGGGCCTGATTCCCAGCACCGGAAATGACAACTTCCTATAACTAACTCTGGGCGTTGGGGGATCTACCCTCTCTAGAGCCCTGTCCCTCTGACCAGGAGGTGTTGTGCCCTGTGGCTGTGGCTTTTCCCCACGATGAGCCACATGTCCCTTAGACTCTGGGGAATGATGTCCTTCCCCTTGGCATCTGGCCTGACATCTGTTCTCTCTCCACAGATTTCTATCACTCCAAGCGCAGATTGGTCTTCTGCAAGAGAAAACCCTGAAGTGCCCACGGGAGCCCCGCCCTCTTCTGCTGTGGGTCAGGAGGCCTCTTCCCCATCTTCGGCCTTAGCCCTCACTCTGTGTGTCTTAATTATTATTTGTGTTTTAATTTAAACGTCTCCTGTATATACGCTGCCTGCCCTCTCCCAGTCTCCAAACTTAAAGTTATTTAAAAAAAGAACAAAACAAAACAAAAAAAACCAAAACAAAACAAACCTAAATTAGTAGGACGGTAGGGCCCTTAGTGTGGGGGATTTCTATTATGTAGATTATTATTATTTAAGCCCCTCCCAACCCAAGCTCTGTGTTTCCTATACCGGAGGAACAGTCCTACTGATATCAACCCATCTGCATCCGTTTCACCCAACCCCCCTCCCCCCATTCCCTGCCTGGTTCCTTGCCACTTCTTACCTGGGGGTGATCCTCAGACCTGAATAGCACTTTGGAAAAATGAGTAGGACTTTGGGGTCTCCTTGTCACCTCTAAGGCCAGCTAGGATGACAGTGAAGCAGTCACAGCCTAGAACAGGGATGGCAGTTAGGACTCAACCGTAATATCCCGACTCTTGACATTGCTCAGACCTGTGAAGACAGGAATGGTCCCCACTCTGGATCCCCTTTGCCACTCCTGGGGAGCCCACCTCTCCTGTGGGTCTCTGCCAGCTGCCCCTCTATTTTGGAGGGTTAATCTGGTGATCTGCTGCTCTTTTCCCCCACCCCATACTTCCCCTTCTGCAGGTCGGCAGGAGGCATATCTAGGCACTTGCCCCACAGCTCAGTGGACTGGAAGGGAATGTATATGCAGGGTACACTAAGTGGGATTCCCTGGTCTTACCTTAGGCAGCTCCAGTGGCAACCCCCTGCATTGTGGGTCTAGGGTGGGTCCTTGGTGGTGAGACAGGCCTCCCAGAGCATTCTATGGTGTGTGGTGGTGGGGGTGGGCTTATCTGGGATGGGGACCCCAGTTGGGGTTCTCAGTGACTTCTCCCATTTCTTAGTAGCAGTTGTACAAGGAGCCAGGCCAAGATGGTGTCTTGGGGGCTAAGGGAGCTCACAGGACACTGAGCAATGGCTGATCCTTTCTCAGTGTTGAATACCGTGGGTGTCAAAGCACTTAGTGGGTCTGACTCCAGCCCCAAACATCCCTGTTTCTGTAACATCCTGGTCTGGACTGTCTACCCTTAGCCCGCACCCCAAGAACATGTATTGTGGCTCCCTCCCTGTCTCCACTCAGATTGTAAGCGTCTCACGAGAAGGGACAGCACCCTGCATTGTCCCGAGTCCTCACACCCGACCCCAAAGCTGGTGCTCAATAAATACTTCTCGATGATTTATAATGTCTTGTCATTAGAGCAAATGGTGTGTGTGTGTGTATGTATGTGGTGTGTGTCTGTGTGTGTTGTATGTGTGTGTGCATGTGGTGTGGTATGTGTGTGTGTGATGTGTGGTGTGTGTCTGTGTGTGTTGTGTGTGTGTGTTTGGGACTGGCTACTTGTGCTGTTTGCACCCACCCGGGGGGTGTGTCTGTCTGTGTGTGTCTACAAGTGTACACGTGTGCAATAATTCCCCATCCCACTCCCCCAGTGATGGTACTTGAACCTAAAGCCTTGAGCAATATAGGCAAGAAAGCCATCACTGAGTTGTAGAACTCCATCGCTGAGAGAGTTGTAGAACTCCATCGCTGAGAGAGTTGTAGAGCTCCATCACTGAGAGTTGTAGGGCTCCATCGCTGAGAGAGTTGTAGGGCTCCATCGCTGAGAGTTGTAGGGCTCCATCCCTGAGAGAGTTGTAGGACTCCATCGCTGAGAGTTGTAGAACTCCATCGCTGAGAGTTGTAGAGCTCCATCGCTGAGAGTTGTAGAACTCCATCGCTGAGAGTTGTAGAGCTCCATCGCTGACAGTTGTAGAGCTCCATCGCTGAGAGTTGTAGAACTCCATCGCTGAGAGTTGTAGAACCCCATCGCTGAGAGAGTTGTAGAACCCCATCGCTGAGAGAGTTGTAGAACCCCATCGCTGAGAGAGTTGTAGAACCCCATCGCTGAGAGAGTTGTAGAACCCCATCGCTGAGAGAGTTGTAGAACCCCATCGCTGAGAGAGTTGTAGAACCCCATCGCTGAGAGAGTTGTAGAACCCCATCGCTGAGAGTTGTAGAACCCCATCGCTGAGAGCTGTAGAACCCCATCGCTGAGAGCTGTAGAACCCCATCGCTGAGAGTTGTAGAACCCCATCGCTGAGAGAGTTGTAGAACTCCATCACTGAGAGTTGTAGAACTCCATCACTGAGAGTTGTAGAACTTCATCACTGAGTTGTAGAACTCTATCACTGAGAGTTGTAGAACTCTATCACTGAGAGTTGTAGAACTCCATCACTGAGATTTGTAGAACTTCATCACTGAGTTGTAGAACTCCATCACTGAGAGTTGTAGAACTTCATCACTGAGTTGTAGAACTTCATCACTGAGAGTTGTAGGACTCCATCACTGAGAGTTATAGAACTCTATCACTGAGAGTTGTAGAACTCCTCCATCACTGAGTTGTAGAACTCCATCACTGAGAGTTGTAGAACTCCATCACTGAGAGTTGTAGAACTCCATCACTGAGAGTTGTAGAACTCCATCACTGAGAGTTGTAGAACTCCATCACTGAGAGTTGTAGAACTTCATCACTGAGTTGTAGAACTCTATCACTGAGAGTTGTAGAACTCTATCACTGAGAGTTGTAGAACCCCATCGCTGAGAGAGTTGTAGAACTCCATCACTGAGAGTTGTAGAACTCCATCACTGAGAGTTGTAGAACTTCATCACTGAGTTGTAGAACTCTATCACTGAGAGTTGTAGAACTCTATCACTGAGAGTTGTAGAACTCCATCACTGAGATTTGTAGAACTTCATCACTGAGTTGTAGAACTCCATCACTGAGAGTTGTAGAACTTCATCACTGAGTTGTAGAACTTCATCACTGAGAGTTGTAGGACTCCATCACTGAGAGTTATAGAACTCTATCACTGAGAGTTGTAGAACTCCTCCATCACTGAGTTGTAGAACTCCATCACTGAGAGTTGTAGAACTCCATCACTGAGAGTTGTAGAACTCCATCACTGAGAGTTGTAGAACTCCATCACTGAGAGTTGTAGAACTCCATCACTGAGAGTTGTAGAACTTCATCACTGAGTTGTAGAACTCTATCACTGAGAGTTGTAGAACTCTATCACTGAGAGTTGTAGAACTCAATCACTGAGATTTGTAGAACTTCATCACTGAGTTGTAGAACTCCATCACTGAGAGTTGTAGAACTTCATCACTGAGATTTGCAGAACTTCATCACTGAGAGTTGTAGGACTCCATCACTGAGAGTTGTAGAACTCCCTCACTGAGAGTTGTAGAACTCCATCACTGAGAGTTGTAGAACTTCATCACTGAGTTGTAGAACTCTATCACTGAGAGTTGTAGAACTCTATCACTGAGAGTTGTAGAACTCAATCACTGAGATTTGTAGAACTTCATCACTGAGTTGTAGAACTCCATCACTGAGAGTTGTAGAACTCCATCACTGAGAGAGTTGTAGAACTCCATCACTGAGAGTTGTAGAACTCTATCACTGAGAGTTGTAGAACTCCATCACTGAGTTGTAGAACTCCATCACTGAGAGTTGTAGAACTCCATCACTGAGAGTTGTAGAGCTCCATCACAGAGAGTTGTAGAACTCATCCATCACTGAGATAGTTGTAGAACTCCATCACTGAGAGTTGTAGAACTCCATCACTGAGAGTTGTAGAACTCCATCACTGAGTTGGAGAACTCCATCACTGAGTTGTAGAACTCCATCACTGAGTTGTAGAACTCCATCACTAAGTTGTAGAACTCCATCACTGAGAGAGTTGTAGAACTCCATCACTGAGAGTTGTAGAACTCTATCACTGAGAGTTGTAGAACTCCATCACTGAGTTGTAGAACTCCATCACTGAGAGTTGTAGAACTCCATCACTGAGAGTTGTAGAGCTCCATCACAGAGAGTTGTAGAACTCATCCATCACTGAGATAGTTGTAGAACTCCATCACTGAGAGTTGTAGAACTCCATCACTGAGAGTTGTAGAACTCCATCACTGAGTTGGAGAACTCCATCACTGAGTTGTAGAACTCCATCACTGAGTTGTAGAACTCCATCACTAAGTTGTAGAACTCCATCACTGAGAGTTGTAGAACTCCATCACTGAGAGTTGTAGAACTTCATCACTGAGTTGTAGAACTCTATCACTGAGAGTTGTAGAACTCTATCACTGAGAGTTGTAGAACTCCATCACTGAGATTTGTAGAACTTCATCACTGAGTTGTAGAACTCCATCACTGAGAGTTGTAGGACTCCATCACTGAGTTGTAGAACTCCATCACTGAGAGTTGTAGAACTTCATCACTGAGAGTTGTAGAACTCCATCACTGAGAGTTGTAGAACTCTATCACTGAGTTGTAGAACTTCATCACTAAGTTGTAGAACTCCATCACTGAGTTGTAGAACTTCATCACTGAGTTGTAGAACTCTATCACTGAGAGTTGTAGAACTCCATCACTGAGAGTTGTAGAACTCTCACTGAGAGTTGTAGAACTCCTCCATCACTGAGTTGTAGAACTCCATCACTGAGAGTTGGATAACTCTATCACTGAGAGTTGTAGAACTCTATCACTGAGAGTTGTAGAACTCCATCACTGAGAGTTGTAGAACTCTATCACTGATAGTTGTAGAACTCTCTCAGCGATGGGGTTCTACAACTCTCAGCGATGGAGTTCTACAACTCTCAGCGATGGAGCTCTACAACTGTCAGCGATGGAGTTCTACAACTCTCAGTGATGGAGTTCTACAACTCTCAGTGATGGAGTTCTACAATTCTCAGTGATGAAGTTCTACAACTCAGTGATGGAGTTCTACAACTCTCAGTGATAGAGTTCTACAACTCTCAGTGATGGAGTTCTACAACTCTCAGTGATGGAGTTCTACAACTCTCAGTGATAGAGTTCTACAACTCTCAGTGATGGAGTTCTACAACTCTCAGTGATAGAGTTCTACAACTCTCAGTGAGAGTTCTACAACTCTCAGTGATGGAGTTCTACAACTCTCAGTGATGGAGTTCTACAATTCTCAGTGATGGAGTTCTACAACTCAGTGATGGAGTTCTACAACTCTCAGTGATGGAGTTGTAAAATTCTCAGTGATGAAGTTCTACAACTCAGTGATGAAGTTTTACAACTCAGTGATGGAGTGCTACAACTCTCAGTGATGGAGTTCTACAACTCAGTGATGGAGTTCTACAACTCTCAGTGATGGAGTTCTACAACTCTCAGTGATGGAGTTCTACAACTCTCAGTGATGGAGGAGTTATACAACTCTCAGTGATAGAGTTCTACAACTTGGTGATGAAGTTCTACAACTCGGTGATGGAGTTCTACAACTTGGTGATGAAGTTCTACAACTCAGTGATGAAGTTCTACAACTCATTGATGAAGTTCTACAACTCTCAGTGATGGAGGAGTTCTACAACTCTCAGTGATAGAGTTCTACAACTCTCAGTGATGGAGTTCTACAACTCTCAGTGATGGAGTTGTACAATTCTCAGTGATGAAGTTCTACAACACAGTGATGAAGTTCTACAACTCAGTGATGGAGTGCTACAACTCTCAGTGATGGAGTTCTACAACTCAGTGATGGAGTTCTACAACTCTCAGTGATGGAGTTCTACAACTCTCAGTGATGGAGTTCTACAACTCTCAGTGATGGAGGAGTTATACAACTCTCAGTGATAGAGTTCTACAACTTGGTGATGAAGTTCTACAACTCAGTGATGGAGTTCTACAACTCAGTGATGGAGTTCTACAACTCTCAGTGATGGAGTTCTACAACTCTCAGTGATGGAGTTCTACAACTCTCAGTGATGGAGTTCTACACCTCAGTGATGGAGGAGTTCTACAACTCTCAGTGATGGAGTTCTACAACTCAGTGATGGAGTTCTACAACTCTCAGTGATGGAGGAGTTCTACAACAACTCTCAGTGATGGAGTTCTACAACTCTCAGTGATGGAGTTCTACAACTCAGTGATGGAGTTCTACAACTTAGTGATGGAGTTCTACAACTCAGTGATGGAGTTCTACAACTCAGTGATGGAGTTCTCCAACTCAGTGATGGAGTTCTACAACTCTCAGTGATGCAGTTCTACAACTCTCAGTGATGGAGTTCTACAACTATCTCAGTGATGGATGAGTTGTAGAACTCCATCACTGAGTTGTAGAACTCCATCACTGAGAGTTGTAGAACTCCATCACTGAGAGTTGTAGAACTCCATCACTGAGAGTTGTAGAACTCCATCACTGAGTTGGAGAACTCCATCACTGAGTTGTAGAACTCCATCACTGAGTTGTAGAACTCCATCACTAAGTTGTAGAACTCCATCACTGAGTTGTAGAACTCCATCACTGAGAGTTGTAGAACTCCATCACTGAGAGTTGTTGTAGAACTCCTCCATCACTGAGAGTTGTAGAACTCCATCACTGAGTTGTAGAACTCCATCACTGAGAGTTGTAGAACTCCATCACTGAGAGAGTTGTAGAACTCCATCACCGAGAGTTGTAGAACTCTATCACTGAGAGTTGTAGAACTCCATCACTGAGAGTTGTAGAACTCTATCACTGAGAGTTGTAGAACTCCATCACTGAGAGTTGTAGAACTCCATCACTGAGAGTTGTAGAACTCCATCACTGAGAGTTGTAGAACTCCATCACTGAGTTGGAGAACTCCATCACTGAGTTGTAGAACTCCATCACTGAGTTGTAGAACTCCATCACTAAGTTGTAGAACTCCATCACTGAGTTGTAGAACTCCATCACTGAGAGTTGTAGAACTCCATCACTGAGAGTTGTTGTAGAACTCCTCCATCACTGAGAGTTGTAGAACTCCATCACTGAGTTGTAGAACTCCATCACTGAGAGTTGTAGAACTCCATCACTGAGAGAGTTGTAGAACTCCATCACCGAGAGTTGTAGAACTCTATCACTGAGAGTTGTAGAACTCCATCACTGAGAGTTGTAGAACTCTATCACTGAGAGTTGTAGAACTCCATCACTGAGAGTTGTAGAACTCCATCACTGAGAGTTGTAGAACTCTATCACTGAGAGTTGTAGAACTCCATCACTGAGTTGTAGAACTTCATCACTGAGAATTGTAGAACTCCATCACTGAGAGTTGTAGAACTCCATCACTGAGAGTTGTAGAACTCCATCACTGAGAGTTGTAGAACTCCATCACTGAGAGTTGTAGAACTCCATCACTGAGAGTTGTAGAACTTCATCACTGAGTTGTAGAACTCTATCACTGAGAGTTGTAGAACTCTATCACTGAGAGTTGTAGAACTCCATCACTGAGATTTGTAGAACTTCATCACTGAGTTGTAGAACTCCATCACTGAGAGTTGTAGAACTTCATCACTGAGTTGTAGAACTTCATCACTGAGAGTTGTAGGACTCCATCACTGAGAGTTATAGAACTCTATCACTGAGAGTTGTAGAACTCCTCCATCACTGAGTTGTAGAACTCCATCACTGAGAGTTGTAGAACTCCATCACTGAGAGTTGTAGAACTCCATCACTGAGAGTTGTAGAACTCCATCACTGAGAGTTGTAGAACTCCATCACTGAGAGTTGTAGAACTTCATCACTGAGTTGTAGAACTCTATCACTGAGAGTTGTAGAACTCTATCACTGAGAGTTGTAGAACTCCATCACTGAGAGTTGTAGAGCTCCATCACAGAGAGTTGTAGAACTCATCCATCACTGAGATAGTTGTAGAACTCCATCACTGAGAGTTGTAGAACTCCATCACTGAGAGTTGTAGAACTCCATCACTGAGTTGGAGAACTCCATCACTGAGTTGTAGAACTCCATCACTGAGTTGTAGAACTCCATCACTAAGTTGTAGAACTCCATCACTGAGTTGTAGAACTCCATCACTGAGAGTTGTAGAACTCCATCACTGAGAGTTGTTGTAGAACTCCTCCATCACTGAGAGTTGTAGAACTCCATCACTGAGTTGTAGAACTCCATCACTGAGAGTTGTAGAACTCCATCACTGAGAGTTGTAGAGCTCCATCACAGAGAGTTGTAGAACTCATCCATCACTGAGATAGTTGTAGAACTCCATCACTGAGAGTTGTAGAACTCCATCACTGAGAGTTGTAGAACTCCATCACTGAGTTGGAGAACTCCATCACTGAGTTGTAGAACTCCATCACTGAGTTGTAGAACTCCATCACTAAGTTGTAGAACTCCATCACTGAGTTGTAGAACTCCATCACTGAGAGTTGTAGAACTCCATCACTGAGAGTTGTTGTAGAACTCCTCCATCACTGAGAGTTGTAGAACTCCATCACTGAGTTGTAGAACTCCATCACTGAGAGTTGTAGAACTCCATCACTGAGAGTTGTAGAGCTCCATCACAGAGAGTTGTAGAACTCATCCATCACTGAGATAGTTGTAGAACTCCATCACTGAGAGTTGTAGAACTCCATCACTGAGAGTTGTAGAACTCCTCCATCACTGAGAGTTGTAGAACTTCATCACTGAGTTGTAGAACTTCATCACTGAGTTGTAGAACTTCATCACCAAGTTGTAGAACTCCATCACCGAGTTGTAGAACTTCATCACCAAGTTGTAGAACTCTATCACTGAGAGTTGTATAACTCCTCCATCACTGAGAGTTGTAGAACTCCATCACTGAGAGTTGTAGAACTCCATCACTGAGAGTTGTAGAACTCCATCACTGAGAGTTGTAGAACTCCATCACTGAGAGTTGTAGAACTCCTCCATCACTGAGAGTTGTAGAACTTCATCACTGAGTTGTAGAACTTCATCACTGAGTTGTAGAACTTCATCACCAAGTTGTAGAACTCCATCACCGAGTTGTAGAACTTCATCACCAAGTTGTAGAACTCTATCACTGAGAGTTGTATAACTCCTCCATCACTGAGAGTTGTAGAACTCCATCACTGAGAGTTGTAGAACTCCATCACTGAGAGTTGTAGAACTCTATCACTGAGAGTTGTAGAACTCCATCACTGAGTTGTAGAACTTCATCACTGAGAATTGTAGAACTCCATCACTGAGAGTTGTAGAACTCCATCACTGAGAGAGTTGTAGAACTCCATCACTGAGAGTTGTAGAACTCCATCACTGAGAGTTGTAGAACTTCATCACTGAGTTGTAGAACTTCATCACTGAGAGTTGTAGGACTCCATCACTGAGAGTTATAGAACTCTATCACTGAGAGTTGTAGAACTCCTCCATCACTGAGTTGTAGAACTCCATCACTGAGAGTTGTAGAACTCCATCACTGAGAGTTGTAGAACTCCATCACTGAGAGTTGTAGAACTCCATCACTGAGAGTTGTAGAACTCCATCACTGAGAGTTGTAGAACTTCATCACTGAGTTGTAGAACTCTATCACTGAGAGTTGTAGAACTCTATCACTGAGAGTTGTAGAACTCAATCACTGAGATTTGTAGAACTTCATCACTGAGTTGTAGAACTCCATCACTGAGAGTTGTAGAACTTCATCACTGAGATTTGTAGAACTTCATCACTGAGAGTTGTAGGACTCCATCACTGAGAGTTGTAGGACTCCATCACTGAGTTGTAGAACTCCATCACTGAGAGTTGTAGAACTTCATCACTGAGAGTTGTAGAACTCCATCACTGAGAGTTGTAGAACTCTATCACTGAGTTGTAGAACTTCATCACTAAGTTGTAGAACTCCATCACTGAGTTGTAGAACTTCATCACTGAGAGTTGTAGAACTCCATCACTGAGAGTTGTAGCTTGGGTCCATTGGTTTCATTTTGAGACAAAATTTATAGTCTTTTTTCCTATTAAAAATGTTTTTATATTCAGTATAGTTTAACAGTAAAAGTTCTTTAAATTTTTAAAATTATATTTATTTTTGTGAGTATGTTGAGAGTGCACACACACACACACACACACACACACAAGGGCTACAGTGTGTGTCTCCTCTGGGCATTCTGTATCTAAATCAGTCAGAATTGGCGGCAAGCATCTTTACCCCTTGTGCCCTACTGTGCTCCTAGTGACCGCATCCTCTTCAGCTCTGGTCCAGGAAGCTGCTTCACCAAATCTGCCCTAGCCATCACTCTGTATGTCTTATTACAGCACACTATTTTTTGTTTTTGTTTTGTTTTTTCGTTTTTTTCAAGGCAGGGTTTCTCTGTGTAGTCCTGGCTGTCCTGGTACTCACTCTATAGACTAGAGATCTTAAACTCAGAAATCCACCTGTGTCTGCCTCCAAGTGCTGGGATTAAAGGCTTGGGCCACTACACAAGTTTTATAGAAGTTTAAAAAAAATTTAAAAAAAGTCCTTTGAGAGGAGGGAGGCTCCATAAGATCAGGCTGTGGGCATGCCTGTGAACCAGTTCTTCCTACACTGCGACCCTTGAACACAATTCCTCCTATGGTGGTGACCCCCAACCATAAAATTATTTTCATGGCTACTTTGTAACTGTAATTTTGCTACTGTTACGAATCATAACTGTAAATGCCTGTGTTTTCTGATGGTCTAAGGTGAAAAACTCATTCCACCTGCCCCCAGAGGGATTGTGACCCACAGGTTGAGAACCACAGCTGGAGAGCATTTCCTTAATTAGTGATTGATTGGGGGAGGGCCCAGCTCATCATGGGTAGTGCCATCCCCGGGCTGGTGGTCCTGGGTTCTACACGAAAGCTGTGGGAAGCAAGCCTATAAGCAGCACCCTCCACAGCCTCTGCATCAGCTCCTGCTTCCAGGTTCCTACCTGTTTGAGTTCCTGTCCTGACTTCCTTCCATGAACAGTTCTATGGACATGTAAGTTAACTAAATCCTTTCTTCTCCAAGTTGTTTTGGTTATGGTGATTATTGCAGCAATAGAAACCCTGACTAAGAGAAAATAACTGTAAAAATATTAAATACAACGGTTTTGTTTCTTTGTTATTTTATGGGTATGAGTGTTTGCTCATATGTATACCTGTGCCAGCAGAGGTCAGACAAGGATGTCAGATCCCCTTGTACTGGCATTTCAGATGGTCACACACTGCCACCTGGGTGCTTTGGAACCCAACCCAAGCCCTCTGCAAGAACAAGTGCTCTTAGCCGAGCTTGGTGACACACGCCTTTAATCCCAGCACTTGGGAGGCAAAGGCAGACGGATTTCTGAGTTCGAGGCCAGCCTGGTCTACAGAGTGAGTTCCAGGACAGCCAGGGCTACACAGAGAAACCCTGTCTCGAAAAACAAAACAATACAAAACAAAACAAAACAAAACAAAAACAAACAAACAGAACAAGTGCTCTTAACTGTGGAGCCATCTCTCTAGCTCCTAGGGTCTTTTGAGACAGGGTTTCACTATGTAGCCCAGGCTGGTTTCCAATTGTCTATGTAACCAAGGCTGGCCTTGAACTTTGATCCTCCTGCCTAACTATCTTAGATGGTTTATACCCTTTGAACCCACTTTCAGGGTTATCACCTCTATTTCACTGATGAAACAAACAACAAAACCCAAAGCCCCCTGTCTTAGTCAGGGTTTCTATTCCTGCACAAACATCATGACCAAGAAACAAGTCGGGGAGGAAAGGCTTACACTTCCATACTGCTGTTCATCACCAAGGAAGTCAGGACTGGAACTCAAGCAGGTCAGGAAGCAGGAGCTGATGCAGAGGCCATGGAGGGATGCTCTTTACTGGCTTGCTTGCCCTGGCTTGCTCAGCCTGCTCTCTTATAGAACCAAGACTATCAGCCCAGAGATGGTCCCACCCACAAGGGGCTTTTCCCCCTTGATCACTAATTGAGAAAATGCCTTACAGCTGGATCTCATGGAGGCATTTCCTCAACTGAAGCTCCTTTCTCTGTGATAACTCCAGCTGTGTCAAGTTGACACAAAACTAGCCAGTACACCCCCTAAAAACCATGGCCAACAAACTGAAGTCCCAGGTTCAATACTCCCAGGGAGTGTCAGAGTCTTAAGATCTATCATGAAGCCTGCTGGTCACACAGCCTACTTGATAAGCCAGAAAGGGGAAGTGGTAAGGATTCCAAGTAGGGACTCGGGGACCAACTGTGTTAAGATGAAATCTTTGACGTAACCCAGGCTTTCTCAATATTCCGGAAACGGCTGCCCAGATGCTATCTGGTTCCCATCTTCTGAGGCCCTGCTGCCCACCCAAGCTATGATAGACATATTTTGGAACTGGCAACTGGAGGAGGGGACCTAGGTTGCTCTCTCCATCATGCCCCAGAACAGATAGTGTCTGTGTCAGCGTTTACCACACTGTGACAAGAGATCACACAGCTGGGAGGGACCAAAAGTCAGTCTGGAAGCTTTGTTAGTTATTATCATTATTTCTTGGTTTTAATCCTTAGTCCCTAGCTTGCAGGAAGCCTTCTACCACAGGGTAGAAAGAGGCTCCCTCGAGTCATCCTCTGACTGCATGAGCAAACTGTGGTTTGCACATGTGCACAGTGGCAGGTCC
This sequence comes from Mus musculus, assembly GCF_000001635.26. Lineage (NCBI taxonomy): Eukaryota > Metazoa > Chordata > Mammalia > Rodentia > Muridae > Mus > Mus musculus. Next base: position 29,111,938 of record NC_000083.6, read on the forward strand.
CCAAGGATCTGGGACCAACTACATCGTAGAAGGAGAGAACTGACACCTGCAAGTTGCCCTTTGACCCCCACATATGAACCTCATGCGGCATGCATGTGCATCTCCCCACATCCTCCACCTCTCCACACATATGTACACACCCCTACACAAGTATTTGCACAAAATAAATATACACAAATATACACAAACTACATAAATTAATAAGTGTTATATAAATATATAAATGTGTATATAATATATATATGTGATATATATATATAAATATATATATATTTATATTCTTTTTTCTTTTTGGTTTTTCAAGTTGGGGTTTCTCCTGCCTCACTGGAACTCACTGTATAGACCAGGCTGGCTTCGAGCTCACAGAAATCCACCTGCCTCCACCTTTCAAGTGCTGGGATTAAGGGTGTGTTCCACCACCATCTCCTGAATAAGTGTATTTTTTTTTTAATGTCTAAAACTTCAATCTAGTAGGGATGATTATAGAATTCAAGTGCTCTGGCTTTTGTGGCCGTAACCCATCCTCCTAAGGGCTAATTCAATACAAAATCTCTTTATTTACACGGAATGGTGTCTTTCTTATGCATGAGGTTCTTACACACGTTTGAGTGTATTGCTGTCTTTTTTTTTCCTTTTCCTTTTTTTTTTTTTTTTTTTTTTTTTTAAATCTCTGAGAAAAAGCCTAGCCATGTAACCCAGGCTGGCTTTGAACTCAGATCCCCCTGCATAACTCAGATTCCAAGTGCAGCCCCAATCCCATCCTGTACCACAGGATGCTCATTCCCGTCCTGTTCTACAGCATCCTCCATCCGTCTTCACGCTCTGGTACCATCATGCTCCGGTACCACGCTGCTCTCATGATTGTTGGTCTGCAACCTATTAGCTTAGTCTGTTTCCTAAGAAGGAAGCTTGCTGCAAGCTCCCCTCCTGTCAAATATGCTGTCCTTGAGTGAGGACCTGAGGTGAGGGGGAGGGTCTTAGTTAGGGTTTTACTGCTGTGAACAGACACCATGACCAAGGCAAGTCTTTTTTTTTCCTATTTATTTATTTAATGTATGTGAGTACATTGTAGTTGTACATATGGTTGTGAGCCTTTATGTGGTTGTTGGGAATTAAATTTAGGATCTCTGCTTACCCCGGTCGGCCCTACTTGCTCGGTCCCTGCTTGCTCCAGCCCAAAGATTTATTTATTATTATAAATAAGTACGGGGCTGGTGAGATGGCTCAGCAGGTAAGAGCACCCGACTGCTCTTCCAAAGGTCCTTAGTTCAAATCCCAGCAACCACATGGTGGCTCACAACCATCTGTAACAAGATCTGATTCCCTCTTCTGGTGTGTCTGAAGACAGCTACAGTGTACTTACATATAATAAATAAATAAATCTTAAAAAAAAATAAGTACACCGTAGCTGTCTTCAGACACACCAAGATCAGATCTCATTACGGATGGTTGTGAGCCATTATGGATAGTTGCTGAGATTTGAACTCAGGACCTTCGGAAGAGCAGTTGTTGCTCTTACCCACTGTGCCATCTTGCCAGCCCCAGGGCTAGTCTTATAAGGACATTTAATTGGGGTTGGTTTACAGGTTCAGAGGTTCATCCCATTATTATCAAGACAGGAACAGGGCAGCATCCAGGCAGGCATGGTGCAGGAGGAGGTGAGAGTTCTACATCTTCATCTGAAAGCTGCTAGCAGTAGACTAGTTTCCAGGCAGCTAGGATGAGGGTCTTAAAGCCCATACCCACAGTGACACACCTACTCCAACAAGACCACACCCACTCTAACAAGGCCACACCCATTCCAACAAGTTCACACCTTCTAAAAGTGCCAAGCATATACAAACCATCACAGGGGTATTGTTCCCCTGTGGCATTTTCTGCACCAGTTGTAGCCACAGAGGCTTCTCTTGCTTGACCTTCCTACTGGGCTGAGGACACTCTGGCCTTGTTACTACAGGCTGAGTGTGATGCGCGCGCGCGCGCGTAAACACACACACACACACACACACACACACACACACACACAGAACCTCTGCTCACAACCTCTCCCCAGCCCTAACTTTCTGCTACAATTCCAGGACCCAGGGCATCAGGCAAGACAGAAGGTGCAGCCAGGGCCCCTTTCCAGGGGAAGTTCCCTAGATGAACGCAGGAGATGAGGCAGCCAGGGAACGGAAAGGGGCGATTGGGCAAGAGACAAGACTGTTGACAGTTGCAGAGTGTGTGGGCTCTGTGGGCTGAGCAGACAGTGACCTCCTCACAGGTCCGGGAGCACCAGCAAACGGCAGCCTCTGAGAGGTGGGATTTGGGACTCACCCCAGCAGGCAATGCTGCTGTGTGGAGGGGCTGGGGAGGGACAGTACGGGTCCCATGCAGTTTCTTTTCCTTCTTTCTTTCCTTCCTTCCTTTCTTTTTTTCCTTCTTCCTTCCTTCGAGATGGGGGTCTTTCTATGTAGCCAAGGCTGGCCTTGAACTCACAGAGATCCACCTGACTCTGCCTCCTAAATTCTGGGATTAAAGGTATATACTGCCAACCGACTTTTTTTTTTTTTTTTTTTTTTTTTGAGATGGGGTCTTGTGTAGCTCAGGTTGGTCCTAAACTCACTACACAGCGGAAGATGACCTTGAACTCTTGATCTTCCTGCCTCCATCTTCAGGGTGCTGGGGTCATACTTCAAAGCCCAACTCCTGTCTAGCTTCTGAGTCTCAGGAGTGCAAATTGAACTTCCGTACTCCTGTACTGTCTGACAGAGGCCCGAGCTGTATGTATTACTCCTGTGAGTGAGGAGTAGATTGTGGACTTGTGAGATGGGGCAGGTCTTCTTGGCTTCTTAGAGACTCTGTTTCTCTATCCGTTAGTGAGTGAAGCTGGGGTGGGGTGGGGTGGGGTGGGACAGGCTATTGGGACTAGGTGGCTCTCGGGTGTTGGCAGTGGGAGACCATTGGCTGTGGTTGGCTTTTCCCAAGGTAAGTTTCACACTGGGCTAACCCAGTTTCTCACCTCTCTGTGACAAGATGGTAGGGATGGGAGATCCTGTAGTCTCTGGCAGATGTCAGGTTGTGGTCCTACTGTGTTGTGGTCCTACTATGTCCTCCGTTCTTTCATTCTTACATTTTGTTTATTTTTCTTTAGCCCAGCCCCCCTCCTCTCCAATTCTTGATGGGAGGCCTCGGGGCCCTGTTCTATGAGCTAAAATCCATGTCTGTGCCATCGTGGCCAGCCATCTCTTGGTGGCTAGCAGCAGGGCTCATTGGCTTCCAAGTTTGCTCCAGGTGAGGGGAGAGGTGTAGGAGACACCTGGGGCTTGATTGTTTGACTGGTTGTGAGGGGCCTTTCATTGTGCAGGGTGTATAGGAGAATCCATCAGAAACACGGGCATGAGGCCGGAGGGTACCCTGCAGCTGACTACAGAAGGGTCTTTTGGAGTCACCAAGTGAAGGGTAAGGGTAATTGCCTAGGAGCTGAGTGTGTGGAGTGTGTGTGTGTGTGTGTGTGTGTGTATGTGTGTGTGTGTGTGTGTGTGTGTGTGAGAGAGAGAGAGAGAGAGAGAGAGAGAGAGAGGCTTTCATGGACTCACCAAAGAAGGTCCCCACTGTCTGTCAGTGACCATTCCTGCCTGTGACCAATTTAGGACATGCTATTATGGAATAGGGGTGTCAGGGTCAGTGATGGATGGCGATATCCTGACCTAGGATGACCAGTATTCTGACAGACTTGGAGGCCTCGCTGGCCTCAGGGTATAGTATGATTCCCTTCCCTAGATGTCTTTGCCTGGTGGAGCTGAGTGAGGTGACCCTAGGTACCACTTTCCTACGAAATGCCAGGGGACTTCTGGGAACACACTGCAGAGAGGTGTTCCCCACATTCGAAGAGCTTATTTGGGGATTTGAACTCCTCTGCCTCTGGAGGTCCATTACTGCAGGAGCCTCATCTGGCCAGGTCTGTGCCTTTATCCGCTCACAGGGAGTACACGGTGCTTCTGTGACTTTCTGAGCTCAGGGCCAGCCCTGGCTGCCCAGGAAGCACAGCTGGCCTGCATGTGGACAGCTCTGAAGTCTTTGTCCCATCCAGGGCTGCTTCCCTGGTGTGTCCGCTTCCTTACAGAGTCGTGGTTCCAGAAACGGCCCTGGGGAGGTCCGTCCTGGGTGAGACAGGCAGCCAGTTTCAAGGAGACTCACTCCTTCAGTTTCTGGTTGGCTCTGTGTGGAGCCCAGCTGTTACTTGGACGACTTTGAGCCTCATGCCCATCAGTGACATCATCACTGTTGTCAATGTGGCCTTTACCCAGCAGTCCCCGGGGACCCGACACCCAACTCGATCAGGGCCAACAAATATTTGCTAACTGCCAGCTGAATGCCAAGCACTGGTGTATAGTTTAGTAAAAGGTGATTCGAATTTGCAGGATAAACGAGTTGAAGACGTTTCTGAGAATGGAAATTGAGAAAGTGGAACCAGAAAGGGGGTACTCCTTGCTGGGGTGGCGTGGTTTTAACTTTAATTTTCTTGCTTGAGCCTCACATGATTCTGGTGGTAAATGTTACTCTGATTTTTGCTTTTCCTTAGCTTGTATGTGAGTGTGTATGTGTGTGTGTGTCTGTGAGCTTGTGAGCGTGAGTATGTCTCTGTGTGTGATTGCGTGTTTTAGAGAGCATGTGTGAGTATGTCTGTGAGTGTGTGAGAGTGTGTATGAGTGTATGTGTGTTGAGCATGTATGTGTGAATGTGTGTATGTGTGTGTGAATGTGTATGCATATGTAAGTGTGTATGAGTGTGTGTGGGCATGAGCGTGAACATGTGTTTAAGTATGTATGACTGTGTGTGTATGTGTGTGTGTGTGTGTGTGTGTGTGAGAGAGAGAGAGAGAGAGAGAGAGAGAGAGGCAAGGTCTCACTCTGTAGAATACGCTGGTCTTGAATGCACTGTGGTCTCTGTCTTAGCCTCCCAGGGATTATTGGCAGACATCACCACACCCAGATACTTGTCTGCTTCTAGTGAGGAAACTGAGTCACTGAGAGGGTGAGTGGGTTGCCTGAGGCTGCCTTACTGGAGAGAGCAGGGCCAGGAGGGAAAGAAGAGCTCCACCTGACTTCAGAGCTCGCTCCCCATAGAGCCTCCTTTCCCTTGACTCTAGGCCTCTACTGTTACCTGCCCTCAGCAGGTCTCTCCTTGACTGTATGTCCTTGAGGCTGGAGCTGCCCCCTAACAGTCATAAAGGGGAGGGGCTTTCCTCTTAGGGGGATGTTGTAGGGAGGTGGACAGTGGCTTTCTGGGTGTGGGTGAATGTGGCCAAGGAGGGGTACATGCCCCATCACTGTTTGGTGCAGTATAGGGGTGACACATGCAGAAAATACTGGTGACATTCAGGCGGCTGAATGCAAGGACTTTCTAGCCTTTTCCTAGAAATCTGCAGAACTGGGCTGATAGCAGTGACTGATATACCCTGGCGTCACTTGTCCCACTGACCAATATACTGTGAGACGGAGGCATTTGCCCCAGTTTACTTCTTATCCACGTGCCCCTCTGCACCCACACTCTCTGACGTCTGTGTGTTTACTGTAACAGTCGGAAGGCAGGTGACAGGATCACCCCTCCCCAGCAGATATCTTTGTGGACAGGGTCTTCCCATGCAGCCCTGGCTGGCCCCGAACTCACTGTGGAGACCAGGCTGCCACTGAACTCAGAGATCCTTCTGTCTCTACCTCTGGAGTGCTGGGATTAAAATGTGTGCTACCACGCCTGGCTCAATCAAAGTCTTAAAAGAGGGTCCCATCCTGACTCTAATGCCTTCAGCGTGCCGAGTGAACCCATGGGAAGTAATGGTTTCAGATATAACCTATGTTCACATTTCTGTAGTTGTTTCCTAAGTATATCTCAAAAAATCATTTATTTAAGTGTGTGTGTGTGTGTGTGTGTGTGTAGGTTAGTGAGGAGCCTACAGGGTCAGTTCTCTTATTTTACCATGTGTATTCTGAAGTTCAAACTCAAGGCATGCTTGGTGACAAGCGCTTTTATCTGCTGGGCCATCTCACCAGCATGCATGCGCATATATATATACATATACACATATATACACACACGCGTGTGTGTGTGTGTGTGTGTACATGCATGTGCATATGTGTTGAATGGGTATATGTGTCCATGTACACACATGCATGGGCCAAAGTGTGTTGCCTGCTGTGATCCTCCGTTTCTCTCTGTCCTTAAGAAAAGGAATCTGGTCTCAATTAGATGCTCATAGCTTTGGCTAGAGGGGCTGGCAGCCTCCCAGCGTCCACCTGCTTAACCCCCATCTTTGGGTCAGAGGCATGCAGTCCTTTCTGACTTTGTTATGTGGTGCCAGGTGTTTGAAGTCAGGACCTCAGGCCTGCACAGCTGGCGCTCTCCTCAGCTCTGGCCTTGTGAGTGATGGATGAGGTAGCGGGTGTGCGCCTCTGCACCTGGCTCCAGATCCCCCTTTCCCCTCCCTTTTTAGCTAGGGAACCCAGTTGGAGATTGTGTATCATCTCTAAGTTCATTTCTCTTCAGTCTCTTTTTCTTTCTTTCTTTCTTTCTTTCTTTCTTTCTTTCTTTCTTTCTTTCTTTCTTTCTTCCTTCCTTTCTCTATCTCTCTCTCCCTCTCCCTCTCTCCCTCCCTCCCTCCCTCCCTTCTTTCTTTCTTTCTTTATTTCTTTCTTCCTTCCTTTCTCTCTCTCCCTCTCCCTCTCTCCCTCCCTCCTTTCTTTCTTTCTTTCTTTCTTTCTTTCTTTCTTTCTTTCTTTCTTTCTTCCTTTCACCAGTATTGGTGTGTGTTGTGACTGTCCTTTGGCAGGGAGAGGCCCAGAGATGCCAGATCTGCTGCTGCCTGCAGCATAAGGCTGGACACACACACACAGACACACAGAGTGAACATTTTCATTAAACTTTAGGACTATACAGGGAATGAGGTTGCCTCCTTTGAGCTCTGTGCTGTTGTAGGGGATGGGGTGGGGGTGGGGCTCATCCAGGAGAGGATTTGCGACTGTCTCCTGTCCCTTAGATTGGCCACCATCCCTGCAGCAGACCCTCTGAGCTCCTCTCAGCCTGTAACCTTCCATCTTGAGCTCCGTTGGAATCTGCTTCCCCCTCCCAACCTTCCAATCCTTCTGCAAATCCTATACTCTTCCTCAAATACCACCAGCCTCCTCTCCACTCCGCTCATGTCCCGACACCCTGGGTATCAGTGTCTTCCACTTCACTAGTGCAAGGGGCCCAGCCTTAGTGTCCAGCTGGAAGCATGGGGGTGCCTGCAGAGAGGGCTTGGAAGTGGCTGGTGGCAGCCATGTGGGGATGGTGACTGAGACTGGAAAGTGTTAGCTAGATGGGGTGGTGCTTTGGGATGTAGGGAACTGGGATGGGAGGAAGTCTGGTGTTCAGGGAACCATCAGTGGGTCTCAAGTGGTTCCCACAGACGATGCGGACACTTGGAAGGAAGAAGAAGCTGTGTCATGTAGACCCTAAGAACGGGAGAGGCAGGGACACTTCCATTTGTGTTAAGGAGAGAAATGAGAGCCAGGGATCAGTGGGTAAGAGCGCATGGGGCACCAGCATAAGGACCAAAGTTCAAATCCCCAGCATGTATGTAAAAGCCAGGCATGGCCACATGTGCCTGTGAGCTCCCTCCCCCAACAGTAACAGAAGATCACTGGGGCTGACTTGCTGGCCAGTCTAGCCAGTTCTAGGTTCTTTGAGAGACCCCGTCTCAATGGAGTAAGGCAGACAGTGAGAATAGGGCATCTTGTGTCCTCCTCTGGCATCTGGGAACACACACACCATATATGCACACACATATATACACATACACACATACGTATATATACATACATACCTACATGGACACATACACACATACATACACACCCACATATACACATGTATACAGACATATATACACAAATATATATGCACACATATACACACATATACATACATATATACATGTACATACATATATACACATATATACATATGTATATACACACAAATATATATACATGTATACAACATATACATACACATATGCAAACATATGCACAAATACATATACATTCACATAATACACATTTTCACCACCCATACACTTATACACATACACCGATATGTACATATACACTCATACATACATATGGACACACACACATATATGTGTATATGTATATATATATACATATACATGCACACATATATACACATATATGCATATGCACAAATACATATACACACATACACACATGTACACATGCATATATAAATATATACAAATACATATACACATGTACACACATACACATATACACAAATACATATACACATATACACACATATACACAAATACATACATATACAAATATACACATAATATACATACATATACACACATGCATATACACAAATACATATACATGTACATATACACACATACACATAACACAACACACACACACATACAATGTATTGAAAGGGGGGAAAGATGGAGGGATGAGGCTGAGGAGGGAACAGTAGAGCTTAAGATCAGTTACTCTGATGCTGTTGGAGTCCAGAACCTGAGCTGGAGCAAGGACAGCAGGAGTTGTCCAGGAGCAATTCTGCCTCCAGACAGCAAAATCCCAAAGATTCGAAGGCAGGACCTTCCTGTCTTGTGTTCCTCCTGCAGCTGTCAGTGCAGGCTTCCAGACTGGCACAGAGACTGGAGGAGTTAGGCGAAGAGCTCAGAAGGCAGCTGGAAGTGAAGGGGGTCTTCCACAGGGCAGGGGCTTGAGCAGGTGGATGTGGACCAGGCTATGCAGGGGCTCTGTCAGCCATGGAAGGATGGGGACACTGGCTGTGCTCAGTAGCTGGGGAACGGGGATGGATTCAGTGGTTCATCACCCTTTTCTCCTCTGTCCCCAGGCCTGAGGCACAATGGAGAAAGGAAAGGGAGTGTCCAGAAAAGGCCGGAAGCTGGCATCCAGCCGGCGGAGGCAGGCACGAGAGCCAGCTGACGGTCAGGATGCCCCCGTGGCCGCGGAGGCTGAGTCCTGGCCCTCTGATGCTGATGCGGAGCTTCAGGGCTTCTTCCAGGACTGTGGAGCCAAGGAAAGGGGCTTTGTTACCCGGGAGGATCTGGCGGTGAGCATGGGGCCCTGGAATCACACCTGGAATCCTTTCGTGCAGATTCTTGAATTTTCCTATTCTAAGGCTTAGCTTGCTTGCTTATTCCCTCCTGCATCCAAATTCACTCTCAGATAGTATTAAGAATTTGTTTATACCAACACATAGGTGACTGATGAGGCTTAAAATATTACCCTTTCCTGGAAACATTTGCATTTTAACAAAGGAGAGAACTTTGTGCCCCAGAAATAACTCAAATATAGTGATGTGTGAGTGTTTTAAAAGACTTATTATTACTACTATTATTATTACTATTATTATTATGAGACAGGGCCTCTCTATACAGCCCTGGATGTCTTGGAACTCATTGTACAGACCAGGCTGTCCTTGAACTCACAGAGTTCAGTCTCTGCCTACTATGCTTGGCTATTTCTATTTTTTTTTTCTTTTTTTTTTTCAATCCTTTTTTTTTTAATTAGGTATTTTCCTCATTTACATTTCCAATGCTATCCCAAAAGTCCCCCATACCCTCCTCCCCACTCCCCTACCCACCCACTCCCACTTTTTGGCCCTGGCGTTCCCCTGTACTGGGGCATATAAAGTTTGCGTGTCCAATGGGCCTCTCTTTCCAGTGATGGCCGACTAGGCCATCTTTTGATACATATGCAACTAGAGTCAAGAGCTCCGGGGTACTGGTTAGTTCATAATGTTGTTCCACCTATAGGGTTGCAGATCCCTTTAGCTCCTTGGATACTTTCTCTAGCTCCTCCATTGGGGGCCCTGTGATCCAACCAATAGCTGACTGTGAGTATCCACTCCTTCTATTTCTATTATTTTTAATAGTGTGACACTGGGTAGGGGTGGCACACACCTTTAATTCCAGTGCTTAAGAGACAGAGGCAGGTGGATCTCTGTGAGTTGGAGGCCAGCCTGGGTTACACAATGAAACCCTGTCTCACCCCTGCTCCCAAACCCCCAATAATGTGCATACGTATGGACTTGTGTACAGTGATACATAGGTACCACAGAGTCCAGAAGACGGTCCTGGAGTTACATGCAGCTGTAAGCCACCTGACATGGGTGCTGGGAACCAAACATGGGTTCTCTGTATGAATAGTATGCACTGCTAACTGCTGGGCCATCTTTCCAACCCTTGTGAGAGAGATTTTCGAGACAGGTCTCTCTATGTAGCACCGTTTGGTCTCAATTCTCTTGCTTCAGCCTCCCCAGTCCTGGGATGACCGGTAGGCTCACCACACTTGACTTGGGGTGTTTAGAACAGGGATATTCATCTTGGGGAACAGTCAGAGTACTAGGGACTGAAACAGGTTAATGAGTGTAAGTCTCCCGAGGGACCACAGTGTGGCTTTCAGTAAGAGGCTTTGGCCCGTGGTCCAGACCAACATGGCTGACGATTTCTTCTTATTTAGTGCAAAAGGGCATGCGGGGGTCTGCTGCTACTTCTAGGTGTCACTCCACATTCCATTTTGTCCTTTCCCTATCTGGACGGTTGCTATAGGGACCCAGGTATGGCTCAGTTGGTAACGCACTTGCCTACCATGCACAAGGCCCCAGGTTCAGTTCTTGCCACCAGATAAAGTGAGCATGGTAGCACATGTGACCCCAGCACTCAGGAGCTGGGGGCAGGAGGGTCATAAGTTTGAAGTCATCCCTTCTACATATCCATCTTGTGTGCAGGTGGGTGGGAGCATGCACGCCACAGTGCATGTGTGGAGGTCAGAGGGCAACCTGTATGAATTGGTTCTTTCCTTCCATGGGGTCAAACTCAGGTTGTTAGGCTCAGAGGCAAGCACCTTTACCTGGTGAGCCATCTCACCAGCCAAAGAAAGATCTTATCTAATTTATTACTAATTAACCAGGGATTATAGCGAAATGTCATGAGCAGGGCACAGAGCCCTTGAGCTCAGAGACTTGTAGGCAGTGAGGGTAACGTGGCTCGGTTCAATTTGAAAAGATGGCTAATGTCCAACAGGCCCTGAATCCTCGCCAGAAACTGACTTCATCTTTCCTAGATGAAACTTTCAAGTTAATGAGTGACTTCAGTATGTCTGGGACTTTTAAAAATAAGATGTGTGTGTATTCGTGCATGGGTGTGTTCTTGTGCGTGTGTGTTTCTGCCACTGTGCAGTTCAAGCTTCTGGCCAATTCTCCTGTCTTTGTCTCCCATCCTGAAGTGTTGGGATTACAGGCGAGTCACCCAAATCTAGCCTTTAACATGGTGTTTGAAGATCAAACTCAGGCTTGCTTGGTAGTATGTGAAAGACTATTTCAGGGGAGCTGCAACATACACATGTACACACACACAACCACACATACATATGTATTCCACAAGCACACACACATGCATATGTACAGCACACATATATACATGCACATTCCACACACACATCCCACACATATGCACATGCACACATTCAACACACACACAATCACACATGCACACACACAGAGCTACTGGCTGTATGCAGAGAATCCATGACAGACCAAGGTCCAAATAGTTGAACCAATGAGTTTTTATTGGGGTTCCTAACAGGAGTAGGGGCGCAGAGTTACAGAAGCAGGATGGCCCAGAAGCAGCTGTATTATCAGAGTGCCCCACCCTAACTCGCAGTAATTCTGGAGCACTGCATAGTTTACAGGCAGTGCAAGAATCTCCTCTCTGCCTGGGGCTGGTCAGTGTCTCCTCCCACACAGGTTGTTTACTTATTCTATAAATCTGGGAAGGCTCCCTCCAGAGCCCTGCAAGCTTCAGCTTCCCTACACACGTGACTTCTGCTAGAAGAGTCTCCTGACTCCCTCTGTCTACTGGCAGGAATGTTTCGATTCAGAGGCAATTGCTTCACAACACACAGCGAGAACTTTTACCCTACTAAGCTGTCTCCTGGCCTGAGACTGGACCTTTTCATCAATGAGACTAGTTTGGTCTACATATCAAGTTCCAGGCTAGCCAGGGCTTCAGAGTGAGATCCTGTCTCAAAAACCAAAAAGAAGACAGTGAGATATGACCAGTCCATTCCCCTGGTACGGACAGTTCATGGCTGTTTTCCACCTCTGGATGGTCATGCAATCATAGAGTATGATCTTACCTTTTTGACTTAGTCTCAAGTCTCAGATAATTTTTCTTGTCATTATAAATAATTTCGCTGGGCATGGTGGTGCACAGCTTTAATCCCAGCACTCGGGAAGCAGAGGCAGGCGGATTTCTGAGTTTGAGGCTAGCCTGGTCTACAAAGTGAGTTCCAGGACAGCCAGGGCTGTACAGAGAAACCCTGTCTCAAAAAACCAAAAAAAAAAAAAAAAAAAAAAAAAAACCAAACAAAAAAATTTCCCTGTTTCTTGATGTATGAAAGACTTTGGTTCTTTCTTTCTTTCTTTTCTTGCTTTCTTTTTTTTTTTAAAGATTTTATTATATATATACACACACACATACATACACACACATATGAGTACACTGTAGCGGTCTTCAGAGACACCAGATCCCGTTACAGATGGTTGTGAGCCACCATGTGGTTGCTGGGAATTGAACTCAGGACCTCTGGAAGAGCAGTCAATGCTCTTAACCGCTGAGCCATCTCTCCAGCCCCGATTTGGGTTATTTCTAAAGGTGAAGCCTGGGTGTAGATTAAACCCATGGGACTTCTTGGATTTAATATATAAAATCATCCCTTAGGCCAAAACTAGTTCCTGTCTAGAAATTACACATGGAATTTGGAAATTCAAAATAGGTTCAACTTCCCTCCCCCCAACCCTCACAGTGGTTTTCTGTGTAGTCCTGGTTGTCTGGGAACTCACTCTGTAGACCAGGCTAGCCTTGAACACATAGAATCCACTGTCCTCAGCCTCCCGAGTGCTGGGATTAAAGGTGTAAGCCAACATGTGTTTGGCATAAGGGTTGAGAGTTTTTGTTTTTTTTTTTTTTTGTTTTTTTTTTTTTTTTTAAATTAAGATTTATTTATTTATTATATGTAAGTACATTGTAGCTGTCCTCAGACACTCCAGAAGAGGGAGTCAGATCTCGCCACGGATGGCTGTGAGCCACCATGTGGTTGCTGGGATTTGAACTCTGGACCTTCGGAAGAGCAGTCGGGTGCTCTAACCCACTGAGCCATCTCACCAGCCCAAGTTTTTGTTTTTTTTAAAGATTTATTTATTTATTATATGTAAATACACTGTAGCTGTCTTCAGACACACCAGAAGAGATCTCATTACGTCAGATCTCATTACGGATGGTTGTGAGTCACCATGTGGTTGCCGGGATTTGAACTCAGGACCTCTGGAAGAGCAGTCACTGCTCTTAACCACTGAGTCATCTCACCAGCTCGGGGTTGAGTTTTTAAAGCCTCCATTGCAGATGTTTCTGTTGGATGCCCAGCTGTTTTCATTCCTTTTCTCTTTGCCACAACAATGAGAACCTGGAAGGAAACCTGATTTTACCCAAGGGAGAAAGGGTTTTCTTGGCTCACAGTCCCTCATAGAGGGATGGCTTGGAGGTAGGAGCATGAGGCAGCTGGACACAGCGTGTCCACAGTCAGGAAGTGGAGAGACATGAACGTTGGTATTCAGTAGCTTCCTCCCTTCCTCTTTTTCATTCAGCCTGGGATCCCCACCCAAGGGACAGTACCACCCACATTCCAGGTGGGTCTCTCCTCCTGGCTAACCCTACTGGAAAGTCCCTCACAGAAGTACCCAGAGTGATTCTCAACCTAGCCACCTTGATAAGGACTAGCCAGCCAGCTTTCCTCAGATTGAAGGGGCACCTGGGATGTGGAACCTTGGGTATGTCCCTAATTTTGGAACAGCTTGTCAACCTTCATCCAACCTCAGTCTATGAACCCAGCTCCAGCAGGTGGGCATTCTCTAGGAGGTGACCAGTTTTTCGGCCTGGAAATGGCCTTCTCCAGCTCCTGAGAAGGTTTCACAGTGTTGGTGCCAATCCTGTCCCTGAAAACCAGCTTGTCACAGTTGATTACATGAGGATCGTTATATAAAAATGACACCCCAGTTAGGTGCTGGTTTGTATGATTGCTTTATCCAGTTCTATCCTGGTAAATGGGAAGGCAGAGTCCTTTGAACATGTGCAAAATGAAAAAACAAACAAACAAACAAACAAACAAACAAAAAAGAAAAAAGAAAAAAGAAAAGCAAGAACCAAAGCCAAAAGCAAAACCAAAAGTAAAAACCTGTAATGTTCTAGAATGTAAGGAGATAGCATAAAAGCACTGGTTCCAGAACCTCCTATGAAGGGCAATGAGATTCAAATGCTGCTTCGCTTCAGTCTCCCAAAGACAGGAGGCGCACCTGGAATGCAGAGTTTGCACCCTAAAACAGGGAAGTCCTGGCCAGACTGGCTGCTTAGAGCAAGGTCTTAATGGGAGAAACTTAATCTAGGATTACAAAGACCTGGTAACAGAGGCAGGGGGATCTCAGGTTCAAACCCAGTATGCTCTACATAGTCAGTCTGGGAAATAATGAAATAGAGAAATCCTGTATCCAAAAACATGGAGAGTTCAAGACCAGCCTGGGCTAAATGAGAGCTTGTCTCAAAAACAACCCCACCCCCAACCCTGCTGTAGCAATCAGTGATATCCCACTACACATGTGCAGCTCCACAGCCTAGAGTTCTCCAATCGTCACCCCAGGGTCCCTTTCTGCTCTGACCGATGTCCTGGTTCCTGTGACCTCATAGCCTGGGGAAGACAGAATCTCTTGATTGGATGGTTGTACCTATGGCACTTTCTTTTGTCTTTCATTGCAGGTTCATGTAGCCCAGGCTAGCTTCTAACTCACTGTGTAGCTGAGGCTACCCTGGAGTTCTGATCCTCCTGCCCCTGACTCTGGAATACTGGAATTGTAGACATCACCGTGCAGCATAAATTATGGGGTGCTGGGAGTTGAACCCAGAAGCTTGTGCAAGTGTCTATCTCCTGCATAGCACCCACAGCCTAACTTCTTATTTTTGATTTATTTATGAATACAATGTCGCTGTCTTCAGACACTCCAGAAGAGGGCATCAGATCCCATTACAGATGGTTGTGAGCCACCATGTGGTTGCTGGGAATTGAACTCTGGACCTCTGGAAGAGTAGTCAGTGCTCTTAATCGCCGAGCCACCTCTCTAGCCCTGCAGCCTAACTTCTTAACAATTACTATTATTGCTATCATCATCATCATCATTACTGTGTGTCTAGGATGTATATGTGTGAGTAAGGATGCACACATGCACACGTGTCAAGCTGTCAGAGGTCAACTTTTAGGAGTTGGTCTTTTCCTTCTACATTGATTCTGGGCACGGAATTCAGGATACAAGGCTTGCCTGTCAAGTGCCATAACTGGTTGAACAGTCTCACCAGCCTTTCTTTTGATTTCTTTTCCTTTGAGATAGCATCTTGCTGTGTAGCTGAGAGTGGACTTGAATTCACAGCAATCCCCCTGCTTCAGACTCCCAAATGCTGGGATTACAGGCGTGTACCAGAGTACTCAGCTAAAGATAAAAACGAGAGAGAGAGAGAGGGAGAGAGAGAGAGAGAGAGAGAAGGGGAGATAATCATAGGAGACAGTAATATTGGTGTAAGAGCATTCAGCTCTTCCCTAAGGGAGGTGCCTCTGTTTTTTGTTTTTTGTTTTTGTTTGTTTGTTTGTTTTTGTTTTTGTTTTTTTTTGTTTTTTCAATACAGGGTTTCTCTGTGTAGCTCTGGCTGTCCTGGAACTCACTCTTTAGACCAGGCTGGCCTCGAACTCAGAAATCCACCTGCCTCTGCCTCCCAAGTGCTGTTTTTTGTTTTTAAAGACTAGAAAGATCATGGGAGAGGGCTGGGGGGACAGCTCAGCAGTTATCACTAGAGCGTGAATCACAAGCCGGGCAGTGGTGGCACACACCTTTAATCCCAGCACTTGGGAGGCAGAGGCAGGTGGATTTCTGAGTTCAAGGCCAGCCTTTTCTCTGTGCTAGACTGCACAGAGAAACCTTGTCTCAGAAACAAACAAACAAGCAAGAAAAAAAAAGCATGTATCACTCACTGAGAGGACTCAAGTTTAATTCCCAATGCCTGCCTGTGTCGGGTGGCTGGCAACCTCCTCTTGCTGCAGCTCCAGGGGTCTGATGCCTCTGGCCTCTGAGGGCTCAGGGTATGAAGGACTTTGCTACACAAACCTGGTGACCTGAGTTTGAATCCAGAACATACATAAAAGTGTAGTGGTGAGGGGGGCATGCCTGTTCTAAGGTTGCTGTTGCTAGGATGTAACACCATGTCCAAATGCAACTGGGAAAGAATGGGTCTGTCTGGGTTATACTTCCACATTGCCATTCATCACTGAAGAAGTCAGGACAGGAACTCAAACACAGCAGGAACCTGGGGGCAGGAGCTGATGCAGAGGGAATGGAGGGGTGCTGCTTATCGGCTTACTTCTCATGGCTTGCTCAGCCTGCTTTCTTACAGAACCCAGGACCACCAACCTAGGGATGACCTTCCCCATTAATTAAGAAAATGCCCCAACACCTTGCCAGCAACCTGATATTTATTTATTTATTTATTTATTTATTTATTTATTTATTTGAGTTTTTTGAGACAGGGTTTCTCTGTGTATCCCTGGCTGTCCTGGAACTCACTCTGTAGACCAGGCTGGCCTTAAACTCAGAAATCCACCTGCCTCTGCCTCCCAAGTGCTGGGATTAAAGGCATGTGCCACCACTGCCTGGCAGCAACCTGATCTTTCTTATGGAGGCATTTTTTTCCTCCTTCTCGCTCCGGCCCCACTCTCTCTGACACAAAGATTTATTGATTAATTGATTGATTGATTGATTGATTGATTGATTGATTATAAGTACACTGTAGCTGTTTTCACACCAGAAGAGGGAGTCAGATTCCATTACAGATGGTTGTGAGCCACCATGTGGTTGCTGGGAACTGAACTCAGGACCTCTGGAAGAGTAGTCAGTGCTCTTAACCTCTGAGCCATCTCTCCAGTCCTGGAGGCATTTTCTCAATTGAGGATCCTTCTCTCAATTTGTTTGTCAAGTTGACAGCACAACTGTAATGTCAGCACTTGGAAGATGGAGGCAGGAGGCTCAGAAGTTCAGGGTCATCCTTGGCTACATAGTGACTTTGAGGCCAGCCTAGGCTACAAGAGATCCCATCTTTGAAAAACCAAACAGAACAGCAACAAAGTCCCTAAACTCTGCCATGCTTGCTTAGGTCCTCCAGAGCCAAGAAGCCCTGGGGCTCAGAAGCCAGAGGTACAGCAGCCTTCAGACTTGGCTCTCTGGGTGAGAGAGTACGCAGGGTCCTGCACCTTCTGAGCATCATGGGGGATGATTGCTCGGCAGGGTAAAATCATGACCTATAGGCAAATACAGAGCAGACTCGTGTCAAAGTGGATGCTTTTCTTCTCCATGCTAGATGAGAGCTTTATCATGAAGCCACAGCCCAAGCCCTCAGAGCTTTCATTTAACACATTAATTAGCGTTATGAATGGTTCAAAGAGCACTTTAAAAAGTTGGCAACTTAACAAAGACAGATTATAGAACCAGATTGCAGAGTTAGGAGGTTTTTTTTTTTTTCCTCTTCTTCTTCTTTTTTTTTTTACAGCTAGTGAAAGTCTACCAGGACATAAATCCTGGAGTTGTCTGTCTCATCAGACAGAAGTGATCTTCGACGTTCCTGAATAGACTCTGCCTTAATCCGTTCTGTGAGGTGCATTAGCTGTGTGCAGTGTGGTCTATCTCATGCTTCTTACACTTTCTCCACATGGCTCCTTTCACTGGAGAAACATTTTACAACATCTGGGGACGGAGGCCCATCAAGCAGGCATGTGCATCAAATATTTACTGAGACACACTTGTAGCCCCAGCCCCAGGGAGGCAGGGATATGCAGGTGGTCAGGGCTTGCCAGGCAGTCTGGAGAACTTAGAGAACTCAAGAACAGCCAGAGACTAGCCAAAAAAAAAAAAAAAAAAAAAAAAAAGGTGGATAATGCCCAAGGTTGTTCTCTGGCCTCCACAGACACAAGCCAGTGAGTGCTGGAGCCTGCAGAGGCCAGAAGACAGATTTGGATCTCCTGGAGCTACAGTTACAGGCAGCTTA